>NW_028317816.1:7118750-7423125 GCF_062004578.1 Staurois parvus | reverse complement strand
TAGAGGCTTCAGGCTGAGTAGAGGCACCAGGCTGAATAGAGGCATCAGGCTGAATAGAGGCATCAGGCTGAATAGAGGCATCAGGCTGAGTACAGGCATCAGGCTGAGTACAGGCATCAGGCTGGGTACAGGCATCAGGCTGGGTACAGCCATCAGGCTGGGTACAGGCATCAGGCTGAGTAGAGGCTTCAGGCTGAGTAGAGGCACCAGGCTGAACCACGGAAGGCAGGTTCTCAGACGGCAGGCTCACCGGTTTGGATACTGGCAGGATGGTATTGGTTGGAAAGAATTTTCGCTTTTTTCTGGTTTTAACTACTGGAGCACTGCAAGTAAACGCAGGTCTGCAAATGAATGGAGCAGCTGGAGACAGAGAACTGGAGGATGGAACAGGAGAGGGAGCAGTTGCTACAGAGGGCTTTTTTACAGGGTTAAAGGCAGGATAGGTGCAGCGAGTGGGAACAGGGTACTGACATGCGGTAGATAGCAGGGCAGGAGGAGCTGTTGGGAATGCAGGAATAGAGTTTTGAGGAAATAGATTAGGAGCAGGACTGGGTTTTTGTAAGCTGACTGAGGCTGGGTGCAACAAATCTGTCCATGTCTGCAGTATGGGTTGAACAAAGCTGAGCTTACACAAAGCCTGTCTGACCAAAGACTGCACTGCGTTTATACAATCTCTTAGTGTCTGTGGTGAACATGCGGAATAACGCTCCAGAAAGTAACCCACATCATCCTCTAATAACCACACCAGGGACTCTACCTGGTCTGCACTAAATGGTGGCAAAAATTCATCCCTGCATTCGGGGGTACCAGATGAAACCAACTCAGCACAAACCTCAATCAATGGCTGCACCTCAGAGAACTCTGTGCCCTGATCTACTAGAACATGAGCGATCTGTATACATTCTAGCAGTTCATCCCGGGTATACTCCTTCAGAGTTTGATAAGCATACTCCCTGTCATCAAACACTAGCAGAGATAAATACGCAACCTCATCCAGATCCATCCTTTCCATCAACAAACCAAGATGGCTTCCCTGTGCAGCCACTTCTGGTCAGGATTGGCCTTGGTATAATGTCAGGGCTCCCGGGTATGACCAGAGGTGTGTGACTGACGCAGGGAAACGCAGACTTCAGATATGTTATAAACAATGTAATTTATTAACACTAACCATACAAACATAAACGCAGTGCAATACTAAAACATAACACAGTGCAAACAAACCAACCAACCACCCACAGATAACAGTACATACAATGCAAGCGTCGTCTGGCAGGCCGGGTCAATATCAGTCGGGCAGGTAGGTACAGGGGGAGCAAGCGGAGAATGGTCGGGGTCACAGGCCAGGTTCAGCAGGTAGCGGGCAGCGTGGTACAGAGGGTCAGGCAGAGGAGAATGGTCAGACAAGCCAGGGATCAGAGCAGGGTCAGCAGAGAATCAGACAGGAACAGAGAGCAGGAACAGGATACAGGGCCCAAGAGAAACACAACACCAAGGCAGAGTCTGCAGGTCTGAATGTCCCTTAAATACACCAGTATAATTAGTTCCAGGTGTTTGACTGGCTGCAAGGTTGAGTCTCTGATTGCTGGGAGCACCCGCTGGCCAGCCCTGGTACTGCAGCTCATAAGGCAGCTGAGTCCCACTATTGCTGGCCAGTCCATTCCTGACACATGCGGTCTCACCATGTATGTTGGTTAGTTCCTCTGCTCTCATCAGCCTTCCTGGCAGCAATCTCATCAGCATTCCTGGCAGCAATCTCATCAGCATTAAGGCAGCAATCTCATCAGCATTCCTGGCAGCAACCTCATCAGCTTCATGGCAGCAATCTCATCAGCTTCACTCAGCTGCACCTCTGGTTACTGAGGGACACTTTCACACCTGGATGTCATCAGATTCTCAGCTCACGCGGCCCCTTATTCACCATTCTCTAAAACATGGCTTCTCTCTCTCCTTCCTGTTCTCTCCAACTCTGTGTGCAAAACCCCACCACTTCATGAATATACAAATATCTATGCAGTCTGAGACTGTGTTAGAAAAACAGTGACATCTTTTGGCTAAACCGCAGAATGTCAGCCAAAACATTAATTTACTTCCACACAGTGTTCGAACAATGAGAGCTTTTTCACCATCTCACATATGGGCACTGTGGGTGTACAGAAGTCAATCAACTGATTGACTTTTGTATAGTCGCCCTGTTGGATTTGTCCTGCTCAGTCAGGGCCACAGGCTATAGCCTGCTCTGCTGATCAGTGTATACTGATGGCGGGGAAATAGCCTCATTGTCAGAATACAATAGCTCAGTGGGGACGATTCCTCCATCCACCTTGAATATGTGGAAAGGGGGAATCAGGTCAGTTTTTTCCCCTCAACTCACTGACTGAATGAAAAATAACTGAGTAATGTATGGGCTGCTTTAGTGTTGTCACCAGTCTCCAGTGATTAGTTAGACTGTATTGTTAGAGTTGTTATTGGTCTCTAGTGAATAGATTGGCTATGCTGTTAAGTCAGCCATGCATGGAATAAAATTTGGCCAATTCAGCAGGACAAGCTGATTTTCAATCTATGTATGGGCACTGTGGTTGTATAGAAGTCAATCTACTGATCAACTTCTGTACAATCACTCTGTTGGATTTTCCCTGCTCAATCAGAGCCACAGGCTATAGCCTGCAGTGCTTATCAGTGTATACCGACGGGGGGAAGTCACCCTATTGCCAGAATACAGTAGCTCAGCAGGTTGGAAGATTCTTCCATCCACCTCGAATATGTGTATGAGGGAATTAGGTAATTTTTTCCCCCTCAACCCACTGGTATGGGCTGCTTTAATGTTGTCACCAGTCTTTAACCACTTGCCTACTGGGCACCTATACCCCCTTCCTGCCCAAGCCAATTTTTAGCTTTCATCGCTGTCGCACTTTGAATGACAATTGCGTGGTCATGCAACACTGTACCCATATGACATTTTTAGCATTTTTTTCACACAAATAGAGCTTTCTTTTGGTAGTATTTACTCGCCGCTGGGTGTTTTATTTTTTGCATTATAAACAAAAAAAGAGCAAACATTTTGAAAAAAAAGGTTTTCTTTGTTTCTATTATACAATTTTGCAAACAGGTAATTTTTCTCTTTCACTGATGTGCATTGATGAGGCTGCACTGGTAGGCAGCACTGATGGTCACTTATAGGCGGCACTGATGGTCACTGGTAGGCGGCACTGGTGGGCACTGATAGGCGGCACTGATGAGCTGGCACGGATAGGCAGCACTGATGGGCACTGATAGGCAGCACTGATAGGCGGCACTGATGAGATGGCACTGATATGCAACAATGATGGGCACTGATAGGTGGCACTGATGGGTGGCACTGACTGACGGCACTGACTGGCAGCACTGCTGGGCTCTGACTGGCAGCAGTGCTGGGCACTGATGGTGGCACTGCTGAGTGGCACTGCTGGGCACAGGTGGGTGACACTGATGGGCACTGATGGGCATGGTGGGTGGAACTACTGGGCACTGATGGACACAGCTGGGTGGCACTGCTGGACATTTGTGGGCGACACTGCTGGGCACAGGTGGGTGGCACTGGTGGATGATCGGTGCCGATCCATCCTCTAACAATTTCCAGTTATCAGCAGTACTTTCCTCACACTCTGACAGTGTGAGGAAAGTGCAGCCGATAACCGGTAACTGCATTTACCGGTTATCTACTGTATCATTGGACACGGCTGATCATGTGGTAAAAGGCCGCTGTGATTGGCCTTTTACCACATCACGTGATCAGCTGTGACCCTGGGGGCGCACGGGAGGGCACGTTCTGGGACGACGTCATATGACATCCTCCCAGAACTGGCCGGCCGCGGTGAAACCGTCATTCGGCTACCTGCGGTCGGCAAGTGGTTAATGAATAGATAGGCTGTATTGTTAGTGTCAATACCAGCCTCTATTGAATTGATTAGCTATATTATTAGTGCTGTTACCAGTCTCTACTGAATGGACAGGCAGCGTTCTCAGTGATACCATTAAAACTGACCATGGCGATAAAGAAGTTTAAGGGAGCGGGATGGAAAATCATTCACAAACAATCAATTTTCCAACAGTATAAGTGGTTTTCGTTCAGGAAAGTCCCTTCACTAAAAAATTGAATGTTAAAAGCAAACTAAATTTTGAACTACTTTGAATGACTTTCATCAAGCTGTCAAACGTACTGAGAATTTTCATATGAATGTTAGTGTTTTTAGCAGTCTGTAGTTAAGAAATAGTAACATTCATGGTAATGTCACCAATATCTGTTGAATGGATAAGTTGCATTCCTAATATTGTCACCAACTTTAGTAAATAGGCTGCATTCTTAATGTTATCACTAGGATCTAGTGAATGGATAGGCTGCTCTCTTAAGTGATGTCACCAGTCTCTATTAAAACAATAAGCCGTGCTATTAGTGTTGTTAACAGTTTTCAATTAATTGAAGGGCGGCATTCTATGGGATGTCATTAATATCTGTTGAATGAATAGGTTGCATCTGGTGATTCCCCTGCCAGTGTTAAGATTTTTTGTCACTAAGAAGAATGATTTGCATGTAACTGTGGCAAAAATATAAAGGCTTGTGAAATACAAAACAGAATGAATGAAAAAAAAATTATATTTGCATTCATTAACTTCATAGTTAGCAGAATACAATATACAGTGGTTCTTAGGGTGGAGCTGCAGTCTCATAACATTATTTTCACAAAATTACCCTTGGTATGCGTATGGAGCCTTTTGATTAATCAGACTATTCTTTTTAAATAAAATTGTTACATGTTATATTAGGTGTAGCATACCAAATATACCTTGTGTACCTGTGTCCATTCCATGTAAGAGCACCCGAAGCCAGCACCCACTCACTTCCTATTTTGTGCAGCTGGCTACTCAGCATGCACCTTCAGTTCTCCCATCTGCACAGTTATTATAATGTGTGGTCAACAGATCTGCATATGGCAAACTACATACTAGACGGGTACTTTGCCAAATATGCTCAACTAAGGCCTGCACGTATGATTCAGTCCTTTATCTATTCTCATCTAATAAATTCTTTGGCTGTGATAAAGAACTAAAGGTGCATCCAACCACATTTCCAACATTAGGAATACAGTATACTGTACAAAGCAAAAACAGTTTTGATTGTAAAACTTTGATTCTGTTACTAATAGTAGTGATAAACAAAAAAGGAAAAACGCTCATAGTATTGGTCTTTGGTTAAAAGAAAAAGTACATTGTGCATGATATGCCTGTTGAAAGGTATAGGGCGGGGGTCTCCAAACTTTTCAAACAAAGGGCCGGTTTACTGTCCTTCAAACTTTAAGAGGGCCAGATTTTGACCAGTGGGGTTAGAGAATGTCCTGGGCCCAGCATCAGTGAAAATAAACATGGGGTACTATTCCTACCATTAATACCCATCATTGGCATTAATGGGAGGAATAATGCCCCATCATTGGAATCAGTGTAAGAAATAGTGTCCCTTTGCTGGTGTCAATGGGAAGGATTAGTAACTCATCATTGGGAGGAATAGTGGCCCAAGGGCCAGTAAAGGCTAGCAAAGGGCCACATCCGGCCCTTGGGCGGCAGTTTGGAGACCCCTGGTATAGTGAATGCAAGAGACAAGAGAGGAGTGGTGAATGGAAATTAGCAAAGAATTTGAACAGCAACTTTTCCCATTGTATTGGATGACAAACACATTTGTATTAAAATGCCCCTAAATAGTGGCTCTAAATTTTCTGACTATAATAAATATTTCTCCATTGTGCTGACGGCCCTTGTGGATAGTAATTATAAGTTTGTTTCTATAGACTTTGGTGCCTATGGAAGCTCAGCTGGCTCCAAGGTTTCTAGAAAATCTCATTAGGGAAGAATAATGGTAAGAGGGTCAACATTCCAAGTGCAAGACCTTTTCTTGAAAATAGTGATGTCTTTCCTTATGTGATAGTGGTTCATAATTTCAAATTCAGACCAAACACCAATTACATGTATTAACCCAGGTTGAAATAAACAATAGTTGTGGAATTTAATAAAACAACATAGCAACATTTTCAAAAAAAAATTTAATTTATGTACTGAGAATGTACAAAAGAAATGATTCAAGTTAAAGTGGCTGTAAAGGCTCAAGGTTTTTTATCTTCTGCATTCTATGCAAGAAGGTAAAAAAACCTTCTGTGTGCAACACTGCCCCCAGCCCCCTCAATACTTTCCTGAGCCTCATCGAGATCCAGCAATGTGCACGACAGCCTTGGTCCCAGGTCTCTGCCTCCTCACTGGCTGAGACAGTAAGCAGGAGCAATTGGCTCCTGCTGCAGTCAATCACAGCCAGACAGCCAATGAGGAGAGAGGGGGTGGGGCCAAGCCTCAGCTCCTTGTGTGAATGGACACACAGAGCAGCAGGTGCCCCCATAGCAATCTGCTTGCTATGGGGGCACCCGAAAGGAGGAGACAGCAGAGCCTGCAGGGGACCTGAAAAGAGGAGGATCCAGTCTGCTCTGTGCAAAACCACTACACAGAGCAGGTAAGTATAGACATGTTTGTTATTTTACAAAAAAAAAATTAACCTTTAGAATCGCTTTAAGCTTCTCTTTGAAAGAAAGCCTTTCCCTTTCACCAGTAAATACACTGCTCAAAAAAATTAAAGGAACACTTTTTTTAATTAGAGTATAGCATAAATTCAGTTAAACTCCTGTGATATTGATCTGGTCAGTTAAGTAGCAGAGGGGGTTGTTAATCAGTTTCAGCTGCTTTGGTGTTAATGAAATTAACAACAGGTGCACTAGATGGGAAACAATGAGATGACTCCCAAAACAGGAATGATCTTACAGGTGGAAGCCACTGATATATTTTTCCCTACTCATCTTTTCTGACTGTTTTTCACTAGTTTTGCATTTGGCTAGGGTCAGTGTCACTACTGGTAGCACGAGGTGATACCTGGACCCTACAGAGTTTGCACTGGCAACTCCTCCAGGAGGCACATCAATACGTGACCTTGCCAGAAGGTTTGCTGTGTCTCCCAGCACAGTCTCAAGAGCTTGGAGGAGATTCCAGGAGACAGGCAGATACTCTAGGTGAGCTGGACAGGGCCATAGAAGGTCCTTAACCCATCAGCAGGACTGGTATCTGCTCTTTTGTACAAGGAGGAACAGTATGAGCACTGCCAGAGCCCTACAAAATGACCTCAAGCAGGCCACTGGTGTGACTGTCTTTGACCAAACAATCAGAAACAGACTTCATGAGCCATGGAGAACGTTATGCTGCCTGTAACATCATTCAGCATGACCGTTTTGGTGGTGGGTCAGTGATGGTCTGGGGAGGCATATCCAAGGAGGTACGCACAGACCTCTGCAGGCTAGACAATGGCACCCTGACTGCCACTAGGTATTAGGATGAAATGCTTGGACCCATTGTCAGACCTTATGCTGGTGCAGTGGATCCTGAGTTTTTTCTGGTGCACGACAATGCCCAGCCTCATGTGGCGAGAGTATGCAGGCAGTTCCTGGAGAATGAAGGAATTGATACCACTGAACAGCCCTCATGTTCGCCTGACCTAAATCCAATAGAACACCTCTGGGATATCATGTTTCGGTCCATCCAACGCAGCCAGGTTGCGCCTCCTGCCCAGGAGCTCAGTGATGCCCTGATCCAGATCTCAGAGGAAATACCGCAGCACACCATCTGTCGTCTCATTAGGAGCATACCCCCTTGTTGTCAGGCATGCATTTAAGCACGTGGGGGTCATAAAAACTAGCAAGTACCATTTTGAATTGCTTCAATGAAAATTCAGCAAAATAAATTAGCCTGCTGCATAATTTTTTCACTTTGATTTTTGGGGTGTCTTTGAATTCAGTCCTCTGTAGGTTGATAATTTTCATTTCCATCAAACGATGGGGCATCCTTACATTCCTAACACATTACCAAGTCCATATCAGTATAGATATCCAGCATGATATTTTTCCCCATTGAGATCTGATGTGTTTTCAAAGTGTTCCTTTAATTTTTTTGAGCACTGTACAAGTCTGCAGACTTATTCACAGGCCTCTTCTCGGAGAATGCAAATGTGACTCCTCTATCATCTGCTCTATCAATTCCCAGTGATTACTGAGATACTTAATTTCTCTGCAGTCTGTCTTTAGCACCCCGAAAATGTATGCCAAATGCATGCAAAACATGCCATACGTGCTATTGGCATGTTTGTGGCATGCTTCCATTGACATTATTTGAAGTGTTTGGCAAGAGTTGCAAGTTGCCAACACCTGCCAAATGTGCCAAATGCCAAATGTGCAGATCAAAATCAACACAATATGAAATAAAGTGATGCAAAGGGTCAGAACATTTCACATGTGCACTATGGTTTTCTGTCAGTTTAAACTGCAGCCATTGGCTTTCCAAAGTGTTCAGAAAGTTTTAATGACGTGGCTCAAACACCTGTTCTTTATGCCTGTTTAAAAAAAGGCCTTAGTTCACATCTGCAAATGGGCCCTATACCAATGACATTCCCTTCAATTAGCTGTAGGGGGGCAGCCTCATTGAAAGCAATGGTAGGCTGCTGGTTCCCACAGCTAATCAGGGCTGCTGGCATGTAATTGCTCATGCAGAGTTCACCTGCAAGTGATCGGTACACGGACGCAGACTGTCTGCCAGTCTGTGTCCAGGTCCGATAACTTGCAGGCGATTACATGCTAGCATCCCAGATTAGCTGTGGGAGTTGGCAGCCTCAATTACATTCAACTGGACTGCCTCCTGCAGCTAATCATCTGGGACCCCCCTTGGGTTCTTGCATGTAATTGGTGTCGGGTCCATTGGCTGGTGTGAATGTAGTTTAGTGTTTTCTGAATAACATTTGCAGTAATTGGTTTCATCTGTTTCTTGAAATTTCTCTTTAATAGTGTGAGTAGTATCTTGTTGGATTTGTTTGGGTACAGATAATCTGTATTTAAAGAAGCACGAGATATGTTCATCTGCAAACTTCATTTGATCTAAAATATATTGTCTCTTCACAGCAGAGAGTGCAAACTCTAAAAAATCTAAACAGTATCATATCCTTCTTCTTTAATCATTTAGGATAAATGGAGTGCGATTGCGCTGGTGTAAACATTAAAAAAAATATGGAATGATGTAACTTGAGTATTTATACATAACTGCGAAGAGCTGAAACTGTATTTGTAACAGGAGTACTTACAGTATTTAGCTAAAAAATTACATATGAACATTGATAAGAATTTTTTCAATTATGTTTTATACAACCTGATATACAGAGTTTTTTTTATCATGTACAGTGCTGTGAAAAAGTATTTGCCCCCATTCCTGATTTTATTATTTTTTGCATATTTGTCACACTTAAATGATTCAGATCATCAAACAAATTTTAATATTACACAAAGATAACCCAAGTAAATACAAAATCCAGTTTTTAAATGATGATTTCATTCATTAAGGGAAAAAAGCTGTCCAAACCTGCCTGGTCCTATGTGAAAAAGTAATTGCCCCCTAAACCTAATAACTGGTTGTGCCACCCTTGCCAGCAACAACTGCAATTATGCATTTGCAATAACTGACAATGACCCTTTCACATTGCTGTGGAGGAATTTTGTCCCACTCTTCTTTGCAGAATTGTTTAATTCATCCACATTGGAGGGTTTTTGAGCATGAATGGCCTGTTTAAGCATCTCAATCGGATTTAAGTCTATACTTTGACTAGGCTACTACAAAACCTTAATTTTTGTTTTTTGAGCCATTCAGAGGTGGATTTGCTGGTGTGTTTCGGATCATTGTTCTGCTGCCTAACCCAAGTGTGCTTGAGCTTGAGGTCACAAATTCTAAAGTATTAGTGCAGCGCTATAAATGCATGTCACAAATCATAAACGCATATTAGGTTAAAGTATAAGTAAATAAAGTGCAGAAAAGTGCAATATTGGTGTAAACTACGTATATCACTCAAATAGTGCTAAAACAAGCTGAAAAAGTTCATAAAATCACTCATAAATATTGGAATGTCCTTTGTGAAAAGGTATCAACTGAGAGAGAGCCTATGATTGGCACGTGTAATTTATCCGTGATGAACAGTGGTGCAGGAACTCATGAAAAGGAATCCACCCTTGGGACGTATGTACACTTACCAGACCAAAAGTATTAATGAGCATGGGTTATAAACATCACACATCTGGGGGTTCAGAGGTATGCTGGCAGCTACAGATTTAGTCATCCAGCTCCATCCATCAGGGTTGGTGCCAATTGGTCCTGGGGAGGAATTAGCAAAGCCACAGGAGCCAGAAAGGTGCTTATAGTGTAGTAATTTATTGTAATGATCACAAGTAACATTGAAAATATCCACGTGGAGTAATGAAATAATTTGCAAAGATGGTGGCGGAGGAGTACATGAATAGAGGCCGGTATAAGTCCACGAGTAGAGGGTCTCTATACCATTCACTTAGCATATTTGAAGCCAACTATTTGTGGAGGTAACTTTTCATTTATAGGTTTTGATGTATGTGTATATTTATGGGTATATTAAGTGACTTGAATCCTCTCCATTCCCCCCCCCCTTTGGGTTTCCAGGGGGGTACTGCTCCTCTCCTCCTTTTTTGTTCTCTCTCCCCTTTTCAGGTGCACTTAAAATATGATTCTCTATTTTGCCAGAATGAAAAAATATGTTTTTGTGTTTTTTTGATTGTTTTTATTTGTTCTTATAACAGTAGTCAAATATCTATATAGTGATGGCTCATGAAGAAGTGGATTGAGTCCATGAAATGCGTTGAGCCCAAGCAAATAAGAATGAACCCAAAGTTTACAAAGAATTTGGATCGCATGGAAAAAGATTTGTTGCTCTTTGAAATTGTAAACTTTTCATTTTAAACACGTATTAGTACTGTTATGAAAAAGAATGTTATTTTACATATTGAATTTTGATACAAAATAAATCATGTTTTTATGATTATGTTGTGCCTCTAAAGTCCCCATTTTCAGGTCTCTTTTTTTGATGTACTAACAGGTTGCAAATCTCCCCTGAAGACTAAAATTTTAACTTGCGAGTTAAAAATGCAGAATGTTGTACCTTTGTCAGACGCAGGGGTGCATTTTGTCTTCATGGCCCCTGGTAAAGTGCTAGATTATATTTTTGTTATGCTTTATCATCCACTGTTAAATGCTTTTATACATGTTTGATGCTGCATTTGTTACCAAAAGCATAGCTAAAAATAGTCCCACCAGGTCTTATGATAACCTTCCAACCACTACCATATGAATCATATTTCCTTTTTAATATCTTGTGTGAGGTTTTGGCTTGGCCTTTCCTATAACAAAGCTGCATGTGGTCATGTCAGTACTGAGGAATCATGTGTTTGCCTCGTACTGAGCTTTGCTATGACATCATCAGTCTGAGCATCACCTCATTATTCTTGCCAATCGAAAGTCTAGGTCATGTTTTTTTCTGATCTTGTTAAACCACTCTCCGGGTGGTTAAAGGTACTGGGCCTTTGACCCAGGTGTCTCACAAATCACCCAAAGCTTATTTAAAAGGCCAAATAAAAAAAACACCCTGTCATGTACTTCAGCTTAATGAGCAAGATATACGAGGTGAATCGACAGAATTACAAATTGACATGTATCTATGAATTTATACTAATACCTTAAATCCTATAAAACTTGATGATTTTGGCTTTCTAGTATATGTTGCCATTTATGCCTTGCTAACTAAAAAGCGGAGTAAAATGCTGATTGGTCATAACTATTTATGAAGACTGTACAATGATGCAATTTTTTTATAGCTTAATATTCTAAATGCAGTGTGGTATTGTGAATAATAAAATTTGATTTTTATTTTTGAAGTAAAGTAACAATTTACTTTTCATTAAGTTGTTCCAGACTGACCAATCTGAGTTATTAATCATATTTAGAAATAGTTCAGTAAAAATGTGCAAAGCCCCACAGTGTATTTATTTCTTGTTTATTTTTTTTTATTGTACTAAACTGCCTTTTTTTAATGAGTTCAGGAATGTCTTCAATTATATGTCATTTAAAAAAAAGTTTAAGAAATCGCATGCAATTTTTGAAACAATGTAATCCAAATAGACCCACAAATCTCTACTCAGCATCATATTTTTTACTATTGGTGCCAGAAATTTCAGTGGGGTTGATCCAGACCTACTGAGGTTAGGCCTGTTACGTACAGGAGGTCAAGGCTGAGATCAGGGGGTATTTTGATGATCTTCAGTACAAAATAGGTTCATTCTCCAATAGGGAAATTGCTATATAGTAATTTTTCCTTTCTCTAGGAACAACAGGATGGACTGGCAAAATACTGACTTCACAATGAATTGTCCATAGATGTGTATAGTGTTGGGTAAGGGCCCTCTCTGGCTGGTACCACGAAGAACAGAAACTTGTGAATATTGATGACAGCATTCCCTGATGTTCAGATGTAAGTAGATAAAATGAATACAATAATGCACAAGGTTTTCTGGACATAAATAGTTCCTAAAGAGAATCTTCAATCTTAAAATTAAAAGTCAATAGATACAAATACTGTAGCTGCTGATGTTTGAGAAAAAGGACATTTACCTTTCAGGGATTCAGTGCCATCCTTACCTGGGCTGGTTCTTTGCTGGTCTTCGGGTCCCTGGTGTTGGCTTGTTTACTAAAGGAAGGCTTCTGTGACACCTTGTGGCTTCACAGCTGGCTTCCCACTGCACATGCACATGCATACGAGCTGCGCCGTATGAATGATCCTCCAGCCTACTGGGACCTGTGTTGTGTCCCAGAAGATTGCGGGCAGGGAGGGGGAGAACATCTGCTCTAATAGCCTAGGCGGTCAGAGCAGAAGTGGGAGCTGGTACCTGATAAAACGTGGTACCTGCACCCCCCCCCTGTGATGAACGTGGTGTCAGACCCCTGGCCTTCTCACCAAACTCGTGACCGAAGGACTGGCCAATCTAAAACCATGATGTCACGTGCGTAACAATGCCATGCCCAGCTGTACCCTGCACAGCGATTTTCCAGCTAATTGGACCACAATCGATGTATCGGCAGCCTGGGAGCGATTGTTACCGGGTCAGGTTAATTAAGCAATTAACCCTTCACACTGCCACCGCCTCCTTTTTGTACAGAGAAAGAGGAAACGCGGTGATATCAGCAATAACACTATAATGGTTGAGATAATCGTCTGTATAACACGGTCACTGCAGGCCGGTTATACAGAAGGTTAAACAAACACAGTAGCGCTCTTTTAGAGGCAGGAATTCGTAAATTGCAATAAGGAGCTATAGAAACAGTTCAACACTTTCAGAAGGAAATATTTATTACTAAAAGGTCAAAAGGGTGCAATAAAAATATTTACAGAAAAAAGATGTAACCAATATATATATATAAATACACAGAGAACAATAGCTCAGCAAAGAGATAACAGAGAGAAGTTAGAGGGTTAAAGTACTTGCCAAAGTCCTGGGTTAGCAGATCAAGTTTCAGAGCGAAAGGGTACGGGTCTCCCCAGGTGGTTCTGATGTTAAAAGGGAGAATTCTTCAACTTCCCTTTCTTAGGCCTGACAGCCCATTTTGTAGTTCCCCAGCAGGGGGTGTCTCTGAAGGCAAGAACCAATACCCCGCTTAGGGAGGGATCGTCTGGGCGTAGACCTAAGCTAGAGGCAAAATCTCTTTTAGTTCATATTTTGGCTCATAACTTTCCCTATGCACAAGTGACACTCCACCCGCGGGTAGATTATTATGCAGACACATCTGAGGAATGATTAGATATGAAATATGAAATTATACACTGAATGGTTCAAGAGATCTACTTTTCTGCTTTCCTATGTATTCCAGCCAAGGAGAGTGACTTATCAAACTGTTTGTCTCCTCGTGGCCAATCTGAAGATATGCATATATATATCTGAAGTATCTCATATTCCAAGATATGACACATAGGGGAAAAATGGATTTTAAAAGTGTTATCTGGTTCGTGCTTCTCTGGAATGTCTTTGAACTCCTGGGAAGGCTTGCGTTATCTTTTACGAGGTGCTATATTGCACAGCTCTCTTAGACAGCCAGGCGCTCAGCTTTAGAGAGGTGTATAGCTCTGAGCTCCCTGCTGGGCTCTGCCTGGCCTGTGACACTTTTTAACACACAGGCCATATGTCAATGTGTATGAACAGAGAGGAAGGGGGAGAATGAGGGGGAAATATGTTTGTCAGGATGGTTGACCCTTCGCAAGATGGAGGTTGAAGCCAAAATGGTTGAACCGCGTCCATCTCTGGATGCACGCCTGCCACACCCCCTCCCCTAAAAAAACAAACCTCCTAATGTGGGGAAGGAGGCGTTAAAGCATACTTCCTTTTAGAGTGAAGTTCTACTTTAAGTGTGGACAGGTGACATTCTCAGAACTTAGACCTAGAGGATTTCTGCATAGCCTGTATAGACCATAACTCAGGGTAGCAGGGTTCCCAGTTATGACGCACTACCAACTATACATCATGTTACCATCAGTACCACATTCTCCTGCTTAATAAAAGGTTTAGGAAGGCAGCCCATTTGTGACTGCTAGTGGAATAAGGAACTATTTGTTCACAAAGTCAGCGTCTGTGTACCTAGAACAAAACCACTAGCAGAGTAGGGCACAATTTGGACTACTCTTTTAGTTATTGGTTCTAGGCACAGAAACAGGGTGAGTAAACGGTCTCTTTTAGTCTCTCTATCCCCAATCTTGCTATACCTTGTGTGGCTATACAAAGGTTCCCCAGCATACTTTCCAGCTAGCTAGCTAAACTGTTTCAACTGCTTAGGTTATGAGCAGAGGTTTGTATGGCATACATTTACAAATACATAGAAAACCACAAACTGCTGCATCAATGAAACATACATTGAGAACCAGCTAAATTCCTCTATTTTGTCAGCCCTCAGTTTATAGCTATCTTGTGTTTTATGGAAGCCCAGTATTGTTACACATATATTGCTTTAAATAGGGCTTCTGGGCATGACTGCAAACTATCCTGGTCTCCTAATGGACACCAGAGGGGCATGGAACAAGAAGGGTGATCAACAGTGTATAGGAACCCTTGGAACAGTGTAACAGGTACAAAGAGTGAGTCAGGAACAAGGCAGAGTGAACACTAGGGGTGGGTCACTACATTCTAATCCAACAAAAGTTGGTGTTCAAAGTATAACAGGTTTTTGGGATCAAGGAGTTTTTCAAGAGTAGGTGGCCTGCTGTTCTAAAGAGTTCTTGGGTTGCAAAAATTGGGTAGAAGGGCTTTGTCTGTTGTATGGTTTAGGACCCATTCACACCAGAAAACATGCATTTTCATGTACATGTGTTGGACATACCTTTATATATTTCTAAGTACAATTTTTCTAACCCTTTTCTGGCATGGGAAAGGACAGATTTACAAAGGAGCCAAACTTGTTTTTTGTTCTCAGTATTTGTGTGTTGCATTTACATGCATTCATGCATGTTTGCATTGTGAAAAAATATAGCTATTTCTTTTTACTGCACTGCACATCAACACAATGCAATGGTGTTAACTACTCGTTAACATGGATTTTGGACTGTCTATGCTAGGGGTAGGCAACCTTTTGAGCATTGTGTGCCAAAAAATGTTTTCAAAGAAATTGAGAGTGCTGGTAATAAAGTAAACTTCACACTCTCAATCAGGAAAATACATTTTTATTAAGGAAATTCTGTAAACGACTTGAATACTAGTAAGAATTAATATTGAACTGTGCACCTGCACACCTCAGATCGCCCACATTCCTGCACCTTTACCCCTCAGATCACCCCAATTCTTGCAGCTTCACCCCTCAGATCAATCCCAATTCCTGCACCTTCACCCCTCAGATCACCCCAATTCCTGTACCTTCACACCTCAGATCACCCAAATTCCTGAACCTTCACCCCTCAAATCAGTCCAATTCCTGCACTTCTAAGCCCCAGATCAGCCCCAATTCCTGCACCTTCACCCCTCAGATCACTCCAATTCTTGCACCTTCACCCATCAGATCACCCCAATTCCTGCACCTTCACACCATAAATCACCTTAGTTCCTGCACCATCAGACCTCCGATCACCCACATTCCTGCACCTTTGCACCTTAGATCAGCCCTAATTCTTGCACCTTCACAGCTCAGATCATCCCAATTCCTACACCTTCACACCTCAGATCACCCAAATTCCAGTACCTTCACCCCTCAAATCAGCCCCAATTCCTGCACCTTCACCCCTCAGATCACCCCAATTCCTGTACCTTCACTCCTCAGATTACCTCAATTCTTGCACCATCAGACCTCAGATCAGCCCAATTCCTTCATATTCCCACTTAAGATCAGTTCCCATTCCTGCAACTTCACACCTCAAATCATCCCCAATTCCTGCACCTTCAGACCACAGGGGAGCTCCAGTCCCTGTACCATCACAGCTCAGATCAGCCAAATTCCTACACCTTCACACTTTATAACTGTCCAATTCCTACACTTTCACACCTCAAACATTCTCAATTTCTGCACCAGGAGACCTCAAATCACCTAAATTCCTCCAATGCCGCACCTCAAATTTCCCCAAATATCTGCACCTTTCACACCTTAGAT
Source organism: Staurois parvus (assembly GCF_062004578.1). Classification (NCBI taxonomy): domain Eukaryota; kingdom Metazoa; phylum Chordata; class Amphibia; order Anura; family Ranidae; genus Staurois; species Staurois parvus. Next base: position 7,406,553 of record NW_028317816.1, on the reverse strand, counting down.
TAGACCCAATTTCTGCATCCTCAGATTTCAAATAAGCACAATTCCTGCACCCTCACACCTCAGATCACTCTAATTCCTGCACATTCACACCTTAGGTCACCCCAATTCTTACATCTTCACACCTTAGATTATCCACAGTTTCTGCACCTTCACACCTCAGATCAGTCCAAATTCCTAAACCTCTAAATTAGTGGTTCCCAATAGCTAATTACCAGTCGAAAATGAGAGCAGGCTGCTTGGGGCATCTGACTCCAGGATTGTACCTAGCCTGTCTGAGGGGGTGCAGTATAAAATGTCAGGGGGCAAAGGGTTGGTTGGTCAGCAGGGCAAAGGATAGTGTCAGCAGTTTGTAGGGCAGTGTACCGAGTATGTGAGCTATGGATCTCATTGATCCTGATGAAGCTGAGTAAGATACACCCATCGGCGAAACGCGTTGATGTCACAGGTCAGTGACATCACTTCCAGTCAGACGCATTGGCGCCATATACGTAGTCCTGAAGGGGACGCGGACACATACGCCTGTGCTGGGCGTCCCTCAGGCTGCACGTGTACCAGGATGGAAGCGGAGCCCATTTGTCTCTAGTCCCAACGTTGGCGGTTGCCTCCGGGACTACGGTCATGAATCTATATATGAGAGAGACTATTTAGTGGTATCTATCCTTGGCACGGGTGGTGAGTGGAATACTGGAAATATTAAAAAGGAAGCACGGTGCATTGTCGTTACTGTCTTGTTACTCTAGTGACAACCATATTGACTCTCTTTATATCACTTATTCACTACAGGATGGAGACATCATGTTACATTTCCTGAAAGGTGCACAGCACCCTACATTTATTACATGGCATGGATACCCTTACATTCTGTACCACAGACTCTCAATAAGGGAGTTATATAGTCCGCATGCTAGCGGTGAAGAATCCCTATATTACATTGGCAGGGCCCTGCCACTTCAACTACAGATGGCGGATGCTCTAAGGTGATACCATCATGGTCACTAAGTTTATTCTATTCCATTACTTTGGACATGACTGTCTTCATTTAAGATCTTACCACTCAGCTTGCTCAATAGTGCCTATTTTGAATTACTATTTATTTTTCTTACACAGTTAGTAGATCTATATTTTTACTACATAGGTCTCTCTCTGTATATTTCCCTGAACTGTATGTTTAGGTATAGTACCGGGTTCCTGTATCCACATACACGTATTACTGGTACCAAAATATTTGATATATACAGCATTGCATTTTTGATGTTTAGCCTTATGGTACAATTTTTTTAACACAACCCCTACATGAGGGTGTAACCTATGTGTCAGTCCTGCCAATGTACTAGACCAAGTGTCATTACATTTACAGCACTTTATAATTATGACCAGTCATGACGTCTGTTTTTAACTATATTGGTTTTAGGTCATACTTTGTTGTATTGTCTCATCTTGTGGTGATGGCTAACTGAGGTATTCACCTAAATGTCTACATACTGTATGCAATTTTTGTAATAAAGCATAATCTTTGAGGAATTTCTGAGTATCGCCTTCTGTTCATAACGTAACTGCTTTTTCTGTGAATCTCTTTTCACATCTCCCCTTTTTTGATATCTGGGTTTTGGTTACTTGGCAGATAATATACACTTAGCGATACGTTAAATTTATGGTGCCTCTTGCCCCCCTTTTTTTGTTACCAGTGTACAGAGGCCAGCAGGGCAGAGGATGGGAGGTCAGAAGGGCAGAGTACAGGGGTCAGCAAAACAGAGGACAGGGTCTAGCAGGGTGGACAACAGGGGTTAGCAGGGCAAAAGATAGGGGTTAGTAGGGTAGAGGACAGGGGGTCAGCAGGATAGTGGACAGTGGTTATCGGTGCAGGGAACAGGGGTTAGCAGGACAGAAGATGGGGTCACCAGGGCATAAGATAGGGGTCAGCAGGGCAAGAAAACAAGGGTCAGCAGGGCAGAGGATGAGATCAATAGGGCATAGAACAGCAGTAATCAGGGCAGAGGATGGAGTCAACAGGGCAGGGTACAGGAGTCAAAAGGTCATATGGAAGGAGTCAGTAAGGGCATAGGACAGGGGTTAGCACAGCGGAGCAAGGGGTCAGTAGGAAGAAGCATGGGGTCAGCAGGGCATAGCACAGAGGCCAACAAGGCATAGGATGAGGTCAGCAGGGCATTGAATGAAGTCAGTGGGACATAGGTCAGGGTCCGCAGGGCATTGGATGGGGTGAACAGTACATAGGATGGTGCCAGCAGGGCATAGGATGGGGTCAGCAGGGCATAGGACCAGGTCTACAGTGCACAGCGGAGAAAGGGGTCAGTAGGAAGAAGCATGAGGTCCACAAGGCAGAGGACAGGGGTCAGTAGGGCATAGAATGGGGCCAGCAGGACATAGGATGGAGTCAGAGGGACATAGGTTGGGGTCCGCAGGGTATTGGATGGGGTCAACAGAACATAGGATGGGGTCAGCAGGACATAGGATGGGGTCAGCAGGTCATAGGATGGGGTCCACAGGGTAGATGACGGGTCAGCAGGGCATAGGACGGGATCTACAGTGCACAGGATGGGGTTCACAAGATAGAGGGCATGGGTCAGTATGACATAGGATGAGGTCAGCAGGGCATAGGATGGGGTCTGCAGGGTGGAGGATGCGGTCTACAGTGCACAGGATGGGGTCCGCAGGGTAGAGGATAGAGGTCACTAGGACATAGGACAGGGTTTGCAGAGTAGAGCACAGGAGTCAATATGACATAGGATAAGGTCAGCAGGGCATAGGACAGGGTCCGCAGGGTAGAGAACAGAGGTTAGCAAGGCATAGAATGGGGTCAGCAGGGCAAAGGATGGGGTCAGCAGGGTATAGGATGCCGTCAGCAGGGTATAGGATGTGGTCAGCAGTGTAGAGGACAGGGGTCAGTAGGGCAAAGGATGGGGTTTACAGTGTACCTAATGGTGTCCGCAGGGCAGAGGACAGGGGTCACTAGGACATAGGATGGGGTCCGCAGGGTACAAGACAGGGTTCGCAGGGTAAAGGACAGGGGTCAGTGGGACATAAAATGGGGTTCACAGGGCATAGGACAAGGTTAGCAGATCATGGGATGGGGTTACTGGTGGCAGGGCACTCAACAAAGCTGCTCCTTCCCACACTGCACAAAGCTGGATCTGCACAGTTTGACTGTAACTGGCTGTTGTAGCTGTGCTGCTTCTCTGATCTGAGAACTGCAACAGAAGTCATGATTGTGTTAACCTCTTAAAAGCAGCTGCAACCACCGTCCGGCTTTGCTGATGTGGTACATGGGTGTCCCCGGCTTCTATCGCGTGCCATCACAAATGCAGCTGCGTGCCATCTTTGGCATGCGTGCCGGGGGTTGCTGACCCCTGATCTATGCAGTGGGAATTTGTTCAAAAATGCACCCCACTGCATCTGGTGTAAATGGGCCCTTAAAGTTTACTTTTGAATGCAGAGTACCTTTTTTTATCTTGCCTTTTATTCTCCAAGCACAATAGTATCTGCAGCTGTATTAGTTCTAAAACAGTTAACTACAGTTCTGTACCTAGGTTAAATACTAGCCATACAGCAATTCTAAATGTAATGCCGCAACTCACCAATGTTTTATAAAGCAGATGCTATGTATATAAGGCAGGGCTTAAGATCCTGACTTAGAAATCCCTGCATTTGTTTACTTTGGCTCAGCTTTTATTATACATTAATAATCAGGAAAAGAAAAGAGACTTATGTGGTGTAACTGCTTATATTGGAGGGTTCATTTAGTGACAGCAGTGACAGTCTGGTAAGTCTTGTAAAAACAGACTATGTTTACCTTTTCTGATTGAGTGGTTAAGGATGGTGCTTGGGATTTTTTTTTCTGGCAGTGGCATAATAAAACAGCACACACAAAAACTTTACAAATGTTTTATGTCAGAAGAGCTTATTGTAGAAACTTTCACTTGTACTTAACATTTTGCCCTTATTAGTCACTTTTGAAACAAACTTGGATTAGGTCTGCAACTGAACAACTGTCTGCAAAAGTCCTTAAAAAAGAAAACTAGAAGAAATATTAGAAACAATATCTGGAACTTTACAATTGCAAAGCCATAAATATTACATTTCAGATCACTAAAGAAATTACTGATTTTTGTTGTAGACATTGGCTTAAAATAGTGTTTTTCAATGGGGGCACAGTGGCACCCTGATGCCCTGTATTTTCTAACTGTGTCATGTTTTCCATGGCATGAGTGAGACAGCCACCATCACCATTGAAAAGCATGATGCTAATCTAGGGTGGGCAACATTCAGGGCAATAAAATATGCAGGTTATCCCCAGAGATTTACCACTACCAGAGGAAAAGGAGCCTTGTACTCAGGCTGAGCACCTAATCCATCCTTAAGGGGACCTCTGGATCCAGCAGATTTCTATCATTTCTCATGGCTTGATGACTACACCATAGAAGGAAGTTCACCTAATTATCCTGCCTATCTACAGATACCTTGGTGGTTATTATATTATATGCGCATTACCCATGTGCTTCCGGTAAGTGCGCACCTTAACTATTGGTTGGTGTCACAAGTATATCTGCTGTTGACTTCACTATCCTGGGATTTTATATATTTGATCTTTAATAGTGGACTTATTTATCCTTTTATTCTTAATTTTATTGTTAATTCGTTTATCATATATTTATTTCAGCGCTACACCCATATTTTATTGATCCTATTGAAGGTTACATCTTGGTACCTTTTGGTGTTTTAGCAGCTGTTTTTATAGGAGTGCTCACTGTCTTCCATACCAAACATTCAGGGCAGCCCCAACATCTAGAAAGGCACAGCCATCTACCTCCTTCTTGACCTGCTCTGCTTCCTGCACACTGTCATTCTGCGACAGGCACGCTATGGTGCAGATAAGAAGGTAGAAGGCTGTCTGTGGCCATAGACACACATTGCGTGGCTCAGCCCTGCCCCTGCGCTCTGCTTACAGGATTTGATAGACAACAGTGGGAGCCAATTGTTCCCACTGCCTCTCTGTCCTATGAATGTCCACTACAGATGGCGACATCGCTGTATCAAATGAGGATTAACATGTTTGTCTTCTGCATATAAATTGTAGTACTTCCCCCTTAGGAGTTGCTGAATTATGTTCGGACTCCCTGTTGCTCTGGACCCCTCTCTGAAAGCCCAACCCCTGCTGACACCACAGTACACTCTTAACTGGAATAAATCACCACCAGAAAGTAAACTCACACACTGATTGGAGTAAACTGGTAAGAGGTTTATAGCTTATGTCAGGAGCCGCCTCGGCGTGTGGCTCGGCGCAGTGTGCGGACTCGCACTGGTGTGCGGGCACTAGGTCCTGGCCGGCCGTGGCGGAGACAGAACTCGCACATGCGCACTCGGGGCCGCGGGTGCGCGCCTGGCACCAATGACAGCGCAGGGCGCGGTATTTAAATCTGCTCTGCGCTGACACTGGCTGCCGTTTGGTCTATCCTGTGTTCCTGCTCCTGTATCCTTGCTATTTGATCGCTGCTGACCCGGATTGTTCCTGACCGTGCTGTACTCTCCTGCTCTGACCCCTGACTTGCCTGACCTCTCTCTTGGATGCCCCTAATTTGCTCTGACCTATTGTTGCTGACCCGGCGTGTGACCCGACCATTCTCTGCCTGCTGCCTTGTACTGCGCTGCCCCCTTGGTTACCGACTCGGCCTGTCTGACCACGCTTCTGCTCATCCATCCGTCCTGCTCGGGCCCATCCACCTCTTCACATCAGGCTCTCAGTTTGCAGATACCTCTGGCGGATCCCTCTACCACGGATAGGTGTACTCAGGGGCCGCGACCTGGTCTCGGTCTGCTCCAAGTCCATCCCCACCATCAGGGGCCCTGGTGAACAAGCAGACTGGGACTTACACTCCGCGCTCTGGGGAACCCTATTCCGTGGATTGCTAGAGGTACCACCAGGTGGTTCATTACAGCTTGGTTACACAGCATAAACAGAATTGGCATGTGCAAAGTCAGTTACCTATGTCAGCTTAAATTAAGAAAAAGACAACACTCATCACAGAGTCTCAGTTAGTATTAGCAGGCCTGCTTTTCAGAAACAAATCCAATACCTTCAACCTGAGGTGGCATTACAATCCCCAGTGAGCAGCAAGAACTATCAAACAGGTAGACTAGCTCACTTCAGGCCCTCAGGACCTGATGGCAGGGAGGAGGCCTGAAATAAGAAAATAGCTCTTTACCCTAAACAGCCAATGTTCTCTTAAATGCAGGGAAGGGTCTTCTATGCTGTGTGAAAAGAATAACAGCACTCCACCTTGAAAGCTGCAGTGTAATGCCCCTTTAAAACACTAGTCACTAGTAGATCTAAAGCAGTAAGATGTTAAGCTGTCAGAAGTGATTGTTGAGACAGGGCAGCTCCTCTCTAGACTGCAAGACCACTTGTATAATGGAAGAAGGTCTCTTTAAAAGAGTAGATTGATGATGATGGTGACACAGCTGTGGTTTGGCCTGTGGAATGGCTGTCCTTCTATCAGCTCTGATGATAAGGCTGTGTTGAGTGCGGTCAAGCAATAGCGGCTGGAGGAACTAGGCCACAACTTGTCATAACTGTAATAACTGTGCAATGTCTGAAAACGTGTGAAAATAACAAATACGGAGCAAGTGTCAGTGTTCCCTTTCCTTAGTAATGCTTGGGACCAGGGGCGGACTGACAACTCATGGGGCCCCTGGGCAATAAGTGATCATGGGGCCCCTGTGTCCTTGCCCAAACTCAAAAAAGCCTATGAAAAAGGTACCAGACTCTCATGACCCTACTGACCCCAGGCCCTCAGGCACTGCCCAAGTTTCCAAATGGTCAGTCCGCCCCTGCTTGGGACTCTCTCACCTGAAGGATGGCTCCTGGCGAATCATGGCGGTCTTTCTCTCTCCTCCGATGGAGCCTCCAGGCAATCTCTAGTTCCTCCTGCAGCGTCCTGTCTGGTCACCTGCTGTCAGATTAGCTTTCTAGACAATGCAGCAAGGTCAGTAATCAGCAGATTCTCCTTGCCTCTCTTCTCTTTAATTCCACGGCTTGGTCCAGTCCTCCGGCAGTCGGCACACTCCTCTCTTTAAATCATTCCCCTCTCACTCCCTCTTCAGTCTCCTGGGCTTTCGTATATATATCCCTCTGCCCACACACCAGCTCCTCTGGGAAATGTCATTCCTAGATACACTGCTACTTATCAAAGTCCTGCGGTTCAGCATACAAGTTCCATGGGGCTGTTCTACAGAATGTGAATGCCACTCTTCTGCAGGGCACTGCCGTCTTGTGCTCGCTTTACCATCCTGAAGAAGGGTGTTACATGAATAATATGAAATATTTATCTGCAGTATTTTATATTTGACTTATTGTGCAGGTTAACTCATTTTGTTACTTGACCCACGAATGCGCCCCACAAAAAACTGGTCCCTTCAGCTCCTGCCCCCCTGTGGTTCAGAGGTCTTGTAAATGAACTGTTCCTGTCAGCTCGCTCAATGCACGCATCAATAGACAGGAACAGTCCACCACTGAGCCAAGTGGGAGTGCAGTTTTCTGGAGGATCAGTGGGTCGGTTGAGTATGATCTTTGTGCTCACCCATAGAAAAAATGAACAGTTGACTTATGCAGTGGGGGCACGGCCCCACTGCATGGTGGAATAAAGTTCTGCTTTAAGTTTATTTCATTTCATTTGATTTTTTTAGTTCTGAACATAGTAAATAAAACATAAAAATCTTTGTTTTATTTTTTTAATACTGCATTTAATTTCAAGACCTATGGATATTTCCTATGCAGTCCATTTACACTCACCAGCCACTTTATTAGGTACACCTGTTCAATTGCTTAGCAACACGAATTTCTAATCAGCCAATCCCATGGCAGCAACTCAATGCATTTAGGCATCTAGACGTGGTGAAGGTGACTTGCTGAAGTTCAAACCGAGCATCAACCAGAGGCATGGATGTTGGTGCCAGACGGGCTGGTCTGAGTATTTCAAAAACTGCTGATCTACTGGGATTTTCACGCACAACCATCTCTAGGGTTTACAGAGAATGGTCCAAAAAACAGAAATAACCAGTGAGCAGCAGTTGGGTGGACTAAAATGCCTTGTTGATTCAGAGGTCACAGAAGAATGGGAAGACTGGTTCGAGATGATTGAAATCCTACTAATTTTAACAGCCATAAAAGCAGGAGGCCACTATTTGTGACTGAAAATTCAAATGGTTCTTTAAAAGAAGTGGATTTATGGAATAAATCATCCTGAAATGTTTTTTTTTTCACTGTACAGTAAGAGCTCTAAAAAATTGTAAAGCTTATATAAATATATATCACAAATTAAAGTCATATAATTCAATTCCACCATTATTTGTAGCCTATTAATCTGAATGATCTTTAAGTTTGTGAACTTACTTTGTGAAGATCCCCACACATTTACTTCTTTAAATTCTGTGACATGAATTCACTATGTTCTGTGAGTAGGGACTGCTGTGTCCCAGAATTCACAGATCCTGCCTGCTGAACTACAGAGGTGTGGAGAGGAGTAGTTTCAAGAGGCAGACTCAGTACAGGAATCACTGCATGCAGGCAGCAAGGTACCATGGGGTATGTAGTCCTTAGACATTAAAAATAAACAGCAGAGGAGAAGCTGAAAAGCATGCAAGGAATCCAGAAAGTTCTGGCTAGCAGACAGGCAACACTTAAAACATAAAATTCAATTTTTATAGTATTTTTTAACCCCTTTGCGCTGGCGCCTCCCTGCCCTTTAAGGGGTTTGTGACACCAGGAGGCGGGGTAGAATGTACCGGGAGCATGCAGGGCGCACACTATTGGCACATGTTAGTTTACTTTTGGCCCAGCCTCTGAGAGGCCGCACATTTGATTACCAACAGGTTAAGTTTGTATCAGATTGTTAAAATATTGGTTGTATTGCTATCACAATGCTAGTGCTATAAAACAAAAGTGTATGCTCTGACCATAGATTTCTTTTAATAGGTGAATAATCTTTCACAGGAATTTAATACTGTAATATTTTAATTAATAAAATGTTAATCCAAGGGTTTGCTGAACTGTGGGCAAGAAGGAATTTTGGGCATAAGAAACAGTGGCAGTATCCAGTACTACAGTGGATGAGCAAATATCTTCACTCTTGTTCTTCTTAAGGAAACATCTTCCATGTATATGGCCAACTCCCTGTACCTGAATGATGCAATCTTGCTCTATTTATATGAGAAGATTTTCTCATTTGTTAACCAAAGCTAATAACACTAGTACTTGTCTGCTAGCATCTGTAATAGACTGTTTAAGGAAACGAAACAGGGGCACAGTCCAAGCATTTTCCCTCTGACAAATCCGATTTCATCTTGCATGATTTTGAAAAATGAGCAAGAAAATGACGTGCTCAGTTTTGTGCAACAACTCCACCTTGTTTTAGTTTCTTTAGCTTTTATTTTAATAGATTTGTGTTTATTCTTGCATTTTAACCAAGCAGCAAAGTCACAATGCTGACTGGTGAAAAGAAAAGTTTATATTATATGGCTATATACCAGTGGTGTCACTGTGTTATGTGAAGGCATCTTTTTCACCCTTGATAAGGCTTACTCCAGTGTACACTTTCTCAAGGCTTCTTCAATTCCTGACCCACCGGGGTAGATTTACCAAAACTGGTGCACTCAGAATCTGGTGCAGCTGTGCATGGTAGACAATAAGTTTTGTACTTCAGCTTGTTCAGTTAAACTTTGGCAATAAAAGCTGGAAGCTGAATGCTTTCTATGCAGAGCTGCTCAAAAATGTTCCCTCTTCAGTTTTAGTAAATAACCCCACTGTGTCACCAGCCAGGAAAGTCAACTTTTAGTGGAATCAGGCATAGTACCCAAACATGAAGCAAAATTAGAGTCAAACTGGTGGATGGTTGAGACAGACAGTAGAGAAACAAGGTCAGAAGATGGTATAATGGTCATAGAGAATGGCAGGAAGATGCAGAGTCCAAATACAGTCCAAGTTGTTTACAGAAAGAAATACAAACGTGGTATCCAAATCGGTATCAGGCACAGGCTGCATGTCCTGAAGTTTACTTTGCCACTCCTGATGAGGACAGATGTGTACTTATTCCAACTTCGCGTAACAGGCAATAAGCGGCAATGTGCTTAGATGTGAATGTGGAAATTGAGAATAATGGCATTTTTTAACTTGGCATTCAAGAGTAAAAATGCTTAGGTGTGAAAGGTGTTTCAGTTGTGAAGTTTTGAGAATGCAATCAAAGTAGGCTAAAGAGAAAAGATTTAAGAATAATAAAGATGTTTTCCGAAACGTGATATGGAATTGATTGGTTTTTGAGTCCAACTGCAGTCTTAACGGGACTGAGATTGAGCTCTGCAGTGATTTTTGCAGCAGTTTTTTTCTTATTCTGGGTCACAATCCTGTGCAATGTCCTTTTGTCTCTTTTGGTCAGCTGACCATGTTGACCATCCTTATGCTTACCAGATGACCTTTTCCCTGAAATTGTATATGCTGCAGGGGCGGACTGACAACTCATGGGGCCCCCGGGCAATAGGGGATCATGGGGCCCCTGTGTCCTTGCCCAAACTCAAAAAAGCCTATGAAAAAGGTACCAGGGGCATCTCATGGGGCCCCCTACTGACCCCGGGCCCTCGGGCAGTGCCCGAGTTTCCAAATGGTCAGTCCGTCCCTGATATGCTGTCATAACCTTTGATACTGAACCTCGTGACACGGCAAATAATTTGGCAACTTCAGTCATAGAGGTACCAGCCAAGTAGGCACTAACAATTTCCCTATTTGGAGCTCAGTAAGTACTGATATGACTCCATATTACTAGCAGCGCATGCATTAACCGCTTCCAAACCACGCTATAGCCGAAAGACAGCTACAGCACGGTTGTCCAGTTCTGGGAGGGCGTACATGGACGACCTCCCAGAACGTGCCCCCAGCGGTGTGCACCCGGCGCTGTTGGTGATTGCTGTGTCCTACGGACACAGCTGATCACGTGATTAGGTAAAAGGCCAATCACAGCTGCCTTTTACCACGTGATCAGCTGTGTCCAATAACACAGCAGATTGCAATGTAAATACATTTGCCTGTTATTGGCAGCACTTTCCTCACACTGTCACTGCATGAGGTAAGTACTGCCGATAACCAGCAAATGTGGCATGGAAGATCTGCACTGATAATCAGGGCACTGATTATCAGTGCTCCCCAGTGGTGTCACCCATCAGTACCCAGCAGTGCCGCCCAGCAGTGCCACCCAGCAGTGCTGCCCGTCAGTGCCCAGCAGTGCCACCCATCAGTGTCCAGCAGTGCCGCCAGTCAGTGCCATATGTAAGTACCTCCAGTCAGTGATATCAGTCAGTGCCACCAGTCAGTGTCGCCTATCAGTGCCCATCAGTACCATCTATCAGTGCCCATCAGTGCATCATCAGTGCCTCCTCATCAATGCCCGCCAGTGCTGCTTCATCAGTGCCGCCTCATCAGTGCCCATCAGTGCTGCCTATCAGTGCAGCCTCTTCAATGCACATCAGTGAAGATGAAAAAGTACCTGTTTGCAAACTTTTAAAATAGAAACAAAAAATAAAAAACCCAGTGGTGAGTAAATACCACCAAAAGAAAGCTCTATTTGTGTTAAAAAAATTATAAAAATTTCACATGGGTACTGTGTTGCATGACTGCACAATTGTCATTCAAAGTGCAACAGTGCTGAAAGCTGAAAATTTACCTGGGCAGGAAGGGGGAGAGAGTGCCCAGCAAGTGGTTAATGATGAAAGTGAGGCTTCCCACATGTTAGCTAGGTGTCTCATCACACAGCAGAAGCAAAAGAATTTTACATCACTTCTGCTTTCAGCGTGAAACATGTCATCACTTTCACACCTACAAATCATGTAGTGTTTCCATTTTTTGTCTAACCCCTGTAATTCTAGTGTGTACTCTGCTTTAGTGCAGCATAAATAATTTCCCAACAATACAAGCACTCTAAAAAAAATTATAGTTATGTTTTGCATGCCACAATCTGCAAAGATAATCTGCAATAAACCCATCATGCTAGCTCACAGTTGATAAATTGGAGGAAATAACAGTTATTCTTGGACCACATGGCTTAGACATGAGACAGATGTGATATTCAGTTCTTTATGCAGATATGCTATAGGAAATGATATTGTCATTTTTCACATTTCCTGTGTCATAGATAGCAAAGGGACCTGTGTCATGCACTGCAGACTGCTGTATTTGGAATTCACTAGATAGTGTATCTGCTGATTGTGTGGATTTATCATCATCAGTATGAAAAGGAAGGAAGGATTATCTTAAAAATGTGTTGTTTTAAGAATTAGAGGTTTTTTAATATCTGTTTTATTGAGCCTCCTTCTGTTGACATATGTAGTAGCTTTTAAGAATAATTAAACAAACACTCTCAATCATGCAGTCAGAAATGAGGAAATTCCCAGTGGTGGGTTCATTATGGCTCATAAATCAGCCTTTTCATTAGTAAAAACTGACATTTTGACAGTAAACCAAGGTGTTCTTCAAAACCAAGTGGATTACCTGTAAATAACTGTAGGGATATGGGGATACTAAAGAAAATCTGTAAATTATGTTTGTAGTTCATCAGGTTCAAAATAAATTCACAGAACTGCTATGGGTATTATTGTTATACAGGATTTCTATAGCGCCAACAGTTTGTGCAGTGCTTTACAACATGGGTAAACACTTCATTCTGATAAAAAAAGATAAGAAAATGTTGATAACAGATGATAATTCTGACCATATTACCATTTAATTTTTTTTATGTTTGAGCATAATTTAGCCATAAAGCCTAGTACACATGATCAGAAAATCTTAAAAAACAAATACTGCTTTCGAAGCAATTTTATGATAATCTGACTGTTAGTACACAGCTTTCGCCCGAAATTATTTGAAGGGACAAGCATGAAAATGTTTCTCGAACAATACCTGATCGATCAAATTTTTTTTCTGTAGTACAAGAAGTTTTGTAACTTTAGTAACCTCTTCACTTTTGATATAAGACTAGTATGCAAAAAAAAAAAACCTGGATTGTCTGATATTCTCATCATGTGTACAGGGCTTATATCTTCTTTTGTGAGGTTGAAAGAATTATAGTTCAAGATTTTTAAAGCAACTTTGTCGTGTCTCACAAAAAAACTTCAATAGAAGATTATGATTATTTACCCTTTTGATGGATGGTAAGACTCCTCTGTCTTTCAGCCTTCAGTAAAGCTTTCAGAATTCATCACCTACATAATTTGTGAATGCCTGCATCCTCCACTGCATGCTATGGTTTTCCCCAGTAGTCCCTATGTCACTGCAGAGTCTTGCAATTATGAAGGGTCAGAAAACGGAATGCAGGTTGGTGAACGCAGGCATTTTAAACACCTGGAACTGTTGAATGTTAAAGACCGCAGCACTGGAAGACTGGGGTGTTTGGGCCTGCTGCCCATTTGAGAGGTATTGTGTTTATAGTTTCTTTTGAAGGAAGCCATTGACTGGAAGCCATTAGCTTTTTCATTGGAAGCAGTTGAGATGTTTTTGGGAAATGAGCATCCTTATTACCACTGTATTGTAAACTCTGTTACATTCCTTTTGGGGTGTGGCAGAGAGTGATACAGACAAAGGTCAAAATTAGAACAGCAGTTCCACTGTGAATAGTTTGAGCTTCCATTAAAACAAATGGTGGTGTGCATGTAAAAAGCTGACATTGGAATTAACCTTCCCCAGTGTAGGTCACTCTCAGTTTGCTGGTGCTTAGATTGTTGTCCTGTGAGCTGGAAAATCTCTGCATAGGGTGAGGCACATTGGATTCATCACAACGTGGAAAATATTTATTGCATCCTCTGTGTCACAGTTCCCAGGCAGCAGCTGTGAAATTACGTAAAAATCGACTTTATTCCTGGAGGTCAGATGTGGAGTATTGTAGATTAAGTCTTCCCAGATTCAATGACATCATGTCATGTAATTTCCTGGAATATCTTTTTTATTATAGCACAGCAAGCTGTCCTTCAATAGAAAATTTGAATTCCATCCTGTCAGGAAAGGAAGGACAATGTCATTGTATCTGGGCAGACTTCTATTTATTATTATTTATCATAGGTCCTCATATAGGGCTGTCAATTTACACAGCACTTTACATATATATTGTATATTCACATCAATCCCCAACCCTCAAGGTACATACAATCTAAAGTCCCCAGCTCACATTAATACATACTAAGGGAAATTTAGACAAGAATCAGTGAACCTACCAGCATGTCTTTGGAGTGTGGGAGTAAACCCACACAGGCACAGAGAGAACATGCAAACTCCAGGTAGGTAGTATCGTGGTTGGGATTCAAACCAATGACCCAAGGGCTGCTTGGCAGAAGTACTAACCATTTAGCCACTGTGCTGCTTCTGAAGATAAAGCCAATTTTAACAGCTGCTATCTGTTTAACCGGATTAACCGGTTTCCCACTTTATAGAACAAAAAATAAAAACACAGAGGTGATCAAACACCACTAAAAGAAAGCTATATTTGTGTGAAAAAAGAATATATGTTTAATTTGGGTGCAGAGTTGCATGACCGCGTAATTGTCAATTATAGTAGAGCAGCGAGGTATTGCAAAAAATGGCCTGGTCAGGATGGGGGGCAAGTGGTTAAAAATATGTAATTATAATATATTTGATTTACTCAGATGTTTGCTTTTGCATTGTTGCATTCTGTGTACAAATGTACAGAGATACCTCTCTTGAAAATAATTTTGTTTGTCCAGGATCAACTTTAAAAAAATGAATTTTCAATTTTTACCTTGGTTCACACTTGCAGAAATACACTACGGTCCATTTAACATGGTTTCCTATAGATCTAGTTGACATTTGTGCGTTTTAAGCTGGTGCATTTTTTGGAAAGGGTGAGGGAGTTTGCATTTTGTGTGTAATAGACTTCAATGGACCCACAGCAAAAACGCAAGTGTTCTGTTTTTTTAATGTGTTTTGTGGTTTTTTTGCCTATTAGGAAAGTATGACAGTTCTATTCATGTAGAATCATTCATTTTGATGCAACTTTGCTGTGACAATACACTCTCTGGCACTCAACTAGCATCAAAGTAGCATCAAAGTAGTGCAGGAACCATAATTTGTCCACAGTTAAAAAGTTAAAAGTTAGGATTAAGGGCCAGAGTTAGGGTCAAATGTTAGGGTTAAGGGCTAGGGTTAGAGTTATATGTTAGGGTCAAGTGCTAGGGTTAGGGTAAAATATTAGGATTAGGGTTAAATGGTAGGGCTGGGGGCAGGGGCGGACTGACAGTTCATGGGGCCCCGGGCAATAGGGGATCATGGGGCCCCTGTGTCCTTGTCCAAATTCAAAAAAGCCTATGAAAAAGGTACCAGGGGCATCTCATGGGGCCCCCTGCTGACCCCGGGCCCTTGGGCAGTGCCTGAGTTTCCAAATGGTCA
Organism: Staurois parvus; assembly: GCF_062004578.1. Classification (NCBI taxonomy): domain Eukaryota; kingdom Metazoa; phylum Chordata; class Amphibia; order Anura; family Ranidae; genus Staurois; species Staurois parvus. Next base: position 7,391,105 of record NW_028317816.1, on the reverse strand, counting down.
GTCCACCCCTGGCTGGGGGTTAAGGACTAGGGTTAGAGTCAGATGTTAGGGTTAGGATTAAGGACTAGGGTTAGGATTAAAAGGTAGAGTTAGGGTTAAAGGCTAACACTAACCCAAACAGTTACTGCTAACCTTAACTCTAATGATTACCGCAAACCCTTGCCATAACATATACCATTAACCCTAACCCTAGCCCTTAACTCTAACCCTAATGTATACCACTAACCCTAATATATACCACTAACCCTAACCCTAGCCCTTAACCCTAACCCTAATATATACCAATAATCCTAACACTAGCCGTTAACCCTAATATATACCACTAACTCTAGCCCTTAACCCTAACCCTAATATATACCAATAACCTTAATATATACCACTAACCCTAGCCCTTAACCCTAATATATACCACTAACCCTAGCCCTTAACCCTAACCCTAATAAATACCACTAACCCTAGGCCTTAACCCTAACCCTAATAAATACCACTAACCCTAACCCTAGCCCTTAACCCTAATATATACCACTAACCCTAGCCCTTAACCCTAACCCTAATATATACCACTAACCCTAGCCCTTAACCCTAACCCTAATATATACCACTAACCCTAACCTTTAACCCTAATATATACCACTAACCCTAGCCCTTAACCCTAACCCTAATATATACCAATAACCCTAGCCCTTAACCCTAACCCTAATATATACCACTAACCCTAACCCTAGCCTTTAACCCTAATATATACCACTAACTCTAGCCCTTAACCCTAACCCTAATATATACCACTAACCCTAACCCTAGCCCTTAACCCTAACCCTAACATTTAGCCCTAACCCTTGCTCTTAGCCCTAACATTTAACCCTATCCCTTAACCCTATCCCTTAAACCTTTCCCCAACATGTGACTCTGCACTATAAACAACAAAGAAAAATTCAAAGCTCAACTTACCAACCAGCCTGCAACCAATCGAATTATCCTGTCAATCAGTTGACGTTAAAAACGGGGGTTTAGTTTGCACACATTTGTAAATACATTGTGTATAAGCTGCAGAGCCTCATCACAGCAACATTCTTAACTTGATAAACTTTGAGAGCCTCCATGGTACAAGCACATATATAATAATGGATAGATTGAGGGCAAGTAAGCCTGGAGGGAACTCACCCCTCCTTAAAGGCACAAGGGTGCACTGGACACCCAGCATATAGCACAATGGCAGCAAAAGTGTCCAGTGTCTCACCAATATATCAACAGTACAAACAAATGGCAACTCTCCTAACCTATAACTGGCCTTTGCAGCAAGGAGCACCTGGAAGGGCAACGCATGTCAAACAGATTGCAACCTGTATAGATGTGAACCTAGCCTTAGAAGCAGTCTCACTTAAGACATTTATTAGAATTCTCATGTATTTGTTTTTTTTTTTTATTTATGTTTGTAATATTTTGAAATGTGAAATATCTTACAGTCATATAGCCACAAGAGACCACTTACAGAATTTGCACAGTAATGACAGTTACTAGAGAGATGACTTATATGCTTAGTGAAGGAATAATTGCTTCTGTGATCTCTGTATGCACTGGTAATTACTCCTAATATAGGAGATTAAAGAAATCTCCAGTTCAGGTTGGTTTAATCGACCATCCTATATTAACATGCTTCATTAATTCCAGCTGCTTTTTTCCTTCAGCCAAACTTCTGTCTGGTCACAGCCTGCTAAATTAAAACACGACAGTTCAATTAATCTAAATGTAACATTTAGCTCAGCTTAAAGTTACAACCTAAAGTCTTTGCTTACATTGGTTTTCTAGTCTAACAACACATCATTTCTCACAGTAACATTATCTATTCACAGTGGATTTAAGTTACACTTAAAAAAACTTCCAGGATATGTTTTTATAAGCTGATATTGTATTGCTGTGTATGTACAATGTTTCATCTTTGTAATCAGTAGGGAAGTCAGAGTGATGCTGTAGCATGCCTTACACGCTAGGCACAAGAGGAAGAACATTAGAATCTGAGAACATCAAGTTCCACTATCGACAGTTTAATGTCTGCCACTAACATTAGCTGCAGGCAATGAAATTAGTACCTGCTAAGGTGGTCCCATCTGCCCGGATTCAGAGATAAGCCCTGACTATAACCCTGACAGTTTACCTCTGTCACACATTTCCTCCCAATGATGCTCAATTACCTTAATGCATGTTGTAATTGACACTGGTTTACTGGCTTATTGTGGGCAGAAGTTCAAAGGCAGTGGCTGGGAAGCCTAAAGAGAACCATCCATTGACTCCATAATTAATATGAATGTAGGAATTATTGGGTACAGAACAGGATTGTGGTAAACCATGTCTATGCTATTAAGTCATACCTGTGTCTAACTTTTGTTCTAACTTGCTTCTCATCCCTTTGAATAATCAAGGATGTTTTAACAAGGTGAAATTATAACAACAATGAGACAAAGCACTCACACAGAGGAACACTATTATTTTTATATTCTCATGGAATATATTATTATTACAGCAGTGTAATGTTTATGAGTTTAATCCAAATAACTCGGCATTTCATAGAGACAATCAATATTTAATTAATGATTTTAATAGATTTTGCTTAACTCTCGCCTCCTCCAGCTTTTTATAAACAGACTGTAAACATGCTGGCCATACACTAGTCAAAAAGTTGTTCAAACTCATTTTCGAATAGCGAACACTTCTTTGTGAGAGCAAACAATATTGCTATCATGTAATTGGTCAATAGTCATAAATTAATCATTTTTTTGTTTGTTTTATCACATATGCACAGTACAGACAGTTTGATTTTTAATAGGGAAGAAACACATTAACCTTACAATTTATCGTCGATTTGGCAGAAGTTTTGTAAACTTTTCCTTTGATTTTTTGGCTCAAAAACATCAAAACCGTTTTTCATTTTGTACCCATTAACTGAGCAAAAAATGAATGAACTGTCCAAATGACAGATTTTCAAATTATTTTTTTGTCTAGTGTATGAGCACCATACCATAACGAATTAGGCTGGCCATACATTATACAATTATCTTCCAATTTTCTGCCCAATTTCCTTTAGATTTACCTTCAACTGTGTAGTGCAAGGGCCTGCCTAATTGGACACAAATGAAAGTGTTGTTTAGGTTTGTCCTATTATTATATGGTTTTTGGTAAATCTAAACCAAAAATCTCCAGATAATTGAATAATGTATGGCCAGCCTTAGTCTATGAACCTAGTATTAGATTTAACAGCAGGGAATAGCGGTGTTAAAACACACTACATTTTTAGATCTCAGATTATATTGATAATAGTAGAAGCAATATTAATAAATGTCTGTACTCTCCCCGGATCATCTAATCCAACCCACTATAGGCTGGCCTATTTAATAGCTCACTGCAAAGGATATACACCATATATCCAAAAGTATTGGGACACCCTTCCAAATCATTGGATTCAGGTTTTCCAATCACCTCCATGGCCACAGGTGTATAATATCAAGCACCTAGGCATGCAGACTGCTTCTACAAACATTTGTGAAAGAATGGATCGCTCTCAGGAGCTCAGTGAATTCAAGTGTGGTACCATGATAGATTGCCATCTGTCCAATAAGTCCATCTGTGAAATTTCCTTGCTACTAAATATTCCATGGTCAGCTGTTAGTGGTATTATATCAAAGTGGAAGCTATTGGGAACAACAGCAACTCACCCATGACATGGTAGGCCACTTAAAATGACAGAATGGTTCAGTGCATGCTGAAGTGCACAGTGTGCCAGGCTTTCTTGTCTGACACCAGTGCCTGACCTCACAAATGCGTTTCTGGAAGATTGGTTAACCATTCCCATAGACACACTCCTAACTCTTGTGGACAGCCCTCCCAGAAGAGTTGAAGCTGTTCTACTTGCAAGGGTGGGCCAACTCAATATTGAACCCTATGGAATAAGACTGGGATGCCATTAACGTTCATGTGCATGTAAAGGCAGGCGTCCTAATACTTTTGGCAATATAGTGTATATAATAAATCTGGGTCAATATGATTTATTTATTTGTTAAGTTTATATTTTTTGTATTTTTAGAATATACATACATATACATATATACAGTTTTTGTTTTTATAAGAAGATATTTAACCACTTCCCGACCGGCCGTTGCATATAAACGGCCGGACAGTGGCAGTACAGGGTCGGGTGGCCGTTTATGAACGCCCTCCCCGCACCCTGCTTGTGTGCGCTCCCTGGGAGCGCGCAGCACCGCGATCCGGTGCCCGCTGTGTCCTCCGGACACAGTGAAACACCGATCGTCGGACTGGACCTCTGTACGAGGTCCCGATCATGTGATCACTGATTGGCCAATCAGTGATCACATGCAAAGTAGTAAGCAAGATGTCACTTGTGACATCATTGCTTACTACGTGTGAAATCTGTGAATGATCACAGAGGTCACATGGTACAAGGCTATTCACAACAGCCTTGTACCATGTGACAAGCTGTGACCAATCACAGCTCACTCTGTATTTCTCAATGAGTGCAGGAATGCACACAGAGAGAAAGAGAAATGATTGCTTTTACATCCTATATAGGTGTAAAAGCAATCATTGTAAAAAAAAAAAAAATCTTCATCACTCTCCACAAGTAGTACAGTGTCACCATGGTGACACTGTACTGCTAGGGTGACAGTATGGAAAAAAACATAAATAAATAAAAAATAATAATATTAATTTTTTTTTTAAAAATTATAATTTTTGGTTATAAACTAATTTGTTTTTGTTTTTTTTTTACTAAAAAGATAACGAAATACATTTTGGCAAAGATTTATGATGAAATATTATTTATTTGCAAAATTTTATTAAAAAAACACTTTTGTTCAAAATGTTTGGACTTTTTCATTTACATAGCAAAAAAAATAAAAATCCCAGCAGTGAATAAATACCACCAAAATAAAGCTTTATCTGTCGCAAAAAAATGGTAAAAAATTAATTTGGGTACAGTGTTGCATGACTGCGCAATTGTCATTCAAAGTGTGATAGCGCTGAAAGCTGAAAATTGCCCTGGTCAGGAAGGGGGTAAAAGTGTCCGGTCTGGAAGTGGTTAATACATGGTCAAGGATTTCCAATGTTCTATAGGTAAGCGAAACAGCAATAGTCTCTTCCTTTTAGGCAAATGACTGTCAATGAAACCTGAGATAGGATTGGCAACTCTCCAGAGCTCCGACACGGCCCCATTGCCTGAGACTGTTTTGATCTAATTTTTGGATGAGCTACAGTGTTGTAGCGGAACTGGAGCTAGAATACTGAAGTTGGAGAAGAGCTGATAGTAGAATGGTGATGAGCAGGCATGTTTCAGTTGATCTTTATAGTGCTACTTCACTAAACGGTCATACATTAAAAATAATATAGGTTAATATGTAATTCATTTTTTAGTAGGAAAAACAAAGAGAAAAGATGGACAGTGGAATAAAATATTAATTGAATTGACTTTTTTGGATCTCCATTTTATTGTACATTCTTAGTGTATGTTTTGTAATAAACAGTGATGTGAATATTGCATTTAAACTCTATCACCCTAGTGTTTTCACATATAAAAACTATAAAATTCAGTGTAGCGCTTCTGAATTACTAATACGTGCAATATATTATAATAAACAAGCATACTTCATATACAATATATCACAAATATTAAATCGATAATGCTGAAATCATCACACCTATATACACAAGCTTGATTCTATTGTTAACAAATTTACCCCCATATAAATACACTGCTCAAAGAAATTAAAGGAACACTTTGAAAACACATCAGATCTCAGTGGGGAAAAATATCATGTATCCAGCATCTATATCGATATGGACTGGGTAGGGTGTTAGGAATGTAAGGATGCCCCATAGTTTGATGGAAATGAAAACAATCAACCTACAGAGGATTGAATTCAAAGACACCCCAAAAATCAAAGTAAAAAAGAATGATGTAGGCTAGTCCATTTTGCTGTAATTTCATTGCAGCAACTCAAAATGGTACTCAGTAGTTTGTATGGCCCCCATGTGCTTATATGCATGCCTGACAATGTGTGGGCATGTTCCTAATGAGACGAGAGATGGTGTCCTGGTGTATTTCCTCCAAGATCTAGACCAGGGCATTACTGAGCTCCTGGACAGTCTGAGGTGCACCCTGGCAGTGTTGGATGGACCTAAACATGATATCCCAGAAGTGTTCTATTGTATTTAGGTCAGAGAGTATGGGGGCCATTCAGTGGTATCAATTCCTTCATCCTCCAGGAACTGCCTGCATACTCTCGCCACATGAGGCTGAGCATTGTTGTGCACCAGGAGGAACCTAGGACCCACTGCACCAGTGTAGGGCCTGACAATGGGTCCAAGGATTTCATCCTGATACCCAATGGCAGTCAGGGTGCCATTATCTAGCCTGTTGAGGTCTGTGCGGCCCTCCATGGATATGCCTCATGCTGAATGATGTTGCAGGCAGCATAACATTCTCCACGGCTTCTCCAGTCCCTTTCACGTCTGTCACATGTGCTCAGAGTGAATCTATTGTCATCTGTGAAAAGCACAGGGTGCCAGTGGCGGACCTGCAAATTCTTGTGTTCAATGGCAAATGCCAATCGAGCTCTATGGTGCTGGGCAGTGAGCACAGAGCCCACTAGAGGACGTCGGGCCCTCAGGCCTCCCTTATGAAGTCTGTTTCTGATTGTTTGATCAGAGACATTCACAGCAGTGGCCTGCTGGAGGTCATTTTGTAGGGCTCTAGCAGTGCTCACCCTGTTCCTTCTTGCACAAAGAAGCAGATACCGGTCCTGCTGATGGGTTAAGGACCTTCTACGGCCCTGTCCAGCTCTCCTAGAGTGGGAGACAGCAAACCTTCTGGCAATGGCACGTATTGATGTGTCATCCTGGAGGAGTTGGACTGCTTGTGCAACCTCTGTAGGTCCAGCTACTGGTAGTCTCATGCTACCTGTAGTGACACTGGCCCTAGCCAAATGCAAAACTAGTGAAAAACAGTCAGAAAAGATGAGTAAGGAAACAAATGTCAGTGATCTCCGCCGTTAAAACCATTCCTGTTTTGGGGGTCGTCTCCGTGTTGCCCATCTAGTGCACCTGTTATTAATTTCATTAACACCAAAAGCAGCTGAAACTGATTCACAACCCATTCTGCTACTTAACTGACAAGATCAATATCCCAGGGTTTAATTGACTTGATGCTATATTCTGATTAAAAAGTGTTCCTTTAATTTTTTTAAGCAGTGTATATTGCAATACAGAAAAGATCATACAAGTATCAGATGCAAAATAGAAGTCCATCCAATTTGCTATGATTCAAACAATATCAAAGTCCATAAGGGACATCAAATCTTCTGTGATCCACTGTGATTCAAATAATGCCAAAATTCATAAGTGACCACAAATCTGCTATGTTCCACTACCCTTGTGATACTTGTTCCACTTGTGTACTCCACCACTATGCATACAGTGCCCTTACCTGTATACTTTAACCTACAGTATATACACATACAGTATATGTAAGAAAATGCAGTGCTAAAAAAAAAAAAATAAATAAAAAAAGATGTGTATGTATATATATATATATATACTATACATATATATATACACAGTATATATACAGTATATATATATATTGCGGAATGGTAGAGTGCAACACATAAAAGTGCAAAAAACATTAGTAAATGCAAAATCTACAAATCAAACAATATGGTAAAGTGCATCATGCATGTAATAAGCAAATGCCAAACAATAAAGTGTATAATGCCCGCGGTGATCCGTGAAGTAAAGTGCAGTAGTAAATGATGTTACAATAAACATATCAAATCTTACCGTATTTTCCGGCGTATAAGACGACTTTTTATCCCATGAAAATCTTCTCAAAAGTTGGGGGTCGTCTTATAAGCCGGTATACGGTGTGCTGAAACTTACCGGTGTAGCGGCAAGATCTGTGTCCCGTGAAGATCTGTCCCCCTTGAAGCAACTGCGCATGTCACGGTTTTAGGCATAAGAAGCCGATCGACGATCAACAACATTAGCATCGAGCTGACACAGGTAACCCCTTTTCTGCTGCACCGCTGATCACACTTAAACACACCGCTGATCCCGCGGATAACTAGCCGCCGCCGATGCTCCAGCAAGATGGATCAAAGATGCGTATTGGGGAGCATCATCGATCGGAGAGAGAACAGTTACATGGGGGGGGGGAGTGTGACATGGGGAGGACAGTGACATGGGGAGTACAGTGACATGGGGGTGCCATGACATGGGGAGGACACTAACATGTGGTGGGGGGTCAGTGACATGGGTGGCCATAACATGTGGGGGGGCAATGACATATGGGGGGGCATGACATGAGGGGGGGGACTGACATGGGAGGACAGTAACATGTGGGGGAATGACATGGGGAGGACAGTGACATGTGGGGGGAGGACAGTGGGGGGGCCTGACATGGGGAGGACAGTGAAATGTGGGAGGGAAGTGACATGGGGGGGGGCCGTGACATGTGGGGGATTGGGTCAGTGACATGTGGAGGGCAGTGACATGTGGGGGGGTCAGTGACATGGGGAGGACAGTAACATTGGGGGGGGGGCAGTGACATGGGGAGGACAGTGACATGAGGGGGGCACTGACATGGAGAGGACAGTGACATGAGGGGGGCAGTGACATGGAGAGGATAGTGACATGAGGGGGGGGGGCAGTGACATGGGGGCCTGACATGGGGAGGACAGTGACATTTGGGGGGTCAGTGACATGGGGTAGTCTTATACGGCAAGTATAGCCCAAACCCTATTTTAACAGGAAAAGTAGGGGGTCGTCTTATACGCCGGAAAATACGGTAATTATACTGCGCCTTATGGTTTCACGGACAATTGTTTCCATATATGGATATTTGACTATATAAATAGCATGTTTAACCACAGACATTGATGTAGAGTTTTATCTTATTTATATATTGCAGATTTTATATCTTTATTGTAACATCATTCACTACTGCACTTTACTTCACGGATCACCACGGACATTATTGTATTTAGATTCTGCCAGTGATACACTCTATTGTTTGGCATTTGCTTTTTGAGCTGTTTAGCTGATATTTTCATGCTTTTACTTGATTCACTTTACTGTTCCACTCAGCTCATTACATTCATAATGCACTTTACCATATTGTTTGATTTTTAGATTTCGCATTTACTAATGTTTTTTGCACTTTTATGTGTTGCACTCTACCATTCCGCAATATATATATATATAAAAAAAAAATTCTTATTTTAGCGCTGCACTTTCTTACATATACTATTGTAGGGGATTGTTACCTTCACCTTGTGTGCTAGCTGCTCCCCAGATATCACCAGCGCTCACCTATATATTAGATTCTGTTACATATACACATACAGGTCAAATAGTATTTATTCCCTTTAAGGAAGAAAAGGACTCCATTGCATGATATATATGTAAAACCAACCCTTTTTTTTAAAATCAATCAAACACTCACATATTACTGTGCACTATCTGGTGCACTGCAGAATCTCAGATATCTCAGTTTCCCTGTGGTATTTCAGTGATCGGCACCGCTCTGACAATGTGCCTAGTTGCTTCCTGCTATGACGTCACCCAGATCTTTCCTACACGTTATGTCACGTGTGAGTGAGTCCCTCAGTTTTTGAATAATTTAGTGTGGGAACACAGCGGGCAGCTTGATATAGATATTTAGCAAAACAGGTGGCATGGGAGTATAACTTGTTAACATCTTCAAGCATGCAATGCTGTAAAATTTAAAAAAAAATACAGAGTATACAGAGTATTTATATATCAATTGAGTGATAATTCTTTTTCCTCAGCACCTTCCAGGAACTTGATTTGTGTCTGTCATGTAAAAGACAATTGCATTTAATAAAGCCAAACTTCAGCCAAAGTCTTTATTCTAGTGTCTGTATCTATCACAATGAGAACTCATCCACTGATTTAATAGGCAGGAAATCTCCAAGTTTCAGCAAGAAACTCCACCTATTGCCAGAAATGTTCAGGTCTCTTGGCCATCAGAAGCTCCCTCTTGTTCTTGAAATGACTTGCTGACTGGACTAGGGATGTTATTATCACACCAGACCTGAAATAGCAAGACAAGGCTGTACAGAAGGAAAACGTTTGGAGGAGGTGAAGGCTGTGCTCTCTCCTCCTCCATCTCCTTTTTAGTCCATTGAGGATGTGTATGGCCAAAGCAAAATGTAAACTATAGTCTGCTTCTAGACATGATTTCTAGGGCAAAGGTAAAGTAAGTGGGGGCAGAATTGGTTTCCAGTCATTGTCAATATTATAGTTATTGACCATATTTACAATGAATGCCAACTTGTTTACCACATATTGTAACAATTGCTCACTTGTTGCCTGTCTATTACCATAACTAAATGTTTGTTGATCTGGTATTGTCACAGTTGTCCATTTTTAAGTCGAAATTGCTTCACTGGAATAATAAACCTCATAATTATTCCATCATAACAGTAATCAACAATATCGGGCAACACAATGGCTAAATGATTAGCACTTCCGCCTGGCAGTACTAGAACCCGTTGGTTCAAATCCCAACCACGGCACCACCTGCCTGGCATTTGCATGTTCTCCCTGTGCCTGCGTGGGTTTCCTCCGGGTACTCCGGTTTCCTCCCACACTCCAAAGACATGCTGGTAGGTTAATTATATCCTGTCTAAATTGGCCTTAGTATGTGTATGGATGTAAGTTAGGGACCTTAGTTTGTACACCCCTTGAGGGTTAGGGACTGATGTGAATGTACAATATATATGTAAAGCACTGCATAAATTGACAGCGCTATATAAGTACCTGAAATAAATAAATAAAAACAACTTTACATTTGAACAAAAACCATATACCAGTCACAGATGAACTATGAGAACTGAACTGGGGCTAAATGCCTGCCCTAATCATACATTTTTGGCTTACCATAGGCCAAAGAGAACATTAAGCAGGCATAATTTTACTGCTGGCAAAGCAAGATCTGCCAATACAGCTGTGACAATAAACAAATAGAAAAAGAACTTTCCAGGAGATGGCCAAAAACATCCCCTCCTTTTACCTAAATAAACCTACATAACTGGAAACATGAAATAGTTTCATGTTAACATACACATACAGTAATATTAGCAGTAAAATGTCCTGAGATACAAGTAATAGGACCTAGATGTTTGCACAACAAACAGTTCACATATCTATGGCATATGACTGCTTGGCTTTCTGAAAATAACCCTTCTGATGATTTACAATTGCCTAGATTCTGGGCCCCTTGCCATTGTCTCTGATTGGTACCTCCTTCCTTTGACTGGTATATTGATGCCACCCTCCTCATCCCTGAACCAAAAACTTCATCTCTCTCCAGTTTTAGCTCCACTGCTAACCCCCATCCACCTTGCTCCACACTTGCTCACCAACTCCCCACCCAAGGCTGTATCTAACTCTTCCCCCCATCCCCAATGCACCTGCATTCCTCATCACACTTGCATCCGCCCCCTCCCCCCCATTCTCACTACTGACACCTGACCGTGGTCCTCCACTGCTGCTTTCACCAACTCTCCTGCATACCCCTACATCACTCACTAATGCATTGATGTGCCTCTTAGCACCCCCACCCCATACCAATAAACACTACTGATTACCACAAACAAATTGACTTGCGAGCCACCAAGGTATATTATAAGAATATGAGTATTAGATCTCTGGTTAATATGCGCACTCTCATGTGATGTGCGTTTATCAACAAAATATTTGAATAATTACCGCGCTCTAATATCATCAAAAATGTGTAATCAAAAAGTGCAAAGTGCTTATAAATAAATATAAATAAAAAAAAATATTAGTGACTAATTAAATAAAATTAAAACATGTGAAAAATTGATACAATCATATCATATTAGCAGGTCCCTATATGTGCAATCCTTATAACAATGTGCAAATCTTCCATTTGTAAACCTCAAAAAATTCATAATATAATATAAAATTGCAATAATTTGAAATATAATTATGTGACCTCAAATACTACTGAGATTACCGCCACTGCTACCATCATGCTACCATCACTGCTACCATCTGTATTCAGCTTGTTAATAAAACAGACACATTTTTGCATATATATATATATATATATATATATATATATATATATATATACATATAAGTAATTCATGCACAAAGACTGCACCAACTTTGGGGAGCAAAAAGACTTGGTTACAAATTATGAAGGCCATTATCTTGATGTATGCAAAAAAAGAACTACTAAGTGTCTTGCCACTAACAAAACTGGCACATTAAAATGTTGTCATTAGCCAGAAAGTAAATCCCAGTGATAGAAGTAGGAACTTTTTTAAATAATGACCTTGTGTTATAGTTTATTGTAGTTTCTTGTTATGAATAGAATATGTGTTTAATTCCACACTGAAGTCCATAAAAACAATTTGGTACTAAGCCAATAACAGCAGGTTTATATCTCAGCTTATAAAATGCTTTGAAGTACATTTGCAATACCTTGCTCTAGAGTTTATGCAAATACCCACAACTTCAGGGCGTTTTATAGTGGGAAATGTGTGTAACAATGCTTATCTTGTACTTCTTTCATATCTGATTAGAACAGATTTATTGGAAAGTTGTGTTTAATTTGGTCTCTTAGAAGTTATTAGAAGTTCAGGTACAAAAAATACATGATATGGCTCATTTTAAGTGAATGGAACATTTCCCATTCCCACAAATGAAAGTTGTATGGTCAATGCTGGATTTATAAGGGGGCAAAAGGGGCAACTGCCTTGGGCCCAACTGACAGAAGCCCCCCCCCCTATACAAAAATAATATAAAACAACAAAATAAAATTATAATAAAAATATATAAAATACTTACAAAATTCATTAATAATGACATACTATAAAATGTATAATAAAAAAAATATTTTATTAAATGTATGTTGAGAAGTAATATTTTGCTTGCCTTCATCTGTAAATGTTTTTACTTTGGACTGATATACTGAAAAAATTTTTAAAGTAATTTTGGCTGCTCAAGCAAACTACACATAGAGTACTATGACTACACATGTGTGTGCACATGTGACCTCAGAATGACATTGTGTTATGCATTTTAAAAATGTATGACTGTCATTGAGAATGTAAACCAACTCTGTATATAAGGGGCCCTCAAACCTGAAATGCCATGGGCCCCCCAAGGTCTAAATAAGTTTTTTTTAAAGCAAAAAGGAATTATATAAAAGTATACAGATACTGTACCTATTGTCTGGCTTGACAGAGGTCTATAATCAAATAATTTTTAATAAAAGCAGAAGTTAATATAGATAAAAAAAGGTTTATACTTATTAGTTCTTGTCCTTTCTTTCATTTTGCAAGGGCAGTTTATTTGTGCATTTAGGTAACCCACTGACATTCATTTATTGAAAAAAGTAAAATGATCAGTTTATTATTTGTAAAGCAATCTTTGCAACAGACTGTCACAACCAGAAAAATTGATCTTTTCAGTTTTTAGTTTTCTGGTAAATAAACTGTACACAATACACATACTAGTACCTGCATTTCTCACTTATTTAGCACTGTTGTATGTGAATTTGTATTCTGAATGTACATTACAGAGGAAGTTGTTTGTGTTATGGAATACTTTAGCTGGCCATACACATAAAACTTTATTTTGTTCTGAATGAGAGTAATTCATGTAGTCCCCAATCCATGCTAAACAGCATGGATGCATGAATCTCCAGCTGCCAGCTATTGTATTCTGACAGCCAATACCCCCAGCTGTCAGAATACCCAAACAGTGACTGCAGAGCCTGTTTTGGCAACTTTTTTCTGCCCAATTTGATCTCTCAATGGAATTTTGGGTCTGGGTGATGTTGGCAGGGCCAAACACAGCTCAAATTGTGGCTGATTTATGGGAATTTATTTATTGTACTTATATAGCACCATCAATTTATGCAGCTCTTTTACATATATATTGTACATTCACATCAGTCCCTAACCCTCAAGGGGTGTACAATCTAAGGTCCCTAACTCACATTCATGTACAAGGGCCAATTTAGACAGGATCCAATTAACCTACTAGCATGTCTTTGGAGTGTGGGAGGAAACTCATGCAGGCACAGGGAGAACATACAAACTCCAGGCAGGTGGTGCCATGGCTGGGATTTGAACCAACGACCCTAGTACTGCCAGGCGGAAGTGCTAACCATTTAGCCACTGTGCTGCCCACACATTTCACCAAAATTCAAGCTGTTTTTGACCAGCTTCAGTCAAAGCTATTTAGTCATTGTCACACACTGAATGTTTACAGTACAAGAAGTATATGTTAACTGCAGATCTTAAGCTGAGCACTCTTTTCAACTGCATCTGGTTAAAATGTTTCCCAAGGTCCCTAAGATATAGAGCGATGCCACTGTCTAATGCCCAGCTTTCATATACACAGTGACTTTACTGCTGGTGATAGCAACAAAAAAGACTAAGACAGTAAAAAAAACCTTTAATTTATTTAATGCCACTCCCCCCCAGGGTCGTGTGAAATAAACCCAACCATTCTATTAGATATATCTTATGAATGTCCCAGTTCATTTATTTCATTGTAGCACCTGGGAACATCAGCTCTCAAGGCAGGATCCTTGAGTAGACAAATCACAAGATTTGTAGCTGATACTGAGTGCTATTTGTATACAGCCAAATTAATAGTGACCAGTAAAGTATTAAAAATTAGCAAGGATGATGACAATGTTATCCAGAGTAAAAAAGAAGGATTTTATTATCCACTTGAAAAGAATTAAAGCCCTTGTTCATAGTCATATGTCCAATGTAAAGGAAGGAAAAAGTGGGTGGTATAGCCCAAATGTGTGAATGTGGTCAATAAAATTGGCTTACTGCTGAGGAAACAGGTACATCCGGACCAGGGTGCAGGAGGCGGTGGAGAGGAATCCTGTGGGCTACTCTGCTGGAAGATAGGTTGCCAACTGTGAGAAGGTACCACTCACAGAACAGGATGCTGCCTCGGATATCCCCGTAACTTGCACACCGAAAATGACGTCAGCATGTGCCGGAAGTGACGTCAGTGAAGCGCAGAAATCGGCAGATGGACGCTGATGGATGGACAGAGAAGCCAGTGTGCCTGGGCCAGACCACAACAAGACCTGGTTGCTATGACAAAATGTTTAGCTCAGATACGTGCTTTATCAAAGTCATTAAGCAACCAGGTTTTGTTGCTATCCAACCCAGGCCCTCTGGCTTCTCTTTCCATCCATCAGTGTCCATCTGCCGGTTTCTGCACTTTACTGACGTCACTTCGGGCACGTGCTGATGTCATACGCGAGTTCCGTGGGACATCCGAGGCAGCATCCTGTTCTGTGAGTGGTACCTTCTCACAGTTGGTGACTTATCTTCTAGCAGAGCAGCCTCCTGCACCCTGGTCCGGATGTACCTGTTTCCTCAGCAGTAAGCCAATTTTATTGACCACATTCAGACATTTGAGCTATACCACCCACTTTTTATTTCCTTTACATTGGACATATGACTACAAACAATGGTTTTAATTCCTCTCAAGTGGATAATAAAATCCTTTTTTACTCTGGATAACATTGTCATCAACCTTGCTAATTTTTAATACTTTACTGGTCACTATTAATTTGGCTGTATACCAATAGTGCTCAGTATCAGCTACTGTTCTATTCACATATGTCTCCTTTGGTTTATTGAGCAGCTGTGGTTATAGACTTCACAAGCTACAAGACTTCATTTTTGGTTACCAGCACTCAAGAAGTTTGTCCGTTTCAATCACAAGATCTATTCAATTTCCAATCATTTAAGTAAGTTTATTAAGCTTTATTGCTGATGCCCTCAACAAGAGTGGTTGAGGATACATTGTATCTAAAAGAGCAGTAAGCCTCTGACAGCAGTCTCTATTGCATCAACACCAATGACTTCTCTAAGATAGCCTAAAGCCACTTAAAGTGATACTAAACAGAGAAGTGTTACTTGCCATAATTCATTCACATACGGTAAATAATATAGGGTATATCATGCCACTGTATTTTTTTTAATCCTCTAAGTACCTTACTACTGCAGTGCTGTTGTGTGGTCAAATGATCTTTCCCTATTCTTTGGCATCAGCAAGGAAACATCCTTTGGAGGAGCTTCTATTACGCTACTGATTTATGATCTAACTAGTCTGTGTCTGCCCAGCCCTGATTTGAGCTGTGCTGATCACATGACTTAAAAAAACAGTTTCAGAAGAGCAATTCAAATTAAATTATAAATATCAAAAATTGTTTTACAGCTCCCTATAAATCTTTATTGAACATCAAAATGTTGTTGGGAGAGTCAAAGATGATTGATACTAGCTTTCATTTTGTTCAGACAGGATCTATATCCTTATTTTTACTTTACAGGTATTAGCAACTACATATGATATATGGAATACTGATTTATATTAAAACTAAGGTTTTTTGTGAGTTTCTTAGGGAATGTAATCAATCAGTATAATATATTGTGCCCTTAATAATAATGCTTAGCAATAGGAGGGCATGAGGAGGATGGAGTGTCATTTACCACTGTGTATAGGCCCACATGCTTAAATCTATACTCATGTGAGCTCCACAGATAGGAAAAAGGAGGAAATTAAGGGCTTAGAAGGAAACTGAAACTGAAGCATGCTTAGTAGACTACAACAGCTGGTCTACACAATCTCTGTCTGCAATGGGGACAGAGAGGATGATGGGAGGGACAGCTGAATGAAAGATCAACTAAGTATTTTTCACTCTACACAAAATAAATGCTTTATTCACTTTGTAAGTATGCATGCTCTGTTTTATAACATGTAATGAGAGTTTTGTAAAGTCTAGGTTTAATGACACTTTAAGGTAGCAAGGCATGATAGGATTCCCAAAACCAAAGTGTCTTCTAGGTCATTCAATCTACAACTGCAGGTCAGCTAGGAGGTTTTGTCTGTTCTCTTTTGTTAGCCAGTTCAGCTTAAGTACCTCTTCCTGCAGGTCAATGGCATCTCTAGCAGCAAGCATCCAGTGTATGTGCCTGTATCCTTTGTGGGGTGCTCTGGGGTCATCCTCTGGCATACCCTGCCCCTTGTTTACTTTCTGCTGCAAAGAATTGGAGCTGTCAATCTCAGTGGGTGAGCTACAGTATCTGACATGTTGGTAGGTCTGTTCTTTTGGCAGGTTGAGAAGCATTCATCATGATTAGTAAGGATCTGCATTGCTGGATGATAATGGATTTACATCATCCCAGAACCCAGGTTCTCCCACTATTCTAATGAATAAACTACACAGTGGTTGGGTCAGACCTGAACTATGGTCCTCCCACTATACTGTGAATGAGTTACACAGATAGTGGCTACTGGTCTTATGGAACAGGAGTAAAGGGGAATGACCCCTTACTACGCAGGAGTAAAAATATGTTTATTCAGTGTATATAAGACTGCATTGGAAGACATTAGTAAATTGTTTAAAGGTAAGGAATCTTCTATCAAACTATGTAAAAATATTAATTCCTGGAGTACAGGTTTAAAAAATTATTAAAGTGTTACTAAACCCACAACAGTAAAATCAGTCTGTATATGAAGTAAAGCATGCTTGTTATACTCACTGTGGAACCTAAGGGATTAATCCTCTGCAGTGTGTAAAAAGGCTGTTTGATCCTGACTTCTCTGCGCCTCCTTTTGTTCAAATGTCCACACTGATAAGACAGACTGAACCTGTAGCCCTTCTGCACATGCTCAGTTTAGTGTGTATTGCTAGAGAGGTTTTTTTTCCTTGGGAGAGTGCATGTGATCAGCACAGGGCCAATCAGCACTGTCCAGACAGAGGTCAGGGGTTTTGCATCCTCCTAGAGCAGACAGAAAACTCCTCCTACAAGCTTTAACCAGTGCTCTGCTGAAGTCACAAGACTGCTCTAACTGCTGATGAGAAAAGGTATTTAGCAGTTTATATGTACTAAAATAATTGCATTTCCATGTTCTCTGTACTGTGGGAAACCAGATATAGGGAATGCAGGCTCCTGGGTTTAGTAACACTTTAAGAAATAAAAGAAAAACAAATCTGCAAGAGAACTATGCCATTGCTTTGAATTAGCAGAGACAGAGATACTTCACCACTGTAATGTTCAAGCAAAAGTTCATTCAAATAGAGTTCACTATATGCTTCGGTATTCAATTGGGGTGGACTTGACTTCAGTTTCGTTTTTAGAAAGCTTTTCTAATAGAACATATCCTTTACTAAGGAACCCACAGCATGAATGAGGAAAGCAGATTCGGAAAAAAGGAGTACACTTTCCCTATGTGAACTTCCTTGCTACAGTCCTGCTCAGTCATAATACAAGAATGTCTTACTTTCACTGCCATGTGTGTTGTTAACAGTGGCACTGGAAAATCAGCAATTTGTTAAGCTTTTTGGAGTGTCAGAATCACAAATCTCCCCTTGATTAGCTTTCCATAGTAATGACTTGAATATGTTATACTGAGTGATAATAAGTAGGAACGCATGAGTAACCACAAGGCTGAATCAGGGTGATTTTATGGCTCACACTTGTGTTGAAAAAAGCAACTCTGGAAAACGTAATATTGTTTATAGATCGTCTGCATCTCGTGATAACTTGGCTATATCAGTCTAAAAATGTGCATCTGTTTGAAGGTTTATAGAGCATTGCTGTCCTATAAACTCTCACAAATGTGTTTTGGAGAAATATATAATGCTTTTACGTTAGTTGTTTCTTCGGAGCCTTTGTAGCAGAATTAAATGCAACCTTCCATTTTATGGCTGCCCCATAAATTATTCTCAGCATGTGAAATTTCTGCACTGGTGAACATTATTTCTGTTTACAAGCTGACCCCCAAACTAATAAAAATAACACAGATCTGTGTCAAGGCATCAGGCAGATCTACGGCATTGTCCATATATGAGTTCAACACAGTTCAGCGGTATTGCTGAACTAGCAACTGCGCTGAACAAAAATAAAAGTGAAATTTAGTAACCTTAAAGTGTATATTACCCCCAAATAATCATATGTGCCTGCTGTACCATGTACTTGTATGAAGAAGTATCTGGTTCTCTTTGCATTGCTTCCTTTGTGTGAAATACCTGGTGATCCCGCTAGTCTCCCCAATTTCCTATTTCACACTGACCATGCCAGGCATGAAAGCGCATCCATCCTTCCATCCACTGTGGTCAGTTTTCTTCTTTATATTTTACTTGGGAGCACAGCCTGCCTGTCCTCCAGTGGTTAGACTTGTGCTGGCATGCTCCCGGTACAGGTCTTCACTGGGCAGATTGGTGTACTGCTGTTTCTCTGCCTCCTGATGATACACCACCCTGCAGTCTCTATCCCCACCTTTCTAAGCCCCCTATGCAGCTGAGAACAAGAGGCCATGTGATCACTTTTAAAAAAAAGTATGTATAATGTTTTTTATTTGTACTGTATACTCACACAAACGTTTTGCCTTGAATTTGTATTTTAAAATGAATGGGCTGTTTTATAAGAGAAGGGTTCACATATACATTAAAAGATAGCTATCTCCCCTACCAGTACTGCTCTAATTTCCTGCTGTTACAGAACACAACAGGAGCCATTGGATCATGCTGCTGTCACTCAAATCCTGTAATGAGGGAGTGGGGGCGTAGCTTAGCCACACTATGCATGTCTATAGACACACACAGCCCAGCTCAGGAGCATGTACAGCACAGAGCAGGCAATTATGACTTTGATTTTTATTTCAATGAAAAAAACAACTTTACAATCTCTTTAACCTCCTTAACGGTAATCCCGAGTGTAGCTCGGGGTAAAATTTATATACCAAGAGCGGTAACCCCGAGCTACACTCGGGCTTACCATGCGGCGTTGCTCTGGGGGTCCCTGCAGCACTTACCTTATCCTTCGCTCCCACGATGTGTCCCCTGCAGCGTCCCCGGCCATCTCCTCCGGCGGATGCCGGCATCCGGCTTCTGTGTTCCGGTCCCTGTGACGTCGGGATGTACGGGCGCCGGGAAATTTGAAATTTTTTAAAAATTTCATTTTTGCTGTCATTGCTGTTTCAATGCATTTCACATATATTTGGTGCCTACTGCTTTGTCCTGTGCCCTGCCTGCATTTTGAATGTTCTTTCTGCCTGGAAACTTAGAAAAGTCCATGGCGTCCAAAAAGCGTCCCTTTACGTCAAAAGCAGTTTTAGAACAGCGATAGTAAATCAGAACCACTTGCAGAATTGAGTGATAATGATTTGTGGGGAAATTCGTCATCAGACACTGAAAACGATTTTGCAACTTTGCTCAGCGATGTGCGAATTTCCCTCTGTATTTCAAATTTCAGTGTTTTTGGTTTGATTATATTATTGAATTAAATGTATTATTATATTATTATTTTTTATGATTATTTATTAAATTATAATTTATGATTTCGTGTTTCAAATTTTATCATACCCGGGATGTTTAATAGACTCTTGTTCGGACAGATTTCAGTGAGTTATTCCTAAAAATTACAGCCTACAATAAAAAACTACATATTTCCATGTAAAAAAAATGGTACCGCTTTCAGCACAAAAAATCGGAAAGAATCATACCGCCAAGGAGGTTAATGGCCGATGGATGCCAAAAACTCTCCCCAATCATGCAAGTATGCATTACAACCTGGAGAGTTCTGCATTCTATATGTCATACGGACACTCAAATACAACCTTTTTCTAGTCTCTAAATAATGATTGCCTACAGAGTTCTACTACACTACGTCCTGTAGAATTTAGTTGTAACAAAAGAAAAAGGAACCCATGTAATTTTTTAGGTGCTACTTTGAATCATACGAAGAGAGAACTGCAGTTGAGCAGGAACAAGCCTAATTTCAATCTGGCTGGCTATAGCAGGCAACAGTGATCACTGTATTCACAAAACAAGTATTCTAATTAAAAACAGTTCTTTGGCTAATTAATTGTCATTCTGTTTGGTTTTCCATCCACCTTAACATGCATTTTGAGAAAGTAAAACCAGATAAAATGAATAAAATCTATAACAAGCAGTTTTGGTTCTGTAAATTGTTAAAGAAAATTTGTTGCAACCAAAAACAATGCTTGGAAATTCACTAAATAGCTAAAGCAACATTATTCCTAGCCCATCAGGGTCTAAATGAAGGCTTCAGCATACTACAAATATTTTGCACAGCCTATAAGACTATGAAAATGCATTAAAATTTACTATAAAATTTACTCTGGTTCAGGGGCGGACTGACCATTTGGAAACTCGGGCACTGCCCGAGGGTCCGGGGTCAGTAGGGGGCCCCATGAGATGCTCCTGGTACCTTTTTTCATAGGCTTTATTGAGTTTGGGCAAGGACACGGGCCCCATGATGCCCTATTGCCCGGGGGCCCCATGAGTTGTCAGTCCACCCCTGCTCTGGTTCATCCTTGTCAAGTAATTATATATTGCAGCTTCTATGCTGTTTTGTGTCAATATATTGGAAATCTAAAATTAAAATCAAAACTTCTGATTTCTTGGCATTGATATAATTATTTTAAAGGTTTGTATAGTGATTTTCAGGTTTGTTTTTTTACTAAATATGTACAGGACTAAAAAGTAAATGTTTTTTTTTAAATGGAGTAACTATTAAAAGTTTCATCTGGGTATTATGCAGTCTAGCCAGCAAATGGAGAGTTAGGCTCTTTTTTCACTTTCTGTTTACCACCTGCTATAATAAAAAACTGTTATTTACAAACCTCAATAGCTGAAGCTAAAATTTAAACATGCAACTGAATAATTTTATACAATGTCTGAACCTGGCTTGGATATATTGGAAGGCTTAATCCAAAATTTCAGTCAGATAAACATTTAGCTTAGTCTGGAAATACTTTGTCATACATGCATACCTGTGGTAAAATAGATATAACACATCAGCTTAAAAAAAACAAATCTGAAGAAAAAAATAAAATGAACCAAAAACCAATATTGTATTTCTTTAAACGAGATTTCTCAGTCTGGTTCACAACCATCATGTTTCATATGTGACAAATTCATTAAAAAAAGTATCTATTGCCTTTGCTATTATATATTTATGTCAGTTTATCTAATGTATTTTTATATTTGTATTTTTTAACATTTTCTTGTTTTATCTGACTTTGTCGTGGAGTAGAACGCTTTTCAGTTTTGCTGCCAGGCAAGTAGTCAGTAACTGTGTATTAGAATTAAATAACTTTGATGTTCTCATTTGCAAATAGAACCATTGTCTAGACATCCCATTATAGAATGGTTTAAGTGCCTGCATTTTACATTCATACAGAATTACAATGACCACAATTCTGTAAACATAATTCAACATACTTGACCAGGATCTGAACTTGACAAGCAGGGCAGTATGCAATACCTACCTTAGAGATCTATTCATCTGCTTAAAGTGATAGCAAAAAAAAAACAGAAAAAAAAGTTCAAACACAATTTCTGTATACTTCTTCCATAACAGTAATCTTTTACTGCTCATAAATGTGACAGTGATTTTCTTCAGCATGTGGAAGAAAAAGAAAAAATGGTGTGTGTGTGTTATTAATGCATTTCTAAGTGTTACTGCATCACTTGCACTTTTAAATGTATTACAACCTTGTTCATATACTTAGTGTTTCAGTATATTTTTATGTGCATGTTTATGTGTTAACGAGAATTTTTTTTTTCTAGCACTCCACACCATAGCACAGAAAATGTGGGAAATGTAATGCTTATCTACAGTAAATTAATTCTAAATAATCTCTACTTTTAAACTGTCAAAATAATAACAATTACGTATTTTATTTTTTGTTACCTATAAATAACATAATAGCTTGTAACAACCAACATATGCATTTATAGCATATAATGTGAAATTAATTTACTTTAAAGAATTCTAATGTAATTTAAATTTATTTTCAATATATATTCAAACCCTAACTTAAAGCGATATTAAACCCAAAACTAAAACTGTAACATATTACAGCTTACAAATTACCGTAGATGTGGTGGCTGTGTTTTCTTTTTTATGCTTTTTTTCCCCTCTTTTTATACCTGGTGACCCGGCCAGTAACACATCTACTATATTACAGTGCCCCCCACTCTGGATGAATGAGTGCAAGGACACCTTTGGACAATAGCATTGCCAGTTTGGTTGGATTTGAGAGTGAAATTATTGTATGGCATCTTTACAGTGCCAAATTACCAGAACAGAACAGGAGAGGTGGCATGGGTTAATAATGGTGGAAGATATTTACATATATTTTTTTTTGCATAGCTTGCCACTGCTGTATAATAAGACCACATTGTGATCGAAAATGCAAATGTGCCCTGTTCTAGGTGGTGTGGTCTCACCACTGTTTTGTCTTGCAAAATCTGCTCACCACCTACTATCTTCATGCACAGCCTCACTTTAGACCTACCTGATATTTTGTTTAACAAAGGGGATTGCCCTTTATATAATGAAAACGATGGATATAGGACAAATATGTGATGCTTAGATGAACATTACTTTACTGCACAAGTATGCAATGACATGCTTCGAACAAAGGCTAGCTTTGCCTGTATGCTACAGAACCTGAAATAAAAAAGCGCCCCAACAACAGAAAATAAAATATGCCTCCCCAAAAATATAAATTCTGAAATACTTAGCCTGAAATAAAAGAAAATAACTAAAAAACAAAAAAGACCTCAAGGCAGTCCCAGCAGCTAGACAATAACTACAGTTTTTGCTAACACACACAAATGGTAGTTGTCAAAAGGGCTGTTGGGTCTCTCAACTGTGAACAAAGAAGGGGGAGAGGATTTACATAGGAATATGTAGCCCACTGCACTGCAACCCACAGTAAATGAGTGCAATATAGCACAGTATAGCATCATATAGCAACTGACTCTCCCTACACAGACTGCCAGCTCTCCCTAAACTAATTGATCACACACTGACAAATGGCTGCTGAGAATCCAACTTTTATGGTGAGGGAGTTGACCATTCTAGTCCTGTTGCCCTCAGTTGAAAAATCAGGTAGGGCATTATGGGTGCTTTAAAACTTCACCATATATTTGTCAGTAATGCACACCTCAAAATCCTTGGATTTGGTGCAAACCCACTGTGCAGTGAACCTGAACCTTATCCATATTCAGTAGTAGAGACGGATCACTTACACTGTTCGACAGGTAAAATGTTTTGGGTATAAAATTAGCTAATCTTACATAATTTTGGGGTGCTGAAAACGAAAATGACCCTAAAAAATGTTGATTGGCTCTAGTTTCCATGATATATTCACCCATCTAATGACGTAAGCCATTCAAAATTATGATGCAACTTCAGCTGCATATTGCGCAATTGATACTGGTGACCAATAGAAAATTGCATGTATACTGAGATGATGCAATATTAGCCTTTAATTGCATCACTTCACTGCATAAAAGCTGCAGTATCTGTAGCTGATTGTAGTTCTACAGCGTCTTTACATTTCGTTTTATGCTTATATAGGCTACTCAGTAATGCCTCGAACTTGTGTGAATAAAGCAGATAATTTCTGCTATATCTGCGGTGAAATAACTTTTATCTCACAAAAAAGGAGGATAACAGGAATGATTAAGAAAGCCTACAACTTGTATTTTGGCTGCAAGATAGGAGACCAGGACAAGAGCTGGGCACCACATATATGCTGCAATTCTTGTGGGACGGCACTGGAGCAATGGTTGAATGGAAAAAAGGCATCTATGCCTTTCGCTGTGCCAATGATTTGGAGAGAGCCAACAGATCATGTTAGTAATTGTTACTTTTGTATGGTGCCTCCAATTGTAAAAGGGCTAAATACGAAGAAAAAGTTATCTGTGCACTATCCAAATATTCCATCGGCAATACGTCCAGTTCCTCATGGAGAGGGGCTACCAATTCCTAAAGCACCAGAATCCTTCGTGGTTGAGTCAAGTGAGGAAGAACCTGAAGCGTGTAGTCATGTGCAGTTGTAAGAGATAGCCCTTTCCTCGAATACAAGAGAAAAGCCAAGAGAAGCAAAACCGACACAAACTGAAGACAAAACTAGTGAGAATCCTAAGTATTAAAATGATTCAACTTAGCTTATGGCTATAATTTTTCTTGGTAATCCTATGCAATATATTATGCCATTTAGGCTTTGTTATGTAGTCAATATCACTTGCTTTATATTTGTGGAAAGACATCTATCTATATAATTATTGTGCATTATGTAGTCATTACGCCTATAGTAGAAAACTTTCCGTTTACAGAAAAACTAGAGCCAATTGACAAATTTCATTGTTATATTTGAACTCAGAATGTGAAATTCATTAAGAAATGGATCCTTTTGTTTCCAAAACTGGCAAAAAATAAAAATTTGTTGAACAGTGTTACCAATAAATGTTCAGTTTGCTTAGTAATTAAGGCAAAGCTGTATTTACTATAAATACTCAGGAATGTGCAAGAGAAATTAAAAAAAAATATTTCACTTTCTTGGATAATTATGTGAACACAGCTTCACCTTATTCACTGTGGTAAAGGGACATACACTTTGCTAAGTGAATAGTCTCTACGCCTTTAGTAAATTAACTCAGATGTGTTTGGAGCTTGGGATTAAAGCACTGACTAAATTAATAATGAATGCATTTGCTATTGTACTCATCAAACATGTTTGATCACAATCTTTGTATAAAGTGAAGTTCATGACTTTCTATTTCTCTTGCTGAATGTAGGTATTAATAATAAAGCCTGGTCATGATAGTCTACAATAAAACCTGCTTTGGTTATGAACATAATAATTAAACTCAGATAGCTAATGTAGAACCCCTCTAGGTAGCCAAGGGGAGCTAGAGTTTAATTTTTAGTTAGAAGGGCTGAGTAGCAACCTGGGTGTGACAGCTAGTTGGGTCAAATTTCAGTCAGAGCTGAGAGGCTCTGCAGGTTAGTTCCCTGATATTTCCCCCTGCTCTAGAATCTTGGAGAATATTCTAAAAGCAGTGGGAGGGTGTGAGGAGAGGCTGGCCTGTACACTTGGACAATCCCCAAGCAGGAGGCTTGGCATGGGGACAGGGCAGCCTTCGAATGTGGTGGAGCCTGCTCAGCAGCAGAAGAGTTTGGGTGGAAGATGAAGTGAGAGGCTGGGGAGTGGGAGCCTGGGAGGGGGCCAGATGGGAAGGGGCTCACCTACAGACAAGGGAGCTGGAGAAAAGAAAAGCTTAGGGCCTTGCCGGCCCCCAGAGTGAGGACCATCTGTGCAGCAGGGCGGGAGCAGCCCAGCAGAAGGTCTAAGAGCAGCCACCTGCCCATCAGCTTACAGACAGATGGCTGAGGGAGTAGACCTTTACCCTCTGGGCCAGAAAGGGGAAGGAGCACTCAGTGGGAAACTGGATTAGTTTGCTACCTGGGACTGTCTTCTATTTAACCGCCTCCCACCCACCATATAAGGAAATGACGGGCACAAGGCGGTTCTCTCGTTCTAGGACGACATCATATGATGTTCTCCCACTCTAACTGCGTGTGCGCGCCCCCGGGGGGCACGCAGAGCAGCGATCGGTGCTGTGCTGTGTCCCTGGGACACAGCGGATCACTGAACAATGGAAAGAGCCAAAGACGTCAGCTCTGTCATGTGATCAGTTGTGTCCAATCACAGCTGATTGCATTTAAATAAGGAAATGCCAGTTATCGGCATTTCTCTCCTTACGAGCTGTCAGGCTAGAAAAACCTTTTTATTTTCAAAATTTTCAGTTGTTTTTGGTTTGTTTAGCAAAAAATAGAAAACCCAGAGGTGATTAAATACCACCAAAAGAAAACTCTATCTGTCTAAAAACATATTATAAAAATTTTATATGGGTACAGTGTTGCTGACCGCGCAATTGTCATTCAAAGTGTAACAGCGCTGAAAGCTGAAAATTGGCCTGGGCAGGTAGGGGGTATAAGTGCCGTGTAGGCAAGTGGTTAAAGAGACAGGCTCCGGATCCCCTGCCCAGGGATTCACCCACTACAGCTGGATAGAAGAGTATCTGAGGTGGTACACCAGGAGATGCTGGCTAGTTCTCCAGAAGAGAATTTTGCTGTTAAAGAGACTTGTACATAGTTCCAGGAAGATTGTCCTCAGTTGCCATTCCCTTTGGGCATCCCATACATTCCTTACCCCATCCAAGGTAAATTACCCTAATAAAATCCCCCCAAAACAAACTCAAAGACTAGTTACTGTCTACTGGATGCAAGTCTGTGTGTAAAATGCATGTTGCCTGGTTGTGCAGGTCTATAGGGGGACCCAAAACTCAGCAACTCCTATGGGGTAGTGCAACACTAATATGAAAGACAAACATCAAAATAACAAGATTTCTTATTCTAGAACAAACTGAATCGCTGTGGCTTCAGTCTGGTAGACTGGTTGTGAATAGACTGAAAGCCTCCAGCTCATACTAGGAACTGCATCAGCAATGTGGATTTTTTTTTCTTAGTTCATCTATCTAAATGTCATGCATACTATTTGTCCAACACTTCAACCAGTTTTCTGATGCAGGGCGGGAACAAAAAAGGGGTTTTTCATTCCATGTGCTAAGTTAGTCATTTTTCAATTACTTAAGGTTAATAAATTCACTAGTGAGTTATATATTCAGTAGTTTGGCTTATTTAACCAGTTTGTTGACACTGCATTACTAATAAGATCCTGTGTTTATGAAGGGGAGTACAGTGTGTATTTATTGGGTGATGATTTTACATACAGCCCTATGTTACACTATAGTGTAACCGCCTTATTTGAAGATCTGAGAATGAATACATTATCGTCATAAGGTCAATGTATAAATTATGTACATACAGTTTATGTTTTTCTCCTCAGCCAGTGCCATGCTTCTAAGGTAACACCAACAATTTGTTTTCTTAACAAATTCCCCTCACCTGTGAATTAAAAAAAAAAAAAAGATTTATTTTATCGATCAGTTTATGAAGGAAAAGTGATTTATTCTTACTCCAGAACTGTGAAGTTTTTAATTATAACTCTCCATCTTTTAGTCATACCGACTTTCAAAACTGGTAGGCGACATTTGTAAAGAACCCTTACCATTCTGGCTACCAGAAGATTGAAAAATGACTCTCAACCAGGGCACTGAATCTAAGGGCATTTGGTCTTCACCAGAACCCATGATTATATATTTGAATCTTGTGTGGCAGCACTGCATAAGTGAAAATCCTGGCATGAAGTTCACAGTGTGCAACTGGCAAATCAGGCTAAAGTGTAGTAAAAAGCATTAGGCAGGATTGTATTTGTTGTCAAGGCCAAGGGTAATTTATCAGAAAGTCAGACAACTATAGAAGAATACTAGGACAGAGATAGAGATGAGGTGAGAAATGAGGCAGAGGTCATGATGAATGATCAGTCAAAGAATAAGCTCTGTTTGGATAGTTCTGCTGGCATCAGTAGTCAATCACAAATGACTAGAACCCAGTTAAAGTGGTTGTAAAGTGTGAAGGTTTTTTACCTTCATGCATTCTATGCATGAAGGTAAAAAACCTTCAGTGTGCAGGCCCCCCCCCCCCCACGAAACCTCCTCTAATAGTTAACTGAGCTCAATGTCAATCCACGAAGTGCACCTGACAGGGCTGTATTTAAGGAGGGGGAAAAGTGACAGCTGCCCTGGGCCCAGTCATTGTTGTGGGGCCCAAAGCAGCTGCCCCATAGTTGCCAACTGTACTGGTTTACATTCCCTTGTCCCTGGAACTCTTGTTCCAGGCTGTGTCAAATATTTCGGTATGAAGTGCTGTCACTTATGCTGCCCAGCTCTGTCCTATTGCTGTGTACAGATGACTCACATGTGCAGATCATGTCAGCATTCACATGGAAATAATGGTACCATTCATCTGTAAATACTGTAGCAGCTGCAATGTAGCATTCCTATGTAAATAGTGACTGCAATCTGGCATTCATATGTAAATAGTGGCAATATTCATGTGTATATTATGCCCCCCCCCCCAAGGTTCCATCCAGCCACCATACATTGGATGTCAGTGTAAATTATTTATTATATTGGTGGTCAGTGCAAATTTCCCTTTACATTGGTGGCCAGTGTACATTTCCCTTTACATTGGTGGTAAGTGCAGAACTGCCCTTACACTTGTGGTTAGTGTAAATCCCCCTTACATTGGTCATCAGTGTTAATCCCCCCTAACATTGGTGATTGGTGTAGAAATCCCCATCCAGCACTGCCACTGATCGCATCCACACCAAGCACTTTTATTGATCTCATCCCCCCAAGCACTGCCACTGATCCCTTCCCCCCATCAGCACTGTTACAAATCCATCCTCCCTAGCACTGTCACTGATCCCATCCCCACACCACTGCCACTGATCCCATTAACCCCCCCCCCCCCAGTACTGCCACTGAATAGACCCCCCCCCAGCACTGCCACTGATCCCATTACCCCCCCCCAGTACTGCCACTGAACAGACCCCCCCCCCCCAGCACTGCCATTGATCCCAGGAGTCCTAGGAGTTTTCTGTCTATTAGTGGGTCCCCTAACCTTCTCAGTCCATGTTGTGCAGGCAGTGAGGAGATGGTGTGCTGTGACCTTCAGCAACAAATCAGTGAGACATAATTGCTATACTCTCTAGCAACCAATGGGTGAATGGTAATGATGTGCAATAACCTCTAACAACCAAGCAGTGAGCGGTAATAATGTGCAGTAACCTATAGCAACCAACCAGTGACCAGTATTGATGTGCAGTAACCTCTGGCAAACAATCAGTGAGCAGTAAGGATGTGCGAAACCTCTAGCAACCAATCAGTGAGCAGTAATTATGTGCTGTAACTTCTAGCAACCAGTCAGTGAGCGGTAATGATATGCTGTAACCTCCAACAGTGAATTGCATTTGCTGCCTGATTTTCTGCAGTAAACTGATTTTGAGTTTAGCTGCTATTTATTGTATTGTGTCTCAGAGCTGGTGTAGAAAGAAATTACATGGGGGAGGGGGGACTAGAAAATGAAAATGTTTGCCCAGGGTCCCATCAATATTAAAGACGGCGCTGGCATCAGAGCAGTGACACTCTCGGGTCTCTTTCAGCTGCAGCAGCGGTAACTATTGGCTCCCACTGCTGTCAATCAGCCAGTGAGGCGGGAGCAGGGGGTGGGACTGAGGTATGCTGTGTGTTCCATTAGCACACAGAGCTAGCTCAGGAGCAAGTATGCAAGGGTGTCCCCAGAACAGGTCAGTATGATGTGTTTATTATTTAAAAAAAAAATAAATAAATAAAAGGAACCTTTAGAACCACATTAAAGGACAGACAAAAATACTTTGTAATGGACAGTGAACTCTTGGATCAGAACCCCTATCAAATAGTATGTATTGCCCGTGTATCATGTACTCCAACATGCATGATAACATTAGTGTGCCTAGAGGCACATGCATGCATTTGTACAACTGCCATGAACAGTACATCTTTGCACAGGCACATGCTCAATGACTTAAATTGTCTTACAAAAGTATTATTTTTACATATCCCTTTAATGCTTTTGTCTATGCACCTGTCTTGCTTGGACAGGTGCATATCCTGGCAGTTAGGGGACATTTGCCAGTCAAGCATTGCATGGAGAGGAGCCTCTGTCAGTTCCTTAATGTGAAATGCTATGCTGCAGCACCAGGTATGTGCACCTGAGTAGATGTATTGGCAAATATTTGGGGATTTATTTAGGCTTCTATGTAGATGTGACTGACGTTTATTGTAAATAAAAAATGCAACTGCGGTATCAAATTGCAAGCTAATGTTTCAGAATGAGAAGATCATTCATTCAGAAGATATGTTCATTTGTGAGATGCCTTCAAGGCAACCAAAGCCTATTTATACCCTTGAGGCTTTTTTTTAGCACCCCTAGATAGCTAGGGGGAGCTAGATTAGGTTTTCAGCTAGAAAGGCTGAATAGCAGCCTGGGATGAGACAGAGGGTTATTTTAAGTTAGGGCTGGGAGTCCCCGCAGGTCAGTTCCTTGACACCTCCCCCTGTTCTAGAAATCTTGGAGAAGATTCTAGAAGCAGTGGATGGGGGTGAGGAGGGGCTGGCCTGCACATTTAGAGGACCTTGGCCAATCTCCAAGCAGGGGGCTTGGCATGGGGCCAAGGCAGCCTTTAAATGTGCTGAAACCTGCTCAGCAGCAGGAAAGTTTGAGTGGAAGATGAAGTGAGAGGTTGGAGAGCAGGAGCCTGGGAGGGGGGCTCAGATGGGAAGGGGCTCACCTAAAGGCAGAGGAGCTGGAAAGGAGAAAAGCTCAGGACCTCATTGGCCCCCAGAGCAAACAACATCTATGCAGCAGGGAAGGAGTGGCCCAGAAGAAGGCCTAAGAGCAGCCACAGACCCATCAACTCACAGACAGACAACTCAGTGAGTAGACCTATACCCTCTGGGCCAGGAGCACTCTAGTGGGAAACTGGATTAGCTTGCTACCTGGGACTGTCTTCTATTTAAGGAGATAGGCACTGGATCCCCTACCCAGGGATTCACCCAGTACAGCTGGATAAAGGAATATCTGGGGTCTGGGGTGGCTAGTTCTCCAAGAAGATCATTTTCGGCTGTTAAGGAGACTCATACATAGTCCCAGGAAGATTGTTCTCAGTTGCCGTTCCCTTTGGGCATTCAGTACATCCCTTACCCCATCCAAGTTCAATTCCCCTAATAAAATCCCAAAAAAAACAAGCTCAAGACTGGTTGCTGTTTCCTGGATGCAAGTCTGTGTAAAAAATGCATGTTGCCTGGCTGTGCAGGACTATAGGGGGTCCCAAAACTCAGAAATTCCTACAGGGGTAGTGCTACAGTTGAAAAAACAGGTATGCTGGAAAAAATCTTGTTAAAGCCTCATACACACAATGAGAGTATCGGACGGATGATTGTCTGGTTTTTTGTTTTTTTTTGGCATACAAATCTCATATCGAAAAAGAAGAGGTTACTAAAGTTGGAAAAATTCTCAAACGGCAGAATACAACTTTGGAAGTGATGTAATGTATTGTTTTGTATTGTAATGTATTCTATAATTTCCCTATATGTGCAGTCTTAGTCACCCAGACGAATACTGTACTAAAATAGTTAATTCTGTTACCGTATGAGAAATATTTTCGTGCTTGTGTACTAGGCTTTAGATATTACAGAGTCTAAGAAACATGGTGGCACTGTTGTAGAATAAAGGTGACAGAATTATTTTTGTTAAAGTGAAGCCATCCATTCCCCAAACATGTAGTTATTTAGGCTCATTTACTATAGGAGTCGAGAAGTTTCAAACAATCAATTCAGTGAATGTTCAATTCAGTTATACAGTCATGTGTAGATGAAATAAGTAAACAAAAATCTGCTTTTCACATGACTGAGTAACTGAAGTAAATAATCACACAGATCATTGCGTGAACTATGGCACTACAGAGGAAAACAATCTAAGAGTATGTATTTTCAAATGATAGCAAAATAAACAGTGTGGCCAGGTTGTGGGAAAAGCGAATAGAATTCTAGGATGCATCAGTAGAGGGGCCACCAGCAGAACGAAGGAGGTCCTGATTCTCCTATATAGATCTAAAGTTAGACCTTATTTAGAATTGTCCAATTTTGGAGACCACATTTACAAAAAGATATTGATAAGATAGAACAAGTCCACAGATGAGCAACAAGAATGGTGAAAGGTCTGGGGGATATAACATATCAGAAGAGACTTCAGGAAATTAATACATACATACAACCAGGAGGAAAGAAGGGGAGACATGACTTAAACCTTTTAAAATGTTACTAAACCCACAACAGTAAAATCAGTCTGTATATGCAGTAAAGCATGCTTAATATACTCACTGTGGAACCTAAGGGGGTTATATGCAGCCTGAGTTTACTGTTGTGAGTTTAGTAGCACTTTAAGTTTTCATCTCCATCCCTAACTACCTCAACTGTCCATTACCGTATAAAAAGAGCAGTGATACATGACTGTCACAGGAAGAGCTGTCATAGTCTGTCTTCACCCTATGCTGTGAAAAAGGCAAAATGGCAGCACCTAGTGGAGGAAGAACTGGTCTGTGATGACATATGTTGAACAGAATTCTTGTTCTCCAGTTGCTTATAAACTCAATAGCTCATATTTGGCAGGCATTTCTGTAAACATTGGCAAAGGAAAGTGTTGCTTTAATTATGAATTAAATTTATAGTAAACAGCTAAATATTTGTAGTTATTGTGAAGTTCAGAGTCTGTTAAATACAGTTTTCCTGAAAATGTTTAATTATTTTTAAGCTGTATGAAGGAGTAAACTAATTCTGAAAAATGTACTCTGGGTTCATTAAATAAAATGTAATATGTATCTCTATATGGTTAACACTGTCACAAATGTTATATACTCTAACATTAATGTACATTTGTTTAACAATGACAAATACAGAACTGTAAGCAGTGCATAGATAGGAGATAAGTACTTTGCACAAAAGGTTCTGTAATAGCTTACAACTATACTAAATTGTCCCATGAAGCATACACAAACACACATTTATAAATTTGTGTAAAAAAAAATTAAATCAATACTTTCTAAGAAACCTATTGAACTTCTTGTATCCATTTTCTACTACAGAACAGACATCTGCAAGTGGGAACAGCAGATCATACATTTTGCAATTGTCATGGAAATTTTGTATTATTGGTCGAACTTTAAATGTGTCATATATTCGTGTTATTCATATGTCTCTCGTGTGGCTTAATTAAAGCTCTGAAGGCTGCAATTGGGCCATGCGCATGTACAATGTATGTATTACAGTACTCAGCTTGGTAATGGATGAGATGGCAGATCTGCGCTTATAGACCGGCGTGTATACCACCACGGCATTCCATGCGAATGCTGCTGTCAGTAGACCGTGGGCCTGTATCCACATATCAGCAGCATGGTACCACATGGGCTTCATAACGCAATGCGCAAGCGGTGTGAACTCCGTGTGTAGGCTTATGCATATCTTACAACCCATTACTAATCTGAACTGTATCTCGGATGGATGTGTTTTAATAAAGATCGTATCGGGCCCATCCAGGTACAGACTGATATTTTTAGGGAGTGCTTGTGCAGAGAATTTTGCATACCAATAGAAGCTAGTAGGACAGGAAATATGACCTCAGATGGCTCATAGGGGGGAAGGGGAGGAAGTCTGCTGACCTCAGAAGACTCATGGGGGAGGACCAGTGATAGATAATAGCAAAGGCTATGCTCCAATTGGAATGTACATCCTCTGTATAGGCAATCCCCATTGCATTGTTCGGTGGGAGGGATTGACTTTATTCATGTGGGGGGCATGTGTGTATTTTTAATAAAACAGAGAGCTGGGTCTAAAATCAGCCCTTATGCGGATTGCAACCAGCCTTAGAGTGTCGTGTGATCATTCTAGGGTAACGGAGCTCCAATCACCCACAAATTCAACAGAACCAAAGTATTTGGATGGGCAGGAATCGTGTAGTTTGGCTGCAGTCGTGGTAAGCGAGATTCGCACAGCTTTATGGGGGATTTCTGCGCATCCAACTGCGAGTACTCACGGTAAGGAGAAATTCGTTAAAGCGAATTTCCAAGACAGTTTGGCGAGCCTGGTGGATACTAACGCGTATTCTTGCGTAGCTAACCTAGAACGAGGGGGGAATGGCCATCATGAACTAGCAAAAAGTATGCCGGCACATTTCAGGTCTCTCTGCCATTAAGAGGATCGCTTTTTGCGTGTTCGTGTGGCTGATTTCGCTCTCTGTTAGCTAACAAGAAATACCGCTTGGCAAGGACCTCATTTTTTGTCCTAAACTCTTGATTTGTGGGTGAAAGACGAGGGTTTGTCTCTGCTGAGAGCAGCAGGGGGGTGGGTTTGGTTGGCTGGATTTGGTCAAGTTTAAAAATCTTCCAACCAAAAATTAAACGGGTATATGTTTTAGTGGGTAAAAGTTGTTGCATAGTGTTAGGTAAGTATTTGTGGGCTGTAGGTACTGTGGTAATTGCTCTACCCCCTCCACGTGAGGTAATTATTACAGTGCTGAAAGGCTTAGGTTAATTGTTAACTGTTGTAAGATCTGTGTTATGTGGTCTGTACAATGTTTTGTGGTACTACTGCTCCCAGCAAGCATGCAGCAGGGGGTCCTTTCTGTTACATGTGCATGTTAGTGTGATATGTTGGTGTTTTATGTCCGTTCTGTGATTGTGCCCAAATTGTGTTGTATGTGTACTTCATATTGTTGTGTAATTGTCCAGTGTATGTTCTGTCTAAAAGTCTGTTTTATGTAAGAGGCAATTTTGAGGCTAGAGTCTGCCGTGTGTTTCCCTGTGGGGGGTCATTCTAGTGTTACCATGTGCTTCCCTGTGGGGGGTCATTCTAGTGTTACCATGTGCTTCCCTGTGGGGGGTCATTTTCTTGACTAAACCACATGGACTCCTTTTGTTTGGTGGCCATTTTGTTGGCTACCAAATGTGCAGTAATCTCTATGCAATGTGCATGAAGTTTCCTATATGCATTTGACCCATATTGTGTTTTTAATCCAAATTTTTTACAGTTTCATTTGTTTGCTTTTAGCTTTAAATTTGCGTATTGCCAGCCAATTTAAAGTGTATTAAGCGAGTTTTCCCTTCACATGTTCCACATTTAATGAGCGCGGTGTAGTCTGGGTTTTTGCACATAGATTTCTTGTATAGTGATTATGTTTTTCTTGTGTTTTTCCTGTTAAAAGTAGTTCCTTATTGTAAAGCGGGTTTGTTTTAAGCTGCTGTGTCGCGTGTTTCACGTCCAGCAGACTTTTTGTGTAAACGGTTCTAGGTGGTTGCAGTAAAGATTGCGTGTGTAGCGCAGATCGTTTAGCGGTGCTGATAGGAGTGATTTTTGCGTCAGCAACAAGGTTACTTTTGGCGCAGTTTTTCGGTTTACCTCTGTGTAATTGTTTTACTGTGAAACGTCCCGTGTTTTTCATAAGGATCCACTTTGTCCTTTTTAACAGTTTTTCAGGTTGAAAAAGGGTTTTTCTGTGTGTATTAGGAAAGTTTTTTTCTTTACACAAATTTCCTAAAGGTCAGTTAGCAGGTTTCTGCCCAACCAGTGACCCCTAAGTAACATCCAAGAACCCCTCTTTTTGTTTTGACTTGTGTTAGCTACTGTGTGCAGGGAGAGAAAAGCCACTTTCATCATTGTGCGGTGTGGCCTGCCAAACACAGTGGGTGATGAGAACCACATAAATTACGCTGTGCGAGTGGGCGGTCCAGGGAAGTAACACTTAGCCTGGTTACCACAAACACTTCGGGTGGTCAGGATCACACAAATTGCGCTGTGGGAGTGGGAGGTGTGCTCTCAGTCTGACCGCCACTTGATGCGCTTCGGGTGATCGATAAGTATCACATAAATTACGCTGTGCTGGGAAAGTGGTGGAATCAGGCCTCTCGGTAGGATCCCACCGAGTGCTCCAGGGGGTAAACAGGTACCCGGACGCGGGATATATACCAGTGACTAGTCACGATGGGCAGTAGTCAGTCCATGAAGAGAGAGGGGGAACCAGCCCTCTTCAGGGTAAGGACAGCTGCACAACTGATGAAGGTGAGTTTGGGGGGGAAGTCTACAGAACCCCTCAAAAGGTGGAATAAATGGTCGAAGGGTACCAGATGGGAAATTCCCCGGGAAGGTACATTTGACGCATGGAGGTGGGAAAAATTCATCTCTGAATTTGAACCACGGATGCAGGCGTCAGAACTAGAGATCGCACAGCTATGGCTTCACAGGTCAATCCGATTAGGAAAGCAGGGCATACATAAACTGGTGTCTGTCCGGAAGAACCAGGTGATGTATACCTGGCCTCCAGAGGGAATAAAACAGGAGGATCCGGTGTCAGAGGTGGAGGAAGCTCTTTCAGGGCTGACTCTACTAAGGCAGGCAGGATCAGGGTCTGCTGGGGTCCCCCAACAACCAACAGTGGCTGAGATAAGTATAACTGCACCTGTCTCTTCTGTTAGTGACGTCACTCTTGACATACCTTCTGTGTCTTCTGTCTCTATGCCTCAGCCTCTGCCTCTACCTCTCCCTTCTCCCTGCTTCACCCCAGCTCCTTCTGTTTCCAACTATGAAGCCTACTCAACAACCGATTTGCAGACTATCTGTGAATCAAGGGGAATAGACACCCGGTTAAAAAACAGGGCGGATTGCATCAAAGCGCTACGAACCACTGATCAGACCCCTGCCCCCCAGCTATACCCTGATCTGAGGGACCTCAAACCTGAAGGTGCAGTAAGCGAGGTGGTTAATCTAAGCCCACCGATGATGCTGGGTCAGCCCTTGCACTCTTCCCGGACCGAGGCCTATCCAGTCAGGGTACAGCAATTTGAAGGTCCTCCCAATGCACAGGGGGAACGGACTTTAGGGGAACGGGTAGTTTGGCATGTCCCCTTCACCCCGGCAGAGATCCGCACTATTCTGGCTGAGCTCCCGGACTATCGAGTCAATCCGAGAGGATTTGCTCGAATGTTTGGACAAAACCAGTTCAGCTATGGTATGAGCGGGTCAGATTGTGCACAGATCCTACGGGCAAAGGTGGGCATGGAAGTGGCCAGTACAGTGATTGCAGGGTGCTCTATAACCACGCATGAGGAGATGACTTCAGGGGGCAAAGAGTTCTGTACACAGCTAAAGGCAAAGCTTCCAGAAATGTATGGTGCTACCTCTACTACGGACATGATGAAGCTCACCCAGGGTCCTAATGAGGAAAGCGCCTGCTTCTGGCGCCGTCTCAAGCAGACGGCACTGGATGCAGATCTGGAAGTTGGACCTGATGCTCCAACTGAAGGGGTAAAGGTGACCGCGACGCACATTCTGTTGCGGGCCAAATTTTTGGAAGGCATCGATACTAAAATTCGGGAAAGGCTGGTTCTGGCCCGACCCGAATATAATGAGATGTCTATCCCTGCTATCCTTTCCACTCTTGCGGCAATAGAGAGGGAAATGGATAGAAGAAAACAAGACAAGGCCAAAGTTCTTATGTCCCAGACCCCACACGAAAAACCAAGGGATCTGGGTCACAGGAAGGATAGGCCCCCACCCAGGTGCTTCCAGTGCCACCAAACGGGGCACATGAGGAGGAGCTGTCCCCAATTACCTAAAGGTCGGTGGCAGTTCATTCCTGATGAGTCCTCCGCCCCTATGACCACCATGGTAAGTAACTCCTATGAATTCTCATAGGAAGTTGACAAATCGGTGTCGGCCCAGATCCATCTTTTTCTAGAGGAATTAAAATATCCCCTCCCTTGCCTCACTGACACCGGTGCAGCAAGAACGGTCCTGCGAAAACAGGACATCCAAGGCAAGGTACCCCTCTCAGGGGAAAGCCCTCCTAACCCCTACTAACCTCACTATCAAACGATGCACTATTCTTAACCCAGCTTCTCTTCTTCCTGTGTCGGAAGATGAGAAGGGGGGGGAGGACAACAATGACAGTGCTGAATTTTGCAACACGACTAACAATACTAACACCTCTTCTGCTAACATGTCTTCTTTGTCCACTACTAATCTCTCTTCCAAAGGACACGACTGCATTTCTTTGGTGGAACTGGAGTCAGCGGCGACACACCCCATATCACCCCGAGAGTAGCGGTGATTGGGTCGTCCTAAAGAAACATCAAAGAACCGGACTCGAGCCACGGTTCACCGGACCATACCAAGTCCAGCTGACGACACCTACCTCACTCAAACTCGAGGGACGAGACAACTGGGTGCACGCAAGCCACTACAAGAAGCTTTTCAGCTACACCAGAGAATGAGGGGTGTCATTTTCCTTTTTCTTTTTGTTTGTATGTCATACATGTGTGTGAACGGAGGAAAAGACGGCAGATACCCCAACCTTTTATTTAAAATGCACCTGCGTTTAGCCAGAACCGCCAACAAAACCAACTGTTGGGTATGCTCTAAGCCCCCACCCAGTCATCACATGTCCGCAATGGCCGCTGTTCATGCCCTATATGACATCCGCGTCGGCATGAAAAAGCAAGGGACCCCTGGTCAGCCCCCACGTAGACATTTATTGGTAGAACTTAATGACACATTTTTAGCAGGTAACATCAGTTTCAGCACCAATATTAGCTCTAGCTCCTGTAGGACCCTCGTCAGTCCATTATGGGTAACTGGACAGCTAGGCAGCCCTCAGGTGTGCTTTAACATCAGCTTTGGCACAGGTAACAAGTTTGTTGGGACTACCACCTGCGAGGGAGGTATAACTGTCAATCAGACTAAACAGACTTCCTTTCTGAGTAACCACACTGACCGACCAGACCACGTGTGTTGGAAGGACGGATGTGATGTGCAGACTGAGGGAGCAATCCCCCAGTCTGTGCAACTGTTGCTCAGTGCCAGAGGCCGAACGAGGAACTCTTCCTGCTCTGCTCTGACAGGTCCATACTATTTTCTGTGTGGTTCGGCAGCCTATAGAACATTTCCCCAGAACGCAAAAGGTTCGTGTGCCCTCATAAAGCTAGTCCCCGCATCCTATGTAGTGATGGACCATGAAGAGTTGATGGTCCACAAGAAGGTAAGGATGGCAGGGAGAGTTCGCAGAGAGCTGTTCTCTGAGGGCGACCAGGCATGGGCTTGGTTCCCCTCATGGACAGGATGGGGAATAGAACTTATGAAGCGCCTGAACAATTTTTCTGTCATCGTGGATAGTATGTTTAACGAGACCGTAGAGGCTGTCAGAGAAATTGCCCAAGAACAACGGCAGATGGGAATTTTAGTGCTTCAGGAGAAGATGGCCCTTGATTATCTTTTAGCCGCCAAAGGGGGGTTCTGTGAGTTCATCGGAGAGGATTGTTGTACTTGGATAGAAGACACCGATGACAAGGTCCAGGCCCATATGGACAAAGTTAGTGAACTACAGGGAAAAGCTAGAGCTATAGCTAGTGAGGGTTGGAATCCGTTCAAGGGTTTGGGAGGATTGGGAGATTTCCTGTTCTCCATCGGATCTTGGTTGAAGGAAGTGGGAGTGTATATCCTGATGCTTCTCTTTTTCATCTGCCTTTTATATGCCGCGGTGAGATGTTCCTGTTGCCTCATCGACCGTGTAAGCCAAGCTCGGGCAGACGACCACATCTCCATGCCCGCTCCGGGGATCCCACTCCAACCACTGATCGGGGGAAGACCTCACCAACCAACCACCTTCTCTACAGATTACGTCCTGGCTTCCCTCTAATTTATCTCTCTGAAGACCACATTCTCCAAGACCTTCAAGCAAGCTTCAAGCCTCATCATTGTTTGTGTCTGCGATTTGGAAAATTGTCTGGGTCGAGACCAGCCTTGTGTGGCCCCGTCTGCAGGGGCAATTTGAGAATCTATTGCTGGATCTCCCCAGACCACCGTGGGATCACAAGCTTTATTCATACCACAAGTCTGTTTGTGGTTTTTGCAAGAGCCTTCCTGTAGTGAAGGTTCCAACGCTCTTGAGGATCATCGCTTCAATCAAGCCTGTTTGCGTCGAGTCTGCGTCGAGTCTTGTTGTTTCAGGTACCCCGTGGAGCTTTATTCTCAGGGACAACTACAGGAACTCTTTGAAGTTTGAGACTACACCCATCAAGCTGAAGAAGATCAAGAAGGGACACGAGGAGAATATGATAAAACAGGAGGGAATGTCATGGAAATTTTGTATTATTGGTCGAACTTTAAATGTGTCATATATTCGTGTTATTCATATGTCTCTCGTGTGGCTTAATTAAAGCTCTGAAGGCTGCAATTGGGCCATGCGCATGTACAATGTATGTATTACAGTACTCAGCTTGGTAATGGATGAGATGGCAGATCTGCGCTTATAGACCGGCGTGTATACCACCACGGCATTCCATGCGAATGCTGCTGTCAGTAGACCGTGGGCCTGTATCCACATATCAGCAGCATGGTACCACATGGGCTTCATAACGCAATGCGCAAGCGGTGTGAACTCCGTGTGTAGGCTTATGCATATCTTACAACCCATTACTAATCTGAACTGTATCTCGGATGGATGTGTTTTAATAAAGATCGTATCGGGCCCATCCAGGTACAGACTGATATTTTTAGGGAGTGCTTGTGCAGAGAATTTTGCATACCAATAGAAGCTAGTAGGACAGGAAATATGACCTCAGATGGCTCATAGGGGGGAAGGGGAGGAAGTCTGCTGACCTCAGAAGACTCATGGGGGAGGACCAGTGATAGATAATAGCAAAGGCTATGCTCCAATTGGAATGTACATCCTCTGTATAGGCAATCCCCATTGCATTGTTCGGTGGGAGGGATTGACTTTATTCATGTGGGGGGCATGTGTGTATTTTTAATAAAACAGAGAGCTGGGTCTAAAATCAGCCCTTATGCGGATTGCAACCAGCCTTAGAGTGTCGTGTGATCATTCTAGGGTAACGGAGCTCCAATCACCCACAAATTCAACAGAACCAAAGTATTTGGATGGGCAGGAATCGTGTAGTTTGGCTGCAGTCGTGGTAAGCGAGATTCGCACAGCTTTATGGGGGATTTCTGCGCATCCAACTGCGAGTACTCACGGTAAGGAGAAATTCGTTAAAGCGAATTTCCAAGACACAATCTAACTGTACAGTTTCTTTTAGATCCAACAATATTTTGTAGTGCTATGGCCTGCTGGATTGGATACAGATTAAATTGTTTAGGTAGGCATTCCCTTTAACATAAAAGAGATTGTACAGATTCAGATGGAAGTGGCCAGCTTTTACCTGTGGTCAGTAACAGCACCCTGCAGACTACAACCCAGTTACAATGCTTTCAAATGTAATTTCTTTCAAATATTATGATATTAAACATTTTCCATGAAGGACACCAGCAATAATTTTACTAAAGGCAAATAGGCTGTTCACTTTGCTGGGGAAGTTTCACATTGCAAGGCAATTTTCCCCAGAAACTATTAACTGTGGGGAAAGGAAAAGAAAGAAAACAACATTTTCGCTTACATATGATTGGATGAGGGAAGTCAACAGAGCTTCACCTCACTAAGCACTGGGGAAAATTCCATTGCAATGTGAAACTTGCCTTTGTAACGGAGGTCAGAAATATTAGATTTTTCTTTTTATTATGTTTTATGAAATTGACAGTCTCTAATCCAGATGCAGTGTGTAACAAAGTCAATTTATCTACATAATCCTGTGTCCCCACAGCAACCGACACCCCTCAAGGAGTCTACGGAGTTTGTCCATCTACTCCAAGCTACCCTGAGAAAAGGCAGCAGCTTCTGCAGGAGGTCTCATAGATGGCAGAAAGGTTATTGGTTTCTGTAACACAGGTGACTTCCTGACAATTGTTGATCCCTATGTATTGAATCGATCAAGAAAAGTCCTTTTCTATTGAACTGCAGGGGATTCCAAGAAACACATCACAAGGGCAATGGTTCACCTGAATTACGGTTTTGGGGAAAAACTTTGCTTTATTGGGGTAATAGCAGGCCTACCTGCTAACATTCTGCTGGGGAATGATCTAGGAGAACTTAATTGTCAATTTCTGGGGAATGTGACCAAGAACCACACTCTGGGAATGGAGCAGAAGACTAGGACAGATCTGAGGTCAGACGCACATTTATCAAGGATTTACCCTGTTAACTATGTTAACTCATGTCACCCCTGCCAAAAGCTCAATGTTTCAGGGAGCAACCAGGGA
This sequence comes from Staurois parvus, assembly GCF_062004578.1. Lineage (NCBI taxonomy): Eukaryota > Metazoa > Chordata > Amphibia > Anura > Ranidae > Staurois > Staurois parvus. The sequence continues at coordinate 7,348,471 of NW_028317816.1, read as the reverse complement.
TTCCCAAAACAAATGGAGACATACAGGAAGGGCACACCAGCCACAATGCTATAGCTGCGACAGCGGGGACACATACAGGCCAATTGTCCCAGGAGAGGTAGGGAGAACTCCACGGCTTCACTTTGGTTGAAAGATAATGGTGGATCAAATCATCCTCCCAGTGCTTCCAACCTGTTCCTAAGTGAACTGTTTTCATACCCCAATGTGATGCCCTGCTGAAATTAGTTTTAATAACCACATGGCCCTCAGATGAAAAGCCATCCTATAAACACTTTAGTAGTTTTGTTGTTGAACTTGAACATGTACCTTGCAGAGGCCTGTGGAGGCCTCTCGCAGGTACATGTATTGGAAAAGGGGGAGGAGTTGTAACAGAGGTCAGAAATATTGGATTTTTATTTTTATTTTGTTTATGAAATTGAAAATCTCTAATCAAGATGCAGTGTATAATGAAGTGAGCTTATCTGCATAATTTAGCTTGTGAGTTCCTGTGTCCCTACAGAGGGTAGGACATGAGGCTGCACTCCGTAAGAAGCACATAAATTATTGTATCCTGCTTCAGGATAGAGGCAGATCCCTCGGCATTGTGGGGTCTCTGGTTGAATTAAAAGTGTGAGATAACAAAGGAGAGGGTCAGACTGTTCAGAGCTTCCTTTAGTGATGAACACAGGGGAACCGTGCCTGGTGGTCCCACTGGAAGGGGACATGGACTGTGGGCTACTTTCTGGACAGTGGGACTGCTGTGACTTGCAGGTCCACATTGACTGTCCCTACTGCCCTGTAGACTACTTCACCCTGAGGTTCCATGGTGCTCTCCTCTAGACTACTTCTTCTCGCAATGTCTCTACTTCTCTCACAATGGCTTTCTGTGTGGTTCTGAAGCTGTGGCCAGAACATACTGCCCTCTGAGGGCCTGCAATTGGCCTGGGAAGGACCTATGCCCTCCGTCCTTTGGACCTTCTTTCCCTAGCACCCTACCTGGATCCCTTTGGCTGATGTTGCTATTGGCTGGTAAGTCATCAAAACTCTTGTTGTGCCAGGATCCCTGCCCTGTGTGCTGGACTGTACCCATTATATATCATACCCTGCTGTGCAGGATTACTGTCTTGTGCGCCGGGCCTAAATGCTTGCTGGGCCAGGATCTCTGCCCTGGTGTGCTGGACTTAAACTCTTGCTGTACTAGGAACCCTGCCCTGTGTGCTGGACTGGACCAGTTCTATATTATACCCTGCTGTGCAGGATTACTGCATTGTGCGCTGGGCCTAAATGCTGGTTGGGCCAGGATCTCTGCCTTGTGTGCTGGACATAAACTCTTGCTGTGCCAGGAACCCTGCCCTATGTGCTGGACTGGACTGGACCCATTCTGTATCATACCCTTCTCTGCTGGATTACTGCCTTGTGCACTGGACTTAAAATGCTTGCTGTGCCAGGATCTCTGCCCTGTGTGCTGGACATTACCCTTGCTTTGTCATACTCTGCTGTACTAAATTGTTACCCTGTGCCTCTGGACTTTGCTGTACTGGATTGTGGCCTGCTACTCACTGTGCCTTGACTGTTGCCCTGTGACTCTGGACTAATTCCTTGCTGTACTGAATTGCTGCTCTGTGCCTCTGGACTCATCCCTTGATGTGCCCTATAGCCACCCTGTTATATTTCTTCTGTCTGTTCCTCATACCTGAACTGTTGCCCTGTGCCCCTGGACTAATTGTGGCCTGCTACTCACTGTGCCTGGATTGTGCCCTGCGTTTCTGGACTAATTCCTTTCTGTGCTAGATTGTTGCCCTGTGCCTCTTTACTTATCCCTTTATGGGCCCTATTTCCACGCTGTTATATTTCTGCATGCCCCTCATAATCTTGGAATTATTATCCTGAGGCCTTTCCCCTATCTGACTCCCTGTTTTTCAGCCTCCCAAAATGAATAAACCCTTGGTCAGGGTTCCTAAAATCTCTCCTAATCTACATGTGTTCTGTTCCACCCAAACCTCCGTCACACCTTTAGAAAATCAAACCTAATGCTTCCTTTCGGGCTCTTGAGAGGTCACAGATCCCTGCCTGGCTTGGCTGAAAATGGCTAAGTATGGCAACTCTCAGCAGTCTATGGGTACTCTTAGATCAGCTTATTTCAACTAGGTGTTGTCTTCTACACTAGGGTGCCCAGATACCCTGGGGTGCCATCACAAATTGCAGCAAAGGCAGCAGATGGATCAGACTTGCCTTTTAATTACACAAAGCCACAGGTTTTCATTGTGCACCACTGCAGCTGGTATCCTAACAATCAATGACATCATCGGTTGATAAGGACATTGGATGCCCGTACAACATCCTTGTTTGCCCTTCCCCTGCCCTTCTCCATCAGCAGAGGCCACATTATCTGAGTGATGGAGAAGAGAAGCATTAGAATCCTAGTCAGTACAAGTATGCATAGATGTATCTGCTTTGGAAGAATAAAACACCTCTAATGTTGGGTGTCCTATATGTGTGGAGTTTGCTGTATTCTGTAAAACTATTAGTTTGTATTTTTTACATTTTAGAACGGGATGCATTATTTTAACCGCCTCCCGCCCTCCATATAGTCCAATGACGGGCGCAAGCTGGTTCTCTCCTAGTTCTGGGAGGACGTCATATGACGTCCTCCCATTCTCACCGTGCATGCGCAGCTCAGGGAGCACGCAGCAAGGCGATCGGCGATCACTGATCTACAGAAACAGCCGAAGATGTCAGCTCGGTCATGTGATCGGCTGTGTCCAATCACAGCTGATCACATGTAAACAGGGAAATGCCGGTTATCAGCATTTCTCTCCACACGAGCTGTCACGCTGACAGCTCGAGAGGAGAAGAAAGCCGGTAATCGGCATTCCGCGGAGGAGACATGTACACTGATCATCAGGGCACTGATGCCTAGTGTGCCCTGATGATCAGTGTGGCCCCAGAAGTGCCACCTGTCAGTGTCCATTAGTGCCAGCTGTCAGTGCTGAACAGTGCCGCATGCCAGTGCCCATCAGTGCCACATCAATGCCACATGTCAGTGCCTACCAGTGCACATCAATCCCACATATCAGTGCCCATCTGAGCTGCCTTTCCGTGTCACTCATCAGTGCCAGTCAGTGCCACCTATCAGTGCTGCCAATCAGTGCCACCTAGCAGTGCCAGTTAGTGCCGCCTATCAGTGCCAGTTAGTGCTGCCTAACAGTGCCAGTCAGTGCCGCCTATCAGTGCCATATATCAGTGCTGCCTTTCAGTGCCCATCAGTGATGCCTGTCAATGCCCTTCAGTGCCACCTACCAGTGCCTCCTCATCAGTGCCCATCAGTGCCACCTATCAGTGTCCATCAGTGCAGCCTATCAGTGCCCATCACTGCGGCCTCATTAGCGCACATTAGTGAAGGAGAAAAATCGCTTATTTTTCAAAATTTTATAACAAAAACTAAGAAAAAACTTTTTTTTTTTCAAAATTTTCAGCGGTTTTTGGTTTGTTTAAGAAAAAATAAAAAACCCAGAGGTAATTAAATACCACCAAAATAAAGCTCTATCTGTCACAAAAAATGATAAAAATTTCATATGGGTACAGTGTTGTATGGTCGCACAATTGTCATTCAAAGTGTGACAGCGCTGAGAGCTGGAAATTGGCCTGGGCAGGAAGGGGGTATAAGTGCCCTGTAGGCAAGCAGTTAAAGGGTGCCTTGTCTGAAAAAAAGTTTGAGAAACACTGGGGAAGATTTACTAAAACTGGTGCATGCTGAATCTGGTGCAGAATAACCAATAAGCTTACAGGTTTTATTGGCAAGGCTCAATTGAACAAGCTGAAGTTAGAGAATGATTGGTTACTCTGCACAACTGCACCAGATTCAGCATGCACCAGTTTTAGCAAATTTCCCTCAAATACAAAATGCTCTTTAGTACAAAGCAATTAAATCAACAACATGGAAAAATCGCTATAGCCAGTAAGGGTAATAAAGCCATGAAGTGGTAAAGAAATCCAAGTTTGAAGCAAGGACTAAACCACTGTGTAGTCATGAATTTTCAGTCTTATTGCTTATTCTAATGCCTGTAGCATCCGGTCTTATTGCACACCATTGATATCACAGTTTCAACCCTATCAGAATGAATCTGTCCCTTGAGGCACAGGAGCTACTGCCTACAACTAGTGTGCATGAACAAATATATTATTCTATAGGCAAAATGGCAGTTCTCGGCTATATTTCAGCAGTATGTTACTGGGTAAATATTTCTTGATAGTTACTATGGAGGTGTGAAGACACTAGAACTTCCATCCTCTGATTTATAAAATAATTTAAAAAAAATGGTTCACATTATCCTGATTTTTCCTTTATTTGAAGTACGTGAATATGAAGCCTTTTGAAACTGCAGAGATGCCAAAAGATATTAATCTACATGCTTCACCTTGTACAGGAAAAGTAATATTGCATGTTCAAGGTGTTATATAAATCAACAGAAACCAGGAAATAGACAAATGTAATCTTGGAGTTTATTACTTACTTTTTAAACAAAACGAGTATGGTACTGTACAATTCTGTAATACTACATAGAGACGAAGCCATTGATAAGGTTTTCTACACTGTATAACAATAGGAGTAATCCTATCTTGCCCGATAAATATATACATTAGGACAGGGCTTGAAATTTCCACTCGCTTGCTTGCCAATGGTGAGTGGAAATTATGGTGGGGGCGAGTGTGTCCCCCAGGGCCGTCTTGCTGAGCAGGCTCGGAGCTCAGGCTGGATCTGTCAGTGGCACTGGGAGCCATCAGACTGCTCAATAGCTGAGCGTAGTGAGAGCAAAGCAAGGAGTGTGTGCTGTGCTCTCTGCCTCCCCCCTAGAGTGCAGTACCCAGATCTGTGCGTGAACAACGAAGTACTGCAACTTTTTATGGGGGGTGGTGGTGTCTGCGTGTATGTACATGTATGTGTGTGTGTGTGTGTACGTGTCTGTGTGGTGTGCATGTACATGTGTGTGTGTGTTTGTATGTATGTACGTACATGTGTCTGTGTGTACATGTGTCTGTGTATGAATGTACATGTGTCTGTGTGTATGTACATGTGTCTGTGTGTATATGTGTCTGAACATGCCTCTGTGTGTATACATGTGTCTGTACGTGTGTGTGTGTGTGTACATGTGTCTCTGTGCGTGTGTGTACATGTTTCTGTGTGTGTATGTGTGTGTGTGTATGTACATGTCTGTGTGTGTGTACAGGTGTCTTTGTTTCTGTGTGTTTGTTAGTGGCGAGTAACTCTAAGGCCTGGCTAGTAGCTCAGGACTTGAAATTTTAAGCCCTGAATTAGGATGCTATCCCTAACCTGGGTTTTGAAAAATTGTTATGACAAATTGATGATAAATACTCCAGAATATGTGAAACAATGCATTTAATTATATATTTTTTACATCCTAGAGTTGATATTTACTATTACAATTCTATTTAGATGTTGAAGACGTGTTTGAATTGTAACTCTTTCAATGATATGTTATTCCTGTTTATTTCCACAAATGCAAAAGTATTTATTTATTATTATTTATTTCAGGTACTTATATAGCGCCTTCAATTTATTCAGCGCTTTACACATATATATATTGTACATTCACATCAGTCCCTAACCTTCAAGGGGTGTACAATCTAAGGTCCCTAACTCACATTCATACATACACATACTAGGGACAATTTAGACAGGATCCAGTTAGCCTACCAGCATGTCTTTGGAGTGTGGGAGGAAACCCACGCAGGCACAGGGAGAACATGCAAACTCCAGGCAGGCTGTGCTGTGGCTGGGATTTGAACCAACGACCCTAGTGCTGCCAGGCGGAAGTACTAACCGTTTAGCCACTGTGCTGCCCATGTTGCTTCTTAAACATGGGTCAGGTACGCTGCTAATTTTCATGTTAGTTAATTAATGACTGCATGATAACATATTTCACATTGAGAAAGAGGTAATCTTTCTCAAACTTCTGTTTATGTAGCAAACTATGCTGTTGTAGTTTTGTTTAGGTCTAAAGCATTTTGATGCTTATTTTATTAGACAAGATGCAGTAATTCATAGCATAAAAAATTATTCATCCTCTAGGAAAATTATATTGGCAACCTTGGTACCCAAATGGCTGCTATGGGTTACTACGCTGCAAACCTCAGAAAACTGAGCTCTAATATTATCATAAATGTATCACCTAGATGGGCAATATCACAATATATGTGTGGTGCTCCACTCTCAGGTGTGCACTCACCAAACAGTGTTGCCTCCCACTCTCATGGTTGGCACACTGAGCTTTTGGTTAATAATTTTCCAAGGGCTAGATCAAATGATTCTCCCTTCAACTTGTGGCACTGGAATCCTAGGATAACTGTTTCCGATCTCCAAGGCAAAAAATCCTTCTTCCAATACTCCACTCACATTAGATCATATAGAAGATAAAAAACTAGAGAACACCACATGGTGCAGTACCATTTAAACAGTTTATTTGCCATGGTAGAGTGCTACTTACAAAATGCAAATATATAGTAAAGCCCAAAGATGTTATTTGTATAAGCTTTCTGTGAGAGGAAAGCCGGAACAGTGCTCTCACCACCGCCGGTCTTCGATCTCAGACGCTCCCGCGTCCCTTCTGGTTCGCGTCACTTCCGGTCATTGCACAGCCTTGCTCTGTTGTCACTTCCAACTTATTCATAGAGCACCACACATATATATAGGTTATTTTTTGCACAGATTTTTCACGTGGTGATTATTTGATGGACTGAATGATTTATTTTTCTTGGAATAACATGAATTATTTATGATTTTTTTCACATGGTGATTACTTGATAGACTGGATTATTTGGACTTTTATTTTTGAATTATTGTTATTCAGTTTACTATTCAGTTTATATTATCAATATTTATAATATTAATAATAGTATGTATTATTTATATATGATTAATATTTTTGGGGGAGTTTTTTACACTGATAATTGATGCATGCGCCACCGGAATATTTTTTTCTTTTCAAAAATATTTTTTTGCACATGTTTATTAATTTAAAGTGGCAGCGTTGTGTTTAGGACATGGATATAATTTTAATGAGATATATTTTGAGGATTTTATATATTTAGCGCAGTTTTGGGAGTTTTCACACTTTATTAATATCGCAATATACTGTAAAGTTGATCTTGTTCAGAATATAAAGAGGGTCCTATTTTTCTTTAGGGAACTGTTTTAATAAAAGGATTACATGTGATTAGGATTTTTGGTTAGCATGTATGTGTAGTAGTTTTTACTCTGCTCTGGTGTGTTTTCCTGCTGACTGCAAAAAGCAAGAAAGATCACTTGATCACTTGGTCTGTTGTCTACTAATTGGAGAGAAGAGTGTAGAAAAGGACTGAAGGCACACAGTCCACTTTAGAGATATTTCTGACCTCCTAATGGGATACAATACCCAAACACTTTCAAGGGTTTAAACCATACTCCATCCAAAATGAAAAACTGGAAAGTACAGAGTGCATTTGCTCCTTTAGAGCTAATTTGATGCAAATTCTATTGTTAAATGGATAATGGATAAAACTTTTTCTCAAATTATTTATGGCATTATTAGGCACATAACTCTTAAAGTGGACCTAAACTCAAAAAGCAATTTGCTATGTTATAAGAAAAATCTAAAAATTGTAAATGTACTAAAGTAGTGCCCTAAAAATGTGCCTTTTGTCTTGAATTCCTCCTGAAAACTAGCAGTGCAATTCTTGGTATGTGAGTGTGCCTACAGCTTCATAGTTGTATATCTGCAGTGTAGGATCTAAGGCACTGCAGGGTCAAGAGCTTTGGCGTGAGATTTTATGATGTCACTGTTTGCTGCCTAATGTTTTTCTTCCTGGAGGCTCCAACATGAAAAAACAAAACCCTGCCTTTACCAAGCACCCCATAGCTAGCTTACCATAGGTGATACTGAGTGGCGGGGAACTATGAACCCAATCAACTGAATGCTTCCCCATAAGAAAGGCTTGGCCACGGGATGCATGTTGTGGTAAGGGAAGCCATACAGGTAAATGATCGTTGCACAATTGTACCATAACAAGCTGGACCTAGAGTTGATCTTTTGTCTTGTAGGCACCATAACACTGACACATACAGTATTTATTTATATCTGCACAGTGTGAAACAGTCTGATGGGCATAATAAATGTCACTTTATGCAAAGAAGAAAATATAGAAAAAACTTTCCCATGAAACATAATAAATCAGGCTGAAGCATATAATGTTATAACATCCACATGAACTGCAAAAAACGCTCCTTCTGAGGATTCCTGGGGCTTTTTGTTTTATGACCTTAGAAATGAGAACTTATTTTTTTTTGCCCTATAAATCTTACATGCTGGTTTTTCATTAAGTTCCAAGACTAAAATTATTTCTTGCAATGAATTATTTCAGTCATTCTAGGCGCAAGTTCTAGCAAGGATCAAAGTTACTCGGCTTTACACTTTTTATATGAATGATCCGGCTTTCTGCAATTTCATTTGGAGCTTATCCAATTTCACATTTAGTTTATAGGACCGGTAATAAGCTACAATCAATGACACAGTATAACTACATGTCCCTATGTTATGATAACCCTCAAAACTTTCAGCATTTTGTCTCAGTAAAGAGAAGAGAACTGGTCAAGCACACATGGTAGAGCATTATACTTCAGACTAATGTAGACCATATTGCTATATTTTTACATGGCTTTTAGGTTGCATCTTGAACAGGATGTCTTATATATAATATACAACAACACTGAATACCCTGTCACACAGAAGCCCCTTTATCTGACTTTGTTTACTGAATATCATTGAGAAAGCAAACACCTAAATACAGAGATTAAATTCATACAAGGGAGCTTTTTTAACTGCCAAAGAATTTTTATTACTGGCTACCCAGTCCTGGGATCTACACAGCTCTTCCACACAGCACAGACCTGTCTGGTAGGGCAGATCTGGATGGGCCACTTCCACTTGACTGAATCTGTGGTGCTAAGGCCTCATGCACTCTAGACGTTATAAAAATGCCAGTAGCGTTAGTTGTAGAATGTTGTGTTAAAAACGCAAATTTTGTCATGTTTTATGGTCTTTTTGCATTAGCGTTTTAGAATTTTTAGCGTTTTTCAGCATTTACGTTCTTTAGTTAAACTATACTTCCACAAAAGCTTGAGGTTCAAAAAAGCTCATAAACATTGGATACCCACGTTTTCAGCATTTTGCAGCATTTTGTGGCGTTAGGGCGTTTTTACAGCTGAAAACCTCCTTTTCAAATGCAATAGTTCTGGGTTTTCTTTCCAGCACGGAAATGCCCCTGCCAAAAAATGCTGATAAAAGTCTATGGGGTTTATTTACTAAAGCTGGTTCACTCAGAATCTCATGCACCTGTGCATGGTAGCCAATCAGCTTCTAACCTCAGCTTGTTCAATTAAGCTTTACCAATAAAACCTGGAAGCTGATTGGTTTCTATGCAGAAGTGCACAAGATTCTGGGTGAACCGGCTTTAGTAAATAAACCCCACTGTGTACATGGACACATAAGATAACATGGGGAGTTTACTGGTTGTAGAAAAAACCCGACCCAAAACAGCAGCTCTAAAATCACCCAGACCTAAATGTACATAATGACAATGCAATGTGTGCTATGCTGATATGCCAGTGATATCAACTCCAAGTGGTAATGGGCACCATTTTCGGCAGGAAATGCAAATAGGAGGTGAGCAGATTGGTGCCCAGGTACTTAGGGTGATACTGCACCCCTCCTTCTGTGGAGCCCAGAGACACAGTGGGGTTGATTTACTAAAGGCAAATATACTGTGCACTGCAAGTGCATTTGAAAGTGTACTGCAAGTGCACTGAAAGTGCAGTTGCTCTAGATCTGAGAGGAACATGTAAGGAAAATAAAAAAATAGACTGTCAGCTTGCACATGATTGGATGAAAGAAATCGACAGAGCTTCGCCTTGTTTCAGAGCTTCACCTTGGATCTAAAGCAACTGCAGTTTTGTAAATTAACCCCAGTGGGTCCTAATCAAAATCATAGTAAGTACAGTGGAAAGCTTGATAATTAATGTGCTTATGAAGAATGTAGACCTCTTAGAATCTTAAAAATATGTTATTTCACTACAGAACATTTATATATCACATATCATCCAGGTGAATGTTATTCTTTTTCTTGTGGGTCTCCTGCCCTTGTACAAGCCCATTATAGGTAATTGGTTTGCTTAACCAACATGTGTTGCAAACCAATGATAGAGCGAAGACAGTCTTGCCTGATATCTGTTTATTTATTTTATTTTTTATAGGTACTTATATAGCGCCGTCAATTTACGCAGTGCTTTACATATATACTGTACATTCACACCAGTCCCTAACACTCAAGGGGCGTACAATCTAAAGTCCCTAACTTACATTCATACATACACATACTAGGGCCAGTGTAGACAGGATCCAATTAACCTGTCTTTGGAGTGTGGGAGGAAATCAGAGTACCTGCAGGAAACCCACGAAAGTACAGGGAGAACAAGCAAACTTCAGACAGGTGGTGGCGTGGTTGGGATTCGAACCAAAGACCCTAGTATTGCCCGGCTATATCCTATTTTGTTGCAGGACATCTATTAATGTATATTGTCTTTTGGGAAAGTGTTCTATCACCCACTACCTACTGGGTTTTATATTTCCCAACAGGCTCTTAAATTTTAACCTAAACAATCTTTTGTGTTTATATATGGAAGATTTATTATACTTATACCTACAAATCTAATAATGCAATAGCAATGAAGTAGTACAAGTTATATAAAAAAACTAAAGCTCCAGAAATGATCTATTTTTTAAAATTACAAATTTCTGGGCCAGCATGGTTGCATGTAATTTTCCATGAGTCACATCTGAAGGACCATGGGGATGCTGAAATTCATTGTAGTAGTCTGTGCTACATACAGTCAGAATTATCCTGTTCCAAGTGCTGCTGGAAAGACTTGCCATCTGAACACCGAACACAGGGAGTTGCTCACTCCCATACTTATACCATTCAGCAAATATCTTATATTTTTTTGAGTGAAAACAAGGACTTCCCTAATTGGTTGCAGTAAAAGAAGTGGTGATGGTGACCTTATCTGTCTCTCCTCTCTGCCTGGTCCAATATCTAACTTAAAAAAAAAACACTTCCCTTTTCCCTTTCCTGCAGTCAATTTTGAGCTTTAAAGCAAGTCCCAATTATCTCTGTACTGTAGCTGCAGGCACTGTGGAACAATTCCTCTACAAAGTTCACTGGTGATGAAGTCCTTCTTTCAATAAACTCAGTTCATCTTGGTCCATCTCCTAGAGCTCCTGGCTTTCTTTATCAAGTGAAGACAGTTTACTTTGTACTTACCCGCAATTACAGGCTATGTAGAGACCTGTAGACAGTATTCCCCTGGTTCTGCTGTACCTGTTGGCACGTTTGCTTCTTAGGGTGTTGGCATGTTTGCTTCTTAGGGTGATGCAGTTGGCCAAATCTGTAAAATCTCTTTGAGGAGAAGTGGGGAAAGGGGTGATCTGGGGTCATTTGACTCTACAAATCTGGGCACTAGTGATTGTAACATGTTACAAAATGCATGCTAACTTGAAAATTCATTGTGCAGAAATTGGCCGGCAGCTTTTACTTCGTTCATCCCAGTAGAATCTGTGTTCATACATAAATACATTTTGGAAATTAAAAGTTAAGACTAACCCTAATGCTGTGCTATCATCTAACCCATCTTATTGATGGGGTCAAATGAAATGTGGGACAAGAGATTGTGGTTTGTACATAATCTACAAAAACACTTTATACCTAACATGGGATTTAGTGCCAAATGGAGAGTTTTCGAAGGATAAGGTCTATTCAGAAAAGTCAGTTTCAGGGGCTTTTTACCCACTTTTATGCTTCCAAAAACATGAAAGCAACACAGTCTTCTACCAAAGCAAAGGGTTGTTTAGTATACCAATGAATACAAATGTATTTTGGTCTCCTGGCCATTTTGTTGCACAACTTTATCAATTCCTCATTGGAACAAAGTTGCCCCAGTCTCAGCCTTTCATCTGAACTTGTTCTTTCAGTCACCAGACTGAACCCGTTGTCTGCTTAAATATCGACTGCCATTTGCTTGGCCCAGATACAACAATCAGTCTTGCTTGGCAGCCTATCTGGCATCACACATTGCAAGCTGCAAGAGGCTCTTATTGGAGCCATCTTTAGCTAGAGAATTCTCACTTTTGTGAGCAATACCATCTTATTCCAATCAGTTTCACACCTGTTAAGTGACCTTTTTCCTGCTGGGACAGGCATTATCTGCATCTTTACAAAGTGACAGACTGCCCATCTGTCACAATAGCTGCTTGGTACCAGTTCCATTTGAACTGTAGATGATATGCTCAGAAGTGTATGATGCTTGGTTGGATGACAAAATTGTCAACACTGACCTTTGCCTTTTATGTATTCACAGTAGGATTTTTGTGGATCAGCATTGTCTAGTTATTAGTACTGTGTTATATTTAATTGATGCAATAAATCAATGCACTATGGGTGTTTTATTTTCTTATGGAAATCCTTTAGACCATGTTTACCTATATTTGTATTTAGAAGAGGTGAATTTATTTTATTCTGGTCTTTTTCAAGGTCAGTTTGCAAGCATTTGTTAAAAAAGGACATAGGTAGCTGGCCACTACCCTGAGAGACATGTACCTCTATGATGGGGGATGCTTTAAACATGCGCATGAAGTTTCATAACAATTTGAGTTAAAAAGTGACATATAAAAAATAACCAAAGCTAGACCCCTGGCCTTGGGGTATATGGTCAATAACATCACCCTGGATCCCTGGCTGCTTTGTTTACATTACCACAGTGCCTAGGATCTGTCATTTTGTGACAGGGGTGCAATGAGCAAGCATCATTAGGTGCAGCATGTTGTTGTGTTAGTGGATGATTGAGGGTTGTTCATCCTAAATGATGCTAGTTTTACATCACTGGATAATATTATTGACATTGCATTTACATCATGAGACATATTATGGGGGGAGTTAAATAAAAAAAAAAGTCTCAGCAGTGTTTTTATTATTTATATTTTTGTGAACAAGTTACATGGGGAACTAAGTTCACAATTTCTGAAATTTAAAAAGGGTTTAATGAACAGCCCACCAATGCAATCGAGGATTATTTGCTTATGTCTAATGGTGACCTGTTCTAGCTATGGTTGATGACATCACTTAAATGCCCCGTTAGATGACGCTTTTGGCGCCATCAGGGAGACACACGCAGAGGGCTATTGACACGATACAGTGTATTGGAGTTATGAGAGATGTTGTCTTGAGCTGTTCTGATATATGGAGGAGTTAGAGATGGGGATATTACTAAGTATGCAGGGGCGGACTGACCATTTGGTAACTCAGGCACTGCCCGAGGGCCCGGGGTCAATAGGGGGCCCCCTGAGATGCCACTGGTACCTTTCATAGGCTTTTTTGGGTGTGGTTTGAGTGTGGGAGAGGACACAGGGGCCCCATGATCCTCTACTGCCCAGGGGCCCCATGAGTTGTCAGTATTCCCCTGTAAGTATGGCTTAATATTATGTGATTACAGGAACCATACTGGGAAGATTTTGTGACTGACACATAGGAGATATTGGATTCTAAAGGAGCCTATCTATATTATACAATTAGTATCCAGATGTGGACTTTTTTAAACCTCCCTTCAGGATGGGATCATCAGGTAGGGGTTTGGTAATTGGATGCTGGATATTATTGTGATTGTGTGGAGTATGGATATTTCCACTGACTTTTGCTGTTATACCTAGATTATTCTGTGGAACACAAAATGCATTACATATGGATGACATCTGCATATGGATATATCCGTTACCTGCCTCTTGTGTCATTGAGTTATCTATTGTGAACTATAATTGGGATTTAATATTCCCTTTTCTCTCCTGTTTCCCCATCTTTCTCTTCTCCCCTTCCTTTCTCTCTGTAGTAGAACTTGGTCTATTGGTCTATCTGCAGGGTTCCATTTGATTGGAGACAAGGGGAGGGGGCTTTACACGTGGATGTTCACCCAAGACCATTATTTGACCTCTGTGTGGATGCTGTTGCCCCGCATCACCGTTCATGTTGGCATGTGAGTTTACGGAGAAGGGTCTTTTTTGTAAGATTTTTGTAAAATTGTATATGTATGACTAATGCTGTGTATGTGTGTGTGTATATATATATATATATATATATATATATATATATATATATCTTCCAGGGCATCTAGGGCATCTGATTTTCTTTTTTCCAGTTTTGGGGTCCTGAAGAAGCTAATAAGTGAAATGCGTCGACCTTTGGAGGATATAGATGCCACAATACATGATGCTGTGACTTTTTGGATTTACTAGCCAAGTATTGTTTTTATACGTAATGTTTGGAAGATGTGTTTCAATAAACATGTTTTGACGTATAATATGAGGTTTTTTGTACCAGTAAAGTTCCAATAGTTTTTGTTTTCTTCTGTATGATTTATTAGGGATGAGGTATACATGCAGTCTGGTTAATATATTGAGTGTGTTTTATATTGTAGTGCAGTCCATGCAGTAGTGCATAAAGTAGTGAATAGTGCAGCCCATGAAGGATACTTATAATTTGTCCAATAATCATGTTGCAGTCAATTAAGTTACAAATGGCTATTGAAACTGACTGCAGGGGAAAAACCAGTATAATGTTTATACAAATAATGAAAAGGAAAATAATGGGATAGTGAAAGACCGTAGTACTGCACATAGCAAAGAATGTAATCATGTACTCATACTGCAGAGTGTTTAATGCCATCTTATACTTTCTTGCAGGAAGTAAAAAAACTGATACAAAGGGAATACTATAAATGAGGAGTTATTGTTTTAATCTGATTGCAGTTCATTTAGGACCAAAGACTGATGATGTTCTCAATTTAGAAAGGCTTTGGATTGAATTAAAATAGAGGTTCTCTGTATGCCCTTTGTATCTGTTTTTTTTTTACTTGCAAGAAAGTATAAGATATTGCTGATACATGTACTTCAACACAGTGATGCAGAATTCACAGTTGACTTGATGACTCCAAGCTGGCCAGACCCTGATGAAACAGAGCAACTCCAAGCCATAATTTTCAATATTATGGAAGCTCAAAGTCATTCAGTCAACTATGAATTCTACATTATATCAAAGCTTGCTTGATGAGAGTATGAGGCCCTTTGTCCAAATGTTGAAGCTGAAATGGAATTGGATCTTTCAATGAGATAATAATCTGAAGCATACCTGGTTTGAATTTCATTGAAAAGTTGTCGGGGGATTTGAAATTAACATTTAAAACCCAAAAAGATCGAGTAGTCAGATATTCATTGTCCGAGACTGGTGGGTAGATATGCAAAATGCTTACAAAAAGTAAGCATTTCTGTTAAAGGTAGCAATACCATCTTCTGAGACAGAGTATTCTTTTTCCACAGTACACTTTTACATCAATTGATATTTTTGGGAATTAATAATTGTGGGAAAGTTTATGCAAAGTGTATCCTCTTTAATCCGTAGACATTTGTAGCTCTTTGTTTATATTGAATGAGATACCCACAGGTTCTCCCTCATAAGCTGCAACAGGCATTGCCAAAACACTAGATCTTTGTTGTTCCAGTTAATTTAGTGGAAACAAGATACTTTACCTTTCTGAGGCAGGATTTAAGATGCAGCACATGAAAAACAGCTATGTTTATACAAGATTTATTAAAATTTTAGATTTGAAAGGTTACATAGATGGGTGAGGCCGTCTGCCTTTTGAACAACAAGAAAACATAAAAGGCTGGTCTAAACATCCAGTGCTTAAGGCCTCAGTTTGACCTGTCAAAACCCCAAAAAACCTTATAATCTTTATTATAGCATTGCATAGCTGAAAACAAAGGGAATATCATAGCAGCAATATCTGCAGGAACATTATGCAACAGAACAGGGAGTAGAGAGGCTATAGATGTTTTCAGTAAAGTCTTCAGCTAAATGATATGATTTTGCTAAAGAGAAGCCAAGCAACCAAAGTATAGTTGGATTACATAGATGTACTTCAGGCAAACTTTTTTCACTGGCAGAAGATTGAGAAAGGTGACAGACAGACAAACAACAGAAATCAGAATGCAAGCCAGAATTGTAACAACTTGAGTAGCGATGAGAGGTCATGGGGCAAGCTCTGAGTAGCAGCTCACAAAAAGGTGAATGGGAGCAGCCTATTTCTTACATCGTCCTTTTTTGTTTGTATATTTGCATAAAAAGTGCATATTTTTAATTCTGGTGGGAATTAAAGATTGCAACAGTTTCTTACACAATTTGAGAACCTATATGCTTGTGACATACATCTCAATTTTCTATTCCTTGTGATGATTCTGCAAATAAATAATATGATGTTTCAAGCCATCAAATATACGATGTTACCTGGTTTTGGCATGCACATTTTTTGTGTCAGCTTCTGATTCTAACACCTTACTTCATAGATGCAGTAGCAGGCCAATGCAGATGCTTAGAGGACTCAAATTATAATAAAGGAAATTTCCTTAAAATGTGTGTAAGGCCTCGTTCATATGGGGTGTATGAATTTGCATCCTGTGTGAAGGCCGTGTTTTCCCACACAGGTGTTCCATGAATCCCCGTGCAGGTAGTCCCATTGGTGTCATTTGGGACACAATTACTGATCTCAATGTGCACGTGCATGGCCCCGAACGTGCCCAGGGCACTATGTACGTTCAAGTGAAATGGCTAATTGGATAAGACATGGAAAATATATATGTATTGCAGAGATGTACTACCTATGTTTTTTTTATTTTGCCCTGACTTGCACTTTAAATAACTGAGGGCCTAAGTAATCCATGGCACACAAGCTTATAAAATATAAAAAAAATTACATTTACAAATACATACATATAAACTATAATCATCACTAAAATAACATTTAGGAAGAAAATAGCTCCGTGGATTTTTGTACTGTGAAGAATAAGTAATGACTGATTCCACCTTTTCCATCACTGTCTAGAGGAATCCTGTACTGTTGTTTTGGTTAGCTAACTTAAAAGAAAAGATAGATGGATAATGATGGTTTCAAAGCTTGTATTTCCATATGTTTTGTTAAAGAACTCTGCCAATCAACTCTGAGAAAGGATATTATACATAACTTTCCGGTTTGGAATAAAAAGAAGCACATTGCTAATCTCCCAGGAAGACAAAAGAAAATACTTAAATGTGTTTTCATAACATTATTGTTATTCAAAATCCCTATTTTTTTAATATTTCACAGGACAGCTAACAGATGTGTTTCAGTTAAGTCCCTAGGCTCTACATGCTTTATTAGCTGTTCCAAGTCTAAGACTATGGCCTACTACAATGGTGTCCAAAAAAGAAAGCTATGTGGGGGCTTTGTCTTGCCTCCTCATTCTCTCTTTTTCCATGAGTATAGTTAAGTCCAAAGTTCTGGTGGGGTTTAAACCTTGCAAAGGCATCTTACATAATTCCAGAACAGCTACAATCTAATATACTTTGGTGTTCAAAAATAAGTTCTTCTTTGTAATGCATGCCAGGCATAAATGTTTAGCTTGACTCCAACTTGAATAAAATGGTTATAAAGCCATTCTATGCATTTAGGTAAAATCCTTCTGTGTAAAAGAGCCGCCCCTTATACTTACCATCACGATCCAGCGTTGTGCATGAGAACTGAGGCTCTCCGGGCTTTGTCCCTCTTCACTGGGCAGATCGATAGCAGCGGGAGCCATTGGCTCCCACTTCTGTCAATCAACTCCAGTAACAAGAGAGAATCCTGCTGTCTGTGTCAATGGATGCAACAACTTGGGAGCGAGCCCGTGCGGGTGCCCCATGGGAATCTTCCTACTGGGGGCACCAGCAAGAGTGGAGCAGCCAGGAGAGCCAGAAGGGGCCTGAGAAAATGAGGATCGGGTCGTTATGTGCAATTCTATTGGCCACCGCATGTAAGTATAGACATGTTTGTTATATTTTTAAAAAAAATCCTTTACAACAACTTTGTTTGTTTCCTAACTACTGAATAGACGCTGTTTGTTCTTAGCGTCAGTGTTCTGTCAACAATTCAGTTTTCCTCTTTTATTCAGTTACCTTTTAATTGTGTTATCTTTGTAGAGAACTTGACTTCATTAGAAGTTTTGTTTCAAACGAATTTGATCTATTAGAAACCAAAAGACAATCAGTTATCTAACTTTTTCATCTGTATGGTAGTTATGGTATGTTAATACAGCCTTATTCAGAAATAACTTTCAAAATGTCTAAAATACTAAAGGGAAAGTTTGCCAAACTGCTGCAGACATTGTGAATGTACTGACACATACCTGCCTCAACCCCTCCAATCCTTTTAACATTGACCAAACCTCATTCCATTCTGGCAGCACTTTCTTACATCCTGCTTGTTCCTATTGCCTCCTAAGGATTGATGTTATAGTTATGGATCAAAAGGAATGTGTGAGATTGGGACTTAACACCAAGTTGGGACTTAACACCAAGTTCACCAAGACAGGCAAAGTGTTGCATCTTTGCCTGACTGACAGGCCCAACATTTAACCATGGAAGAAAAGGTTGGGAGGCTGCTGCATGTATTTGTAGCCACCTTAAAGATATTGCACTTTATACCTGAAGTAGTTTGTCTCCTTTGTTGTCATCATTGCTGTGGTGGGAACTGTTTTCCCTCTGTGTCTCTTAAGAGAAAGCTAAAGTGTTCGGTGTGAGGAGGCTCACTCTGTGATTATCCCATCCACTTTAGGATTTTCGCTTTGCTCTGGAGGACAACATGTCTGATGTTTTGGTTGGCTATACCTCTGCCGTTTGTGGCCCCTGTGTATGCTGGTGGTGCTTTGGTGTGCCCTCTATCTAATATATCTTCCTCTTTGGACCATTCACTCCTCCATTATTCATAGTGTGTTTCTTTTTTTTGTCATAATTATGTACCCCTTGAACCCCTGAAGAAGCTCAGACCGTGAAATGCATTGGGTTACAGCACCTTCCTTTACCTGATTGTCTGTTGTTGCCAGGGCCTGGTTCACCTGCTGATGGAGCTGTGGTTCTCTGGGCAGAAAGCTCCCGTTTCAGTGTCCACTAGCTGGTGTCTCCCAGCAGCCAGCAGGTTCCTGCAATTAGGTCCATCTGGCCCCAGCCTATGGGATGGTACTTAAACCGCTCTCTACTAATAAAACTTATTCAATGTTTTGATTGTCTTGCTTGCTGCCAGATTCATCCTGCTCTTGAGCAAGCCTTGCATCCTGTTCCCTTACTTCTGCTCCCCTTGTTCCTGTACCCAGTCCTGAATTCCCCCTTCTTGCATTGCTGTATTCCCATGTTGCCCATGCTTCCCAACTTGTTTACATTTTGTATATATTGTATATAATATAATATTGTATATATTAGTTTGCTAGTTGTCTGGTACTTAGGCATTTTTGCTTGTGGGCCACTTGTTTTTTATGTTCGCTGTTTGTCATCTCAACCGCAGACTCCTGACAGTTTTATTTTATATGGTCATGTTTCATAGATATGTTTATGGGTATTTGCAACCAAGGAAGGTGCATGGGATCGCTGACTGTAGACACAATTAGTTTGTCATTGAATGTTATTATTATTATTATTATACAGGTTTTATATAGCGCCAACTATTTGCTCAGCGCTTTACAATACAAAGGGAGACAATACAGCAACAATACAGTTCAATACAAGAGGGTTAGGAGGGCCTGATCCTGGGAGCTTACAATCTAAGAGGGAGGGGCTGGTGGTACAAAAGGTAATAACAGTGGGGGATGAACTGATAGGAGGAATATACGATTCCATTATTAGCTGAAGGCAGGATAGGCTTCCCTGAAGAGATAGGTTTTCAGAGATCACCTAAAAGTGGGCAGAGTAGGCGATAGTCGGATAGATTGGAGTAGAGAGCTCCAGAGGATGGGGGAGGCTCTGGAGAAGTTCTGGAGATGAACATGGGAAGAGGAGACAAGGGAGATAGAGAGCAGGAGGTCATGGGAGGAGTGGAGAGTATGGTTTGGGTGAAGAGACAAAATTGGTGATTGGGGGCAGAGTTATAAATGGCTTTATATGTTATTGTTAATGTTTTGAATCTTATTCGTTGGGCAATGGGAAGACAGTGGAGGGATTGGCAGAGAGGGATGACAGATTTGGAATGGTTAGTAAGGTGGATGAGTCTGGCAGCAGCATGCATGATAGCGGATAGTCTGCTATTAGGTAGGCCAATGAGGAGGAAGTTACAATAGTCAAGGCGAGAGATAACAAGGGAGTGAATAAGTTGCTTAGTGGTTTCAGCGGTTAAGAACGGTAAATCCTGTATAATAATAATGCCGATATGTCACTTAGTAGGCTAGTAATGCGAGAGGAGACTGAAGGGGTGAGGGGTAGAAAGATAGATTTGTGTGTCCTCAGCATAGAGATGGTACTTAAAGCCATGGGAGTTTATCAAGTGACCAAGGGAGGAGGTGTAGAAGAAGAGAAGGGGTCCAAGGACAGAACTTTGAGGGACCCCTACAGAAAGAGGCTTTAATTGGGATTTTATCTCTCAGTTTTAATGCAAGTTTGTAATAAAATTACAGTGTGTATTTTAACTGATTTGTTGTGAATTTCTTCCTGAGTTTGGTTTCAGTAGCACCTTCAAAACACATTTACTCTTTTTTTGTTCTTCAGTACTTATGTTTTGGGATGTGATGCTGGGGTATTCAATTATACCCACTTTTCTTATCACATTGCCTGCTTTACCTTCAGTGACATTTGGATCAGTTAGCAGGCTGCTAGTACGTTCAAAATGTCTAATATTATACCCGGTCACATCGGGTGCGACTTGGCATGCAATTTTCATGCCATGCAACTTGCAAATTGTTTGCCAAGTTGCACCCTATTGTCCACAATTAGAGCTGTCAAATCGGTGCGGTTCCGACTTGGTTGGATTTCTACAGTAGTACATGTACTACTTTTGGTGCAATTTGCATTGGCATCTCACTCTACTTTGAAATTGTGCAACTTCACTGTAAGTCGCACAATTTCAGAATCGGGCTTGATGTGATTGGGTTTTAAACTGCACAATGGGATAACCAACTGTGTGTGTCTGCTGTCAAGAGTGTCGCTGGAGTCCTTTCCCACTGGCAGACCAGCTAACCATGACTTAGTTGTAGTAGCTGTGTTATGAAATGGAGTAAGCCAGGTAGCAATTTTGGGTGGGCAGGATACCCATTGGCACCAGTGAGAGAGCCAAGCATGCCTGCACATACAGCAAATTTAAGAGCGCTTAGAAGTGTCAAGACAAAGAGTCTAAGGAATTGCCTTATCTTTACCTGAAGGTGGAGATGGATGTTGTTGCCTACAGGTTAGGTGGAATAGCTGGACCTAGCAAATTTCATTATGTAATACTGAAAAGGTGAAAGAGCAATACTAGCTGACTCCAAAGCACAATGAAGAGAAAGTGCATAGAAGGACACAGGTCATGGGATCAACTCAGACTGGGTATCTTATACCTTGATACAAAAAGTTTGATGTTCGACAATCTCACATTTGCATTTATTTGTTAATTTCTCAGACCCTTAATGTAGTATAAGGCAGCATAGGCATAACTTTGTGAAAAAAAATTTCCATCTTTATTATAACATTTGTTGAGTCTAATGAACCCTCTCCTTTGTTATCTTAGTACAGCACAATCAGTTCCTATGTTTTGGAGATAGAGAGAAAGGGAGGGATTCAGTAGTTTAGCAAAAGACACTTGAGCAGGCTGAGACCATTCAGGCCACAAATTCTGTGTGTTGTCAGCTCACAATGGTAAAAGAAGAGCTGAGTACATTGTTGGCAGATCAACAGGTATTTTTCTCTACTTGCAGGGTTAAATCACAGGAAAATATGGATGTATTGCAAATGTGTGTTGCATATGTTTTTTTTTTATTTTGCCTTGGCATACACTTTAACATGCATACTTATACAGTCATGGCCGAAATTGTTGGCACCCTTGATATTTTTCCTGAAAATCAAGTATTTCACACAAAAAAGGTATTGCATTAACACATGTTTTGCTATACACATGTTTATTCCCTTTGTATGTATTGGAACAAATATAAAACAGAGGCAGAAAAGCAAATATGACATAATGTCACACAAAACCCCAAAAATGGGCTGGACAAAAGTATTGGCACCCTTAACTTAATATTTGGTTGCACACCCTTTGGAAAACATAACTGAAATCAGTCGCTTCCTATAACCATCAATAAGCTTCTGACACCTCTCACCCGGAATTTTGGACCACTCTTCCTTTGCAAACAGCTCCAGGTCTCTCTTATTGGAAGGACACCTTTTCCCAACAGCAATTTTAAGATCTCTCCACAGGTGTTCAATGGGATTTAGATCTGGGCTCATTGCTGGCCACTTCAGAACTCTCCAGCGCTTCTTTGCCATCCATTTCTGAGTGCTTTTTGACGTATGTTTGGGGTCATTGTCCTGCTGGAAGACCCAGGATCTTGGACGCAAACCCAGCTTTCTGACACTGGGCCCTACAGTGCGACCCAAAATCCTTTGGTAATCCTCAGATTTCATGATGCCTTGCACACAGTCAAGGCACCCAGTGCCAGAGGCAGCAAAACAACCCCAAAACATCATTGAACCTCCACCATATTTTACCGTAGGTACTGTGTTTTGTTCTTTGTAGGCCTCATTCCGTTTTCGGTAAACAGTAGAATGATGTGCTTTACCGAAAAGCTCTATCTTGGTCTCATCTGTCCACAAGACGTTTTCCCAGAAGGCTTTTGGCTTACTCAAGTACATTTTGGCAAACTGTAGTCTTGCTTTTTTATGTCTCTGTGTCAGCAGTGGGGTCCTCCTGGGTCTCCTGCCATAGCGTTTCATTTCATTTAAATGTCGACGGATAGTTCGCGCTGACACTGATGCTCCCTGAGCCTGCAGGACAGCTTGAATGTCTTTGGAACATGTTTGGGGCTGCTTATCCACCATCCGGACTATTCTGCGTTGCAATCTTTCATCAATTTTCCTCATCCGTCCACGACCAGGGAGATTAGCTACAGTGCCATGGGTTGCAAACTTCTTGATAATGTTGCGCACTGTGGACAAAGGCAAATCTAGTTCTCTGGAGATGGACTTGTAACCTTGAGATTGTTGATATTTTGCCACAATTTTGATTCTCAGGTCCTCAGACAGTTCTCGTCTCCTCTTTCTGTTGTCCATGCTTAGTGTGGCACAGACAGACACACAATGCAAAGGTTAAGTGAACGTCTCTCCTTTTTATCTGCTTTCAGGTGTGATTTCTATATTGCCCACACCTGTTACTTGCCCCAGGTGAGTTTACAGGAGCATCACATGCTTGTAACATTCTTATTTATCCGCAGTTGTGAAAGGGTGCCAATACTTTTGTCCAGCCCATTTTTGGAGGTTTGTGTGACATTATGTCGAATTTGCTTTCTTTCCTCCCTTTTTTTGTTTTGTCCCAATACACACAAAGGGAATAAACATGTGTATAGCAAAACATGTGTTAATGCAATACGTTTCGTGAGAAATACATGATTTCCTGGAGAAATATCAAGGGTGCCAACAATTTCGGCCATGACTGTATATCAATTGTGAAGGAAAATCAGACAGAAACATGTAGTTAGTATCTCTAACGTACATATTTTTCTGATCTAGGTTTCATGTCCCTCACTATACTATTAGACATGTATTTTTCATTGCTTTGAGTTTAAATATAATTTTAGTGGATAATAATACATAGTAAATTCAGAAGAAAAAAAAAGTGCCACTAATTTGTTTGTGGACGAAATTTGGTATAAGCTTAGTCTGGAAAAACATTTGTGTCAACTTTGTCTTCTCCTTTGCAGCCTCTGTCCAGTTAGTATGATAAAACAAACTTCAATCAGTCATCGAGTTTGTCCAACAGGAAATTTTCTGTCTACGTTATAGCATCCTATTCCAATTCTAAATAATTGTACATGACAGACAAGCTGGCTCCTGAAATATCAACAGCATAAATACTCTTGTTAATGTTGATGAAAATCTACATTACTCACACAGAGAAGTTGTGAAGTTAAAACTGTACTGAGGTATCCTTTAACAGTGTATTTCTAAAACCAAGTATTTCTAATTGAAAACTGTTGATCTCATTTTACTTGTCTCCTGATTTCCTGTTACTTAGTCAACACTTTTCAAGACAGGATTAAGTGATCTTCGAAAGCAAAACTTTTTTCTAATTTGATCCACAGTGTTAACACTTCATGTTTTTGTTTGCTTAAGATATTTTATCAGACCTAAGAGTAATCTTTTATCTTTCTGCTTAAAGTGGAACTTTACCCATAACAATGTGATAAAAAATAATGTTCTATAGCAAGGAACATACATTCCACATTAATAATTATGTTACCAAAATTAGTGTTTGCTGTAAATTGCCTCCAACATTGCTTTTGTTTCTTCTTGTCAGAGGCTGCCATTTTGCTGAAGCCTAGAGCTCCTGAGCAGCAGAAAATCTTTAAAGTGTTTTTAAACCCGGAACCCTGCATTCACTATATCTTGTCTCCCACAGTACACAGAACATGGAAGTGCAATTATTTTAGTAAATATAAACTGCTAAATACCTTCTCTCATCAGCAGTTGGAGCAGTCTTGTGCTTTCAGCAGTGCACTGGTTAAAGCTTGTAGGAGTTTTTTCTTTGCTCTAGGAAGATGCAGAACCCCTGACCCTCTGTCTGGATAGTGCTGATTGGCCCTGTGCTGATCACATGCACTCTCCCAAGAAAAAAAAACCTCTCTAGCAATACATTCCAAACTGAACATGTGCATGTGGCTACGGGTTCAGTCTGTCTTATCAGGAGATAAGACGTGGACATTTGAACAAGAGGAGGGGCACAGAAAATAGGATCAAACAGCCTTTTTACACAACACAGAGGATTAACCCCTTAGGTTCCACACTGAGTATAACAAGCATGCTGCATACACAGACTGATTTTTCTGTTGTGGGTTTATTAACACTTTAAGCTGTAAGCAGATTGGCCTCTAGTGGCTCTGATTTTTGGCACAGTGCCCAAAAACAGCAACTGAGCGTGTGCAGAGCAGAGTGAGAGTGTATTTCTGGATTTTAAACAGTGTAGGCACTTATTTTTTATGTTTTACATAACTATACCTGCAAAATCAGCCAGTCTGAAGCACTTTCCAAAATCTAACCTCCCAGTGCACCTCCTCAGTACAGATCCCTCACTACAGATCTCCCACCAGTACAAACCCCTCAGTACAGAAACCCACAACCTTCCCCAGTACAGAATCCTTAGTATAGACAGTCATCCCCCTCAGTATAGACCTCTTAGTACAGACACTCTCTATCCCCCACCACAGACCTGTAAGGAATTGCTTTCATGTGTTTTTTTTCTTTGAAGTGTAATCCATATTTAGAAAGCATTTGACAGGCTTTGATTGCAGCATGTGAATGGGTCATGATCATTGGCTGCTACGTCTGCCAAAAGCCACAGGGGGTATAATTTCTGCTCTACCTACAAAGCAAAGCACTGTGATCATAGCATGTGTAAATGCCTCTGGCAGCTGCCTCTGCAGCTAAAGGGAGAGAGTTTGGGGGTGGTAAAAGGGAAGCTCAACTGCATGGTTTTACCATCCCTCAAAGTCACATGTGAATGGGCCCTAAGTAGTAGAAACTCCCCTTCCCCCAATCCGCAGACCTCTCAGTACAGACACCTCAGTTGTAGAAACAACCCACCAGTACAGAAAAGCCCCTATCCCCCCAGGTACGGACCCTTCAGCACTGAATTTCTCCCCAAGCTCACTCATCAGACCATGCAGCATGAGCTCAGAGTGAGAGGAAGTCCTATCAACTCTGTCACATGAGCAGAGAGGGGAGGAGATATTCTTTCATTTTGATCTCCACTTTCACTGAAGCATCGGTTACAGAATTCCTGGGAGTGCTGTATTGCATGGTGCTGTGGCGGAAGACATAGTGGTGCTGCACCATGCCACACAAAAAAGAGAAATGTCGGACACTTGCAGCACCCGCAGTGAGTGCACACCCGGTGTGGACTGCACCCTCCTTAGTACGCCACTGGTATTAGAAAAGTACACAAGCACAAGAATAGGCAGCAAATAAAAAAAGACAAGGCAGAATTTATCTTGCAGTATTAATGTATTATCTGAGAGACAATTATCAAAAATATAGTTCAGTTGCTTGCATAGGCAGCAATATCATTTTCCTTATCTGAGTGGCAGAATCCCACCCTCAAATTCATTTTTTGATTGTTTTAAATTTTTTTACATTTTATTTTCATTTCTGTTTATCTATGTTTTTGTGTTTAATGTATTGATGCTATAGTTGGTCTGCATACAGCAGAGCCCAGTCATGTCTGTAATTCCTCTGCTTTACAGCATAATATTCCTTCTTAAAGGCAACCAATTGTGTTGTTTCAATATCTGCTTATTTCATTATAGTCGGGTCTCTGGAGGCAGAGCTACTGGAGGAAAAGCTACTACCATATGCTGACCGCCTTTTCAGAACACAGAGGGAACGGCAGGCAGCAGCAAATGTAGGGGGGGGCGGCATACATTGTCAAAAGGTTTATGCAGAATCATATGGACATAGGCTGCCTGCTTTTCCATAAAAGCCTAAAAGGAGAGGTGGAGGTACTGCCACATGGAGGTATTGAGTGTCAATCCTTGCTAATGTGACCTATTCCTCCTCTTCCTCCTTTTCTTTCCACTCTTCACTTTCTGCTGTCATGTCCTCCATCTCTTCCCTCTTCTTTTTCTCCACTTTCACCTCTTCTTTCTCCTTCCCCTATTTGAAAAAAAAATGTTTTCTGTCCTTCCTTCTTATATTCTTCTTTATATATGTTTAGACTGCTCATCTACATTATACATAACATATGTGCATATCCTCTGCGTAATCTCGAAAATTCAACACATATTCTCACATCTGTAAATCAAACATCACATATGTGCATAATCGCTACACCATCACCGTATTCACAACATAATTGCCATTAGTTATAGTCCCAAATTGTGAAATAGGTGCCCGTGCTCATGTTCCAGCTTGATTATAGTGCTTCACTTATTCAACCGATTTATAGTGCTCCATACATCAGTGTTCAGAGTGCCCCACATGGACTAAAACTCACCCTCAGCAAATGACCATCTATTTCTAGAGTGGTCTACAGCGCTTGTGGGGCATTTCCCAGTGGAGTTGATTAATGTTTCCAGGTCGCACAGTCTCGGAGTAGATATATCAAAAAAAGAACAGAAAGGGAAATACCACAGTGTAAAACTGCAATATATTTTATTATGTTTAAGAATAGTATAAAAAAACACTCACAAATATAGTACCTCTGCCCGGCACCTGGTGTACTCAGCCTTATTTGTGTGTTTGGAAGCTGCTATGCTAAACGCTCCTCAGAGCGTCTTGCTTTCCATACGCCGGAAGTGATGTCAGCGGAAGTTGCGTCATCAAACCTCGCGTTTCTATCAAAGAACATTTTCAGCAAGTGCTGACGTCACTTCCGGTGTATGGAACGCACACTGCTCCAAGGAGCATTTAGCATCCAACACGTCAAGAACTCCTAGCTGATTAACATTTTGCCTGGAAAGACATTGTTGTTGTGCGCCTTTATTTTGGATTATATGTATCTACTGTATGTTAAAGAACTGTTTTAAAGAGCCCTTTCCTTTAGTCCTCCACCTCCTTTCCTTTCACTATTCCTCCCCTTCCTCTTTCATCCCTTCCTTCACCTTCTCCCCCTCCACCTTCTCCTTCTATTTTGGCTTGAGGTAGGCTCTGAGGAGCTAAGTTTATATTTCAATATATTTATTAAGAATTTTTAGAAACATTTTACAGAAAGACAGGAGATGCAACCCACCAACATGATGAGTTGCAAAACATAAACAATAAGACAATAAATTCAAGTACAATGTGTAGCAACATAACAGAATCGACCAATAGAGCATAATGAGGAATACACTGGTAGCATAAACAAAGTTTGGTTGATTATGAGCAAATTGCTCCATAGACAAGGTGGTATGAATAATATTAAAATAATAGACAAAAATATAGAGAGCAAACAAAATGAGGAAACAACTGAAGAAGAAAGTAAAGAATAAAACCCAGAAAAAAAAATAAGAGAGAGGGCCAGCCAAGAGTCCGTTAAATAGCAGAAATATACCGAATCCATGGATCCCAAGTGCTCTCAAATTTAGAAGTATTGTTGTTAAGTTAAGTATACTAGTAAGCTTATCATTAATCATAATTCAATTAAGTTTCAGCTTAACTAATTCCAGAAAAATGTTTCCAACGTTTGGCTATCGTAATTCTCACCGCCAACAGGATATAAAGAATCAGTTTAACCGATTTATTAGGAATATCAGTGGGCAATAAATGAAATAGAGCTATTTCAGGGGATCGACGAATATTAACCCCATTACCGAATAAAGGAAGTTAAATAAACGGATCCAAAACCTAGTCACCACAGGGCATTTCCACCATATGTGGAGCATAGTACCCTCTTGTCCACAATGTCGAAAACAGCTGGGTGACACCAAAGGGTACATTTTAGCAAGACGTGTAGGGACCAGATACCACCGAAAAAGCATTTTGTAATTAGATTCAATGAGTGTAGTGTTAATTGAGATTTTAGATAGAGCATCAGCCGTATTCCGCCAAGTGTCCAGCTCCAGAGAAATATTTAAATCCCTTTCCCAATGTGCCATATAAGAGAGCTTATTATTTGGATCAACAAGGGAAGCATATATATTAGACAGATGACCTTTCACCATCCCCGTAGCCCCACAGGAGACAGGGGTGAGCGTACAGGGTTCCATTAGTAATTTAAGTTTGCTAGTGACAAAAAACATAATTTGATGATAACGAAACATTTTACTAGAAGGCAGGTGGTACTTTGTCTGAAAATATTGGAGAGAATATGGACGAAGTCCATCCAAATAGTCCCCGATACTCAAAAACCCCTTATTAATCCACCAGTGAAACACAGATGGTGTTAAACCAGCCGTGAATTCAGGATTACAAAAAACTGGGGCCAGAGGGGTATGTAGGAAAAATAAAGGCTTGCGGGCCCACCATCTATCCCAGATTGTTAAAGAATATGATAACATAGAGCAAAGGTTGGGAGGACGCAACCGACTGGGAAGCCACATAAGGGAGCCAACAGCATATGGACGGCAAGATAGGGCCTCAATGCCAACCCATTGAGGCACATAGCCCCTAGCAGTAGTGCATGAGAGCTGCATTATCTGAACCGCATGGAAATAAGTCATAAGATTAGGAATTCCCAAACCGCCATGCTTTTTCTGAGAAAATTAAGTCAAATTATTGATCCAAGGATGCTTACCTCCCCATATAAATCTAGAGACAGCAGATTGTAAGAGTAAGATTTCCCATCTGGGGACCACAATCGGCAAAGTCCGAAAATAATATAGTAGTCTTGGCAAAAAAGTCATTTTAACGGAATTGATTCTACCAAACCAGGATAAAGGGAGACCTGCCAGATTATGTAAATCGGTCCTGAGTCGTTTAAAAAGAGGGGAGTAGTTACCACGATATATCAATGAAATAGAGCTCGTGAGATGGATCCACAAATAGGGAAGAGATTGGGGGGGGGGCTCATTGAAAATCGAAATTGTCCCAAAGATACTGAAGCTCTGAAGTGGGCAAAGGAATATTTAAAGCAATCATTTTAGAGGAATTCAGAGTAAGACCTGAGGCCATAAAAATCGGTGAAGTAAATGAAGGCGACTAGGTAAGGACACTCGAGGAGCATACACATACATAAGGACATCATCAGCAAATAAGGCACATTTATGATCTCGTTGGCCACAGTAGATACCAGAGATAGCAGGGTCAGAACGAATAGCAATAGCAAGTGGTTCTATTGCTAATGCAAAAAGTAAAGGGGAAAGGGGGCATCCCTGTCTAGTACCTCTCCCAATAGACAGAGGAGCCAATTTGTATCCACGAATAGAGACCTGGGCTGAAGGATTACAATATAGAGCCCGCAATAAAGTCAAAAAGGAGGAGCCGAACCCAAATGCATCTAACATCTGAAATAAATAGTCCCAAGACAGGCGGTCGAAAGCTTTATGGAGATCCAAAGACAACAAAAGGACTTCCCTCGACAAGGAATTGTCCCAATTAGATTGTACAGCTGACAGTAGTGTCAAAGTTTGACGAATTTGGTCAAGTGTTTGTCAACTGCTAATAAATCCTGATTGATCATCATGAATATAATGAGCTAAAAATTTATGAAGGCGTAAAGCCAAAACGTTAGTGAGAATCTTAAGATCACAATTAATCAAGGAGATAGGACGATAATTAGAGACAGCAGTAGTATCTTTATTGGGCTTGGGAATGACACTAATGAACGCTTTATTTTCGTCAGAGGCACCACTCTCCCATCTCGTAAATAATTAAAATAATGGGCCATATGTGGAATCAGAAGGTCAGGGAAAGCTTTATAATAGGCATGAGGAACGCCATCTGGTCCTGGGGATTTATGTGGAGCTAAGGTTTTTAAGGCATTCTGAATCTCCTTGCAAGTGATAGGCCGATCCATTAATTCTCTATGGACCTCCTGAAGAGAAGGAAGAGTCACAGAATTCAGGAAACTGTTGGTATATGAGGAGGTGTCCCCTCGAGGTGAACGATAAAGATCAGTATAAAAGGAATGAAACTCTTGGAGGATCTTACTGGGATCCTGAGATAAAGCACCAGTAGTCAGTCTGATTTTAGGAAGAGCCATATGAGAAATTTTAGGAGACAGCTTGCACGCTAATAGGGTGCCTGGTCTGTCCCTCCAAGTGAAAAATTTGTGATTAGCCCAACGTAATTGTTTTTTTAAGTCGTGAAGACAGTTGAATAAGAAACTCCCTGATCGATGCTTTATGAGCCGCCGTGTTATCCGCCTTATTCATTTCAAAATACAATTTCAAATGTGTGGAGATATCAAGACAATAAGAAGTGTTACCCAAGAGAGATTCATTAAGGCGCCAGTGAGGAGCAGTCTTCCCATGTGTCCAAGACGAAAGCATCAAAAGAACAGGGTCATGGTCGGACCAAGGTGTAGAAAGAATTTTAACTGTAATCAATCTAGAAAGTGAACGTGTATGGAAGAATATATGGTCAATACGGGAATAACAGTTATGAGCCCTAGAGAAATGAGAGTAGTCTCGAGAAGTCGGGTTAGCATCTCTCCAGGCATCAACGAGATCATAGCGATATAAGAGCTGGGCAAACTTACGGCTCTGTCTAGAAGGGGATTTAAGCATGACAGTACGGGATCGATCCAGTAACTGATCGAATGCTAGATTAGAGTCACCAGCCAAAGTAACATCACTCTAAAGCTCTGAGGCCAAAGAGCTCAATAAAGAATGAAAGAACTTCACCTGATTGATATTTGAAGTATAGTATACCAAAAAAGTGAGCAAGTTTCCGTCCAAGTGACCCTTCACCAGAAGATAGCGTCCCTCCCGATCCCTAATAATTTTAGATTCAGTAAACGATAAACCGCGGGACTAACAAAGGGCTACCCCTCATTTCTTTTCTGTGGCATTAGCAAAATAACACAGAGGATAATCTTTGTGGACATATCATGGGGTAAAAGAAGGGGGAAAATGTGTCTCCTGAAGGGCTACAATATCCGCACCTAAAGAGCGGTATGAATGAATGGCCTTAATACATTTGGAGGGAGAGTTGAACCCCTGTACATTATGAGAGAGCAATCTGATAACCCCTCTGTCAGAGCTTTGGGGAGACATGATCAATAACTGGAGAACTATAGTCGGCAAGAGCTATCCACTCCCAGAGCACAAGAGAAATCAGGATTAACCAATAGCAAGGATGGCTATAAAAGAAGAAAAAGAAAACAGAAAAAGAAGAGAAAGAAGACACTCGGAGTATTCAAACCCTTATGTCAAGCAACGTCTGGTATTACACATTATAACACAAATAAAACAGAAAAATAAACCAGAATTCTCAGAACTAAAGCCCTGCAAAGAAAGGGGTCTACCCAGAGAACTATCTCAGGGGAGAGTCTTCCAAGTCTGGGAGGGCCCATAGACACCCCCCGGCACAAAAAATAAAATCAACATAATGTAAACATTAATATAACCGAAACCCCACAAGAATCCATATCAGCAGAAATAAAGAGAACATTAGTACAAACAGCCAGATATTAAAAAAACAAAACAA
Organism: Staurois parvus; assembly: GCF_062004578.1. NCBI lineage: Eukaryota > Metazoa > Chordata > Amphibia > Anura > Ranidae > Staurois > Staurois parvus. Next base: position 7,316,257 of record NW_028317816.1, on the reverse strand, counting down.
AAAAAATTATAAAATGTCTGTTCTCTTTTCTGCTATTTTTTTTCCTTTTTTTTCTCCCTGAAACAGCCTAACAGTGGCGGCTAATGTTCCCAATGGAACCCCTGAGAAGCCACCACTTAAAAATAGGAAACATAACAAAGCCCAAAAGTCAAAAGAAAAACCTCAAGTAATTTCTCAATGCGATTTCATCTTCCTGGAAGTTAAGGCAGACCACAATGGCGAAAGCGGCGGAGGATGAGAAGTAGCTCTTGATGGGGAATGAGACGAAGGACTATGGGAAATGATACCCAATTGAAGCAGGAGTTCTTCACCCTCTTGAAATGTAGAGAACACATAAGGTTTTCCGTTGTAGGTAAACTGAAGCCGGAAAGGGTAGGTCCACCAATAGCGGATATCCCGCTGTACCAAGTGGGAAAGTAATGGCTTGACGGATCTCCGTTTCTGGATGGAGGTAGGAGAAACAAAGATTTGTATTTTATGTCCCGCGAGTTCCAGCTCCGGAGTTTCTCTACCATATTTCATGACAACTTCCTTGACCCGGAAAAAATGTGGTTTGACAATAACATCCCTAGGAGGCCCCCCCGGTCTAGGAGGGATCAGTGCCCTATGAATACGATCAATCTCTGTATGAAGATCATCAATTTCAGGCATCGCAGATCGCATGAGGGATTGAGCAAGGCTAGTAAGCTCTTTGATGGATTCCGGGAACCCCCGAATATGGAAATTGTAGCGTCTAGCCCGGTTCTCTAGGTCATCAATTTTAGAGTAAGCTTCATCCAATCAATCCTGCAAGACGGTAATCATATTGGAGTTTTGGGACACATTATGGACTGTCGCCAATTTAGTAGTAGCTCTATCCAATTCACGTTGCAACAGGTCAGCAAAACGAGCACTAAGGGTTGCATCTCCTGAATACTGCGGTGGAGCTGAAGGGAGTGCTGGCGAATTCTCAGGGCTATCAAGATCAGGTTCCATACCACTGCTTTGGCTGAGAAATATAGCCACCATCTCATTATCCAATAAAGAGGATGCTTGAGACTCATGGCCTAGTGAGCAGGCCGAGGCTTGGGACACAGATACCACAGGGCTAGGAGGAGACTTAGGGGGGCTGTATAGGGTCACTCACCCCTGCAGAGGAAGCCGCTGTGTCTTGATCCCAGCGTGCAGCTGCAGCAGAGCCAGATTTTCCTCTCTGAGAGAGAGGAGTAGCTGTCAGTGTAACTGTCAGCGATGCAGTGGAAGCTGCAGGAGCCGAGCCAGCCGCCATCTTAGATCCCCAGCCTGCCACCGGGATCGGGAGCTGGGAGCCGCTGCAGCCCCTCCATATTGTGCGTCCCAGCATGGGGATAAAGCTCTGGGACACCCGTTCCACTCTGGACTAAATGCGGGCTCCCTGCAGTGCTCGGTGCCCATCCACGGGCTCGTAATGTGCCGGGGGAGTGCAGTGCGGTCACCGGGACATGTGCGTCTCCGACCGCGCATGCGCACCTCAGGAGCTAAGTTTAAATTGCATTAGTTGCTGGCTGAAACATACACGGTGAAGAACTGCTGAAAACATCCCCCTTCCATCAATTCACCAGTCCCACATAAACATATTTCTACCCACCAACATAATTTTTTAAAATGTGTGGTCATTTCTGTTAAAAATTATTTACAGACTTACTTTTTAAATAATTTGTATTATTTAATTTTTTCCTAATAAGCTTGCTTCTGCCCTGATCAGGCAGAGACAAATAAGGAGGACAATGAAAGCGGTGTACAAATAATGGCAGCTAGGAAAGAGTTGGAATTTGTAGAGCTGCTTTTTTTTCATTTTAAGATTTCCTTTCCTTTTTTTTTCCTCATAAGGCTTTCCCTATCCTGGACAGGCAGACATTGGTTAAGACAGCAAAGCTGTTACTAAAATGTTTATAAGCAGTTATTCCATGAGATTATTGTATGTCAAGGATATACTTTTGGCTGGAGATGGGTCAATATGTGCTTGTTGTACTGGCCTACTATGCTGCATGTGTTATGTCAGAGAAGGTCTTTAGCACAGCAGGGGGTTTGTGGTGGAAAAGATGACTTTTAATAAAACAAATCAGTTCTGGATTACCAAGAACTACCAGCTCTCACTGTGAATGTTACAAATAAAGTCAATTCATTTATTTTATATGCATTTAACTAAACACTTTTTTAGTATATTGGTAACGGGCTGCGATGTACATGGGGGGAGGGTGTGCAGGGATCAGAGTGTGCAGGGTTTTAATTTTTATTTTAAAGTATGCAGAGAGGTGCTACATTGCATAGTTTATTAAAGTAGCTGTACGCCTAACCAATACAATCCCATATAAGCTTTATGATAGTAATATCACTTGGAAAGCCTATTTTTATTTTAATTTTAGGTTTTATTTTAATAACTAGTTTTTCTGAAAATAAAAGCAGGTGATACTAATATAAAAATTCTTGTTTGGACCTTCTCTGAAAGACCCCCACCCACAATGTCAAATCACCTGCAAAGGTGATTTAAAAATAAAGCATTTACAGGCATAAAAGAGAAAAAATGCTTGCCATGGCTTCTGACACTTCTGGGAGGTGTGGATGATATCATCGTACCTCACGGATGCGTCTTGAAAATAGCTGCGAACTAGAAATCCCACAAGAATGCAGTCTAGCCTAGTGTAGGCATGCTTTCTCACATGATTTTGAGCAACCAGCTATCCCAAGAGGCAGTAGTGAAGCATGGCAATGTCTTCTGTGGCTGGAAGCGTCAGAAACCAGAGCTTAAGTAATTTTTTTTTTTTTTAACTGACAAGTTTTTTGTTTATATTTTAGGCTAGAATTTGACATTGGGGGTGGAGTGCTTTTAGTTTTCATGAAAAGTCTGCTTCACTGCCTGAGCTGATTTTGCATTTTTTGCACACATTTAAAAAAAACTTTTTTAAGGTTACACAAATCCCCAAAACATTATATTTTTTCTGAAAGCAGACACCCTAGAGAATAAAATAGGTACTTCCATTTTTTATGTCCCACAATATCATTGCGGTCTAAGAAATGCAAAATTTCAGTAAAAATCACACTAAAATTAATTGTAGGGAAAACAAACACAATAAATTTGGGAAAATATAAAAGACAAGGTTGTGCTGAGTAAATGTATACTGAACATGCCAAACCTTAAATTTGTGTGCGTCTATGACATTGTGTCAAACTTCAGTACCCTATATTTTCTATAGAAGATGCTTCAAAAGCCCCTATAGGTTGTCAGTTTAGTGTTACGGAGGGGTATCTGGTGCTAGAATTATAACTCTCACTCTGGCATGTGCGGCGAAATGTAACATGTGTATTGCAATCGACATTGTCCCGCATAGGCACCCCGATGTTTGCATTTACGTCTGTACATGCGTATATGTGGGGTGGGGGCCTTGAAATTTTTTTGGGGAGGTAACTATTTTTTTTTACAAAAAAAAATATTTTTTAACTTTTTTTTTTCATCAAATTGGGGACACAAAGTGGTTTATTTAATAAAGCTGGAGCATGCAAAATCAGGCTCACTTCTGCATGGAAACCAATCAGCTTCCAGGTTTTATTGCCAAAGCTTAATTGAACAAGCTGAAGTTAAAAGCGGATTGGTTTCAATGCAGAAGTGAGCCTGATTTTGCACGCTCCAGCTTTAGTAAATAAACCCCAAAGTCTCCTGTGTGATGATTTTTTTGTGACAGGTTCTCTTTATTGAGACATGCAGGGTCTAAAAGACCCTGCATGTTTCCTCTGGGCTCCATTAGATGTATTGCAATGCAAACCGCAAACGAGCTTGGAATCCTGCAAGAATGCACCCTTTAAATGATCTGAAGTGGACTCTTGTAGCATTTCAAGCTTACAGCTCTTCCTGAAGGCAAGGTGATGTCACTCATGTCTACTGGAAATGATGTAGGCCAAAGCCGAAATAAGTATTTTTTTCTAGTAAACGGTTTGCTTACAGATGACTTTGCGAAAGCCATTTGGATTGGGTGGGCCAGGGACTTGCAAAAATGCAGATCTTCTGTTTGGTAAGGAAGGTCTGCATTAAGCCAATGCCAACGCCAGCAGATATTCTTGGGCCTCTAAAATTTGTATTGTGAGGAAAAGATGCTCTGCAGGAGAGCTATGATATTCACCTCCTTCTTCTCTGAGTATCGAAATTATAAAGACTAAATTAAATACTCTCATGTACATGATTGGAACAAGTATGCATATTCTATATATTACTTTTGAATGTGTACTGTATGTTGGAGATTAATTATTTAGCAATAACCTATTTTTCGCTCCATAAGATGCACCTGACCATAAGACGCACCTAGGTTTTAGAGGAGAAAAACAAGAAAAAAAATATTCTGAACCAATGGACTGCAAACACAGTACAGGAGATGACCAGAGACTGTGGACACAGTACAGGGGATGACCAGAGACTGCGGACACAGTACAGGAGATGACTAGAGACTGTGGACACAGTACAGGAGATGACCAGAGAGTGCGGACAAAGTACAGAAAATGACCAGAGACTGCGGGCATAGTACAGGGGATGACCAGAGACTGCGGACACAGTACAGGGGATGACCAGAGACTGCGGACACAGTACAGGGGATGACCAGAGACTGCGGACACAGAACAGGAGATGACCATAGACTGCGGACACAGTACAGGAGATGACCAGAGACTGCGGACACAGTACAGGGGATGACCAGAGACTGCGGACACAGACCAGGAGATGACCAGAGACTGCGGACACAGTACAGGAGATGACCAGAGACTGCGGACACAGTACAGGGGATGACCAGAGACTGCAGGAAGACTGTACAGCGCTGGAGCGAGGAACAGGTGAGGTCCTGCAGGAAAGAAAAGCTGAGTGGCCAGCCCGGTATTCTGACATGGTGGCGGCAGAAATACTGGACCGGCCGCTTTATATTTGCTTCATAAGATGCACTAACATTTTCCTCCCTTTTTTGGGGGGAAAAAAGTGCGTCTCATGGAGCGAAAAATACGGTGATTTTATTTATGGGATAAATCAACCAGCTAACCAACATCAGCATACAACATATTAAAGCAGCACTTAGTACATTGTGAGTTTCAAATCTATATGCAGTCAAAATATAGCTCCAGAAGATTTACCCTCTATCATGACTAGGTGATTTTTTGCTTTTCGGCGCTGCTCAACTGGTAATTGCGCGGTCATGCAATGCTGTAACCAAACAAAATTTATATCCTTTTTTCACACAAATAGAGCTTTCTTTAATTGGTTTGTGTGAAAGTTATAGTGTCTACAAACTATGGTATATATATTAGAATTGACGCAGCTTTTACTTTCTGACTCCCTATCACATTTCTTGAGGTGCTAAAATTCCAGGGCAGTACATAAACCCCCCGAATGACCCCTTGAAAACAAGACACCACAAGGAATTTGCTGAGAGACATGTTGAGTCCATGGAAGATTTTATTTTATTGCAAATGTATGAAAAAGGAAAAACTGAAATATCACTTTCGCATAACTATTCAAACATTTTGCAACAACACTTGAAATTTAGCTCAGGTGCCTCCAATTTCTCTTGTGTCTGTGTATTTATTAGAAAGGAAAAACTGAAATATCACATGTACTTAAAGTGATATTAAAGGCTTTTTAAAAAAAAAAAAATAACAAACATATCATACTTACCTGCTCTGTACAGTAGTTTTGCACAGAGCAACTTAGATCCTCCTCTTCTCGGGTCCTCCACCATCACTCCTGGCCCCTCCCTCCTGTTGAGTGCCCCCACAGCAAGTAGCTTGCTATGGGGGCACTAGCTGCTCCATGTATCCATTCACACACAGAGCAGTGGCTTCCCCCCTCTTCTCATTGGCTCACTGGCTGTGATTGACAGCAGCGGGAGCCATAAGTCATTGGCCAGGACTTGCTGACAAAATTGCTCTGTGTCCAACTATAGTGCAGGTCAGCAGCGGGCTTATTTACGTTGCTGAGCCTGCAGCTGCTGCTTAGTCACAGTAAATCTACTGACTGGGCAACAATTGGATATACTGTGTGCGTGTGTATAATAAATATAAAATAAATAAAAAGGTAAGATTGGGACCAAAAGTAAATGAAAAATGGTCAAAGGTCAGTGTGTTTAAAGTAAAGTTTAAAGTAAAAGAAAAATGTGCATTATTGTTTCTTGGCCCAGCTTAGCTTATTCTGTATATTACTTAAAGTAGTTCTAACGATTGAAAGTTTTTACCTTCATACATTCTATGAAAGTAAAACACCTGTGTGCAGCAGCCCCCTAGCCTTTCCTAAAACGTACCTGAGCCCCATGCGATCCAGCGATATGCATGAGAGCCTCAGCTCTCTGGGAACTCTTCCTTCTCACTGGCTGAGAAAGCAGCCACTGGCTCCCTTTGCTTTCAATCACAGCCAGTGAGCCAATAAGGAGAGGGGGATGGGGCCAAGGAATGGCTCTGTGTGTGAATGGACAAGCTATAGCAAGCTATGGGGGCATCAAAGAGGAGGAGCCCCGAGCGCCGGCAGCGGACCTAAGAAGAGGAGGATTAGGGCTGTTCTGTGCACAGAGCAGGTAAGTATGACATGGTTTTCCTTTAATATCACTTTAAATATATACATGAGCACTTTTGCAGTCACATTTGAGAAAACCTCATATTTGTATATTATGTGTTTACATTCACACACCATACTGAATATAAAATTATATATATTTCATACATTTTAGTTGTTTCTTAGGAGAAGTGACCATGGCTGACTACAAACATTTCTGAACAAGTTCAGTATGAATCTGCCCCAATGAAAATGCTTAGGACAGGCTCAGCTACCTCTCATTAGCATGTAATTGAGAAGCCCAGCTTCAAAATCTTTAACCCTTTTTAGACAGTGTTTAAATCTAATGTACAACATATAATGATATCTTCCAGCACAGTACAGACAGGATGAATTATGGCAAACACAGATCACCAGCCCTTTCATAAACAAAGAAAACAAAGTTGGATTTTTCAGTGCTGCAATAATCATAAAAGAAAATCTAGAAAGGTAAGCTGAAGTTTAATTTTTTTTGTTATGCAATGTGAATGAGAACATGTAACAAATATAAAGTAGGTGTTATTCCAATTTGGCTGCAAAAGTGGAAATGCACTTTAAATTTATGTATTTTCTTGTTAGCTTAGATTAAAATTTTCAGGCCTTAACACCCAGCTATAACTGGAAATAAATGTGGGCAAAACCACAAGCACAGCAGTATGGATTACTGCGTATTAATAAAACCTGTTTTCGACAGTTGTCCAAAACAGAGATTTCCTGCTGTAGGAGTACAGCCTTTGTCTGCTAAATCCTACTTTCCTTCCTACTTTCCTGTTGACTGAAGCAAAATGAAAGTTGCTTAGCTATTTAGCCTTTATGATAGGTCAGCAAAATAAAAAAAAAATCTTTAAAAGATAAAGGTTAAAAGATCAAGTCTTCTTTTCTAATCTCTGTATTATCTGTTTTCTATTGGTTGCACTTACCCATGATCTATAATAACAAAAGCAAAAGATAGAGGGTCCATTTAGTAACTATGTGTTATTTTCCCCATGCATGTTTTAATTCTACTTGTGCCCAGCTCCTTAGCAAAGACTATGGAGCACTGTTTTATTATTAGTGTCTACTTTTTTTTTTCTTTGATGCTCCAGTCCAGTTTAAACATTTATCTGTAATCTGAATTGAGGGTAAGGCGTAGAAGGTATATCAGGATTTTACTTAAGTATTTTGGCTGGGGAGAATTTCCCTGATCCCTGATGTTGAACGTTGGACATACTGTTTAACCTACCATACATGTAAGGTGGATTTTCAAGCTGAAGGAGCTTATCACACAAAAAGAATTTCCAGCCTGTTGTATTTCACTTTATAATCTGAACCTTTATACTTCTAAGGGAAAGAGTGAGGAACCCAACTTACTACATATGGGCTGTTGCTGGCATAGAGTGAGAACTGAAATGGATACCGTCATTTGTTTAAGTTGAGCAAGAATGGGCAAATATCTTCTACCCTACCTTTCTTGGGAAGATATGAATCCATTGATTGCCATCTTTAATTCTAACTAATCCTGACTTCATGTTATTTTCTTGTGTTGACTTGAAAGCTTCAAGAACTTTATTTTTTATTTAATTCTTTTGATATGTGTGTCTGTTTATATACTTCCAAATTTTCTGAAATTTTCGTGTCAACCCCCATAGTCAAAGTTCAGTTTCTTATATAAGAGCATTTTATTAAAGGCTCAAGGTTTTTACCTTTGTGCATTCTATGATGAAGGTAAAAAGCCTTCTGTGTGTAGCAGCCCCCCCCCAGCCCCTTAATACTTACCAAAGCCCCATCATGATTCAGCGATGTGCATGAAAGTCTGGGCTCTCCGGGGACTCTCCCTCTTCATTGGCTGAGACAGCAACAGGATCCATAGCTCTCAATCACAGCCAATAAGCACTTTGTATGCAATTTTTGGGTTTTTGGATGGTGCCTGCATCTATAAATGCCCCATAAATTGATTGCTGCCAGACTTTTCAGTGGTGGGGGTCTAATTTACATTACAATTAAAATTTACATTTAAAATCCTTACAAAAAACACATAAAATAAAGGTAATAAAGTCCAGAAAATAAATGTCCAAGAAATGAAGTGCATCCACCAACAATGTGCTATAATGATTAGAAATTCAGATCCACCAAATGCCGAACCAACTGTGCATATATCTAGAGATGAGCGAAGAAATGAAAAATTCGATTCGACTGATTCGGCGAATTCGTGGACAATATTCGATTCGAGTCGAATAAATTCGCTGTGAATTTAACTTAAAAAAGGGTGTTTCTAGGCTTCAGAGAGACTTAATATTAGTGCAGAACACTGTACCTTTAATTTAAATGCCCTTGGAGTCTGCTGGGGAAGAGAAATAATACTGTCAGTCAGTATGACATGCAGATGAGTGCCGTCGATCTTAGAATCACCGCACACTTCACTCATTTGGGCAGTCACGGGGCCAAAACCAGAGTGTGGAGCCACAGTGTGGCGGTGGAGGCAGCAGCAATGGGAGGCCATACAGCACCCTATGACAAAAATGGAAACCACCAGCAGTGTGAGGAGACCTGAAAGTGGCACATGGCAGAGTGTGGCGATAGAGACAGCAGCAATGGGAGGCCGTACAGGGACCCATGACACACTCTGGACCTGGCAGCAGCATGAGGAGGCGGTACAGGGGCCCATGACAGATTACGGGCCTGGCAGCAGCATGAGGAGTCGGTACAGGGGCCCATGGCAGATTACGGGCCTGGCAGCAGCAATGGGAGGCCGTACAGGGACCCATGACACACTCTGGACCTGGCAGCAGCATGGGGAGGCGGTACAGGGGCCCATGACAGATTACGGGCCTGGCAGCAGCATGAGGAGTCGGTACGGGGGCCCATGACACACTCTGGACCTGGCAGCAGCATGAGGAGGCGGTACAGGGGCGCATGACAGATTACGAGCCTGGCAGCAGCAACTTGGACAGGAGGACGTTCAGCTTCTGCACCGTCGGGTGCGTGCTCGCAAACTGTTGTCTCTTGGAAACGGATTCCAAGAAAGACTGCTGACGGAATCCGTGAAGAGGAGTAGCAGGAGAAGGAGCATCTGAACGAGCGGAATATGCCAACAAGCGACAACAGTGGCCCATGACAGATTACGGGCCTGGCAGCAGCATGAGGAGTCGGTACGGGGGCCCATGGCAGATTACGGGCCTGGCAGCAGCTATGGGAGGCCCGTAATCTGCCAGCACCCTATGACAAAAAATGGAACCCACCAGCAGTGTGAGGAGACCTGAAAGTGGCACATGGCAGAGTGTGGCGATGGAGACAGCAGCAATGGGAGGCCGTACAGGGACCCATGAGAGACTCTGGACCTGGCAGCAGCATGAGGAGGCGGTATAGGGGCCCATGGCAGATTAGGGGCCTGGCAGCAGCTATGGGAGGCCCGTAATCTGCCAGCACCCTATGACAAAAAATGGAACACACCAGCAGTGTGAGGAGACCTGAAAGTGGCACATGGCAGAGTGTGGCGATGGAGGCAGCAGCAATGGGAGGCCGTACAGGGACCCATGAGAGACTCTGGACTTGGCAGCAGCATGAGGAGGCGGTATAGGGGCCCATGGCAGATTAGGGGCCTGGCAGCAGCTATGGGAGGCCCGTAATCTGCCAGCACCCTATGACAAAAAATGGAACACACCAGCAGTGTGAGGAGACCTGAAAGTGGCACATGTTTGGGGCATGATTCATGGCGGATTTAGTCAGTTGTGTCAGGAACTGGTGGTTTGAAATCCAGACTAATCCACGCCTGATTCATTTTCACAAACGTCAGTCTCTCCACACTTTGGGTGGACAGTCGTGTCCTCCGCGGAGTTGCAATACCTCCTGCCGCACTAAACACGCGCTCCGATGCCACGCTACTGGCCGGGCATGACAGCCTTTCAAGGGCAAATTCAGCTAGTTGGGGCCAAAGGTCAAGTTTCGTTGCCCAGTAGTCAAGGGGATTGTCTACCTCGGTTGGCAGGGTGCTGTCCAAGTAGGCCTAAGCCTGTTGTTTGAGGTCCTGCTCCAGGTCCACCTGATGCTGCTGCTGCTGCTGCGGCTGGTTAGTAGTTTCCTCACTGCGCTGGTGAAGAAAGCTACTCATCATCGACTGCAGACTGAGGCAGCCGCTGCTGGTGGAGCTGCCACTGCTCCTACCACCCCACCCCTCCCCTGCTGCCATGGCAGCGGAACACGAGCGCACAGGGCCCACAGTGTCTGAGGATGGACGTTGGCGCAGACAGGCAGAGACCAGCTGACTACATAGGTGTTTTTTATAGTACGTTATTTTGGCCTCCCTCTCAGCAGGTGTGAAAAAGGCCACCATTTTTGAACGGTAGCGAGGGTCCAACAAGGTGGACAGCCAAAAGTCATCCCTCTGTCTGATGGTTATTATTCGGCTGTCGCTACGCAAGCAACCGAGCATGCTATGGGCCATTTGTGCCAAGGAATGCGAGGGACTCCCTGCCTCCATCTCCACAGCATACTGCCACGGTGCGTCTAGGTCCTCTGTCTCCTCTTCCTCCTCCTCTACCAGATGCTCCTGCTCCTCCACTCCTGTCCGCTGAGTGGAAAAACCACCCATTTCACTCAATAATTCCTGAGCACCAATGTCCTCCTCTACCTCCTCCTCTTCTTCCAGTCCTGCCCCCACAGGGGCCATGTGGCGTTGAGATCTGTGCGCCACGTCTACCGCACCCTGACCAGCCATTGTTAACAGCATTTGTTCCAGGACGTGCAACAGAGGAATGACGTCGTTCATCCCATAGTCCTGCCGACTCACGAATAGCGTGGCCTCCTCAAAGGGCCTGAGCAAGCGCAGGTGTCACGCATGAGCTGCCAATGGCTGACATCTAAGTTACACAGGGAGTACCTTTATCTGCTTTTAACATCAGGAAATCTGTGATGGCCTTTTGCTGTTCGTAAAGGCGGTCTAACATATGTAGGGTTGAATTCCACCTTGTTGCAACGTCACAGCATGAGGAGTCGGTATAGGGGCCCATGGCAGATTAGGGGCCTGGCAGCAGTTATGGGAGGCCCATAATCTGCCAGCACCCTATGACAAAAAATGGAACACACCAGCAGTGTGAGGAGACCTGAAAGTGGCACATGGCAGAGTGTGGCGATGGAGACAGCAGCAATGGGAGGCCGTACAGGGACCCATGAGAGACTCTGGACCTGGCAGCAGCATGAGGAGGCGGTATATAGGGGCCTACGGCAGATTAGGGGCCTGGCAGCAGCTATAGGAGGCCCGTAATCTGCCAGCACCCTATGTCAAAAAATTCAACACACCAGCAGTGTGTGAGGAGACCTGAAAGTGGCACATGGCAGAGTGTGGCGATGGAGACAGCAGCAATGGGAGGCCGTACAGGGACCCATGACAGACTCTGGACTTGGCAGCAGCATGAGGAGGCGGTATATAGGGGCTTATGGCAGATTAGGGGCCTGGCAGCAGCTATAGGAGGCCCGTAATCTGCCAGCACCCTATGTCAAAAAATTCAACACACCAGCAGTGTGAGGAGACCTGAAAGTGGCACATGGCAGAGTGTGGCGATGGAGACAGCAGCAATGGGAGGCCGTACAGGGACCCATGACAGACTCTGAACTTGGCAGCAGCATGAGGAGGCGTTATATAGGGGCCCATGGCAGATTAGGGGCCTGGCAGCAGCTATGTGAGGCCCGTAATCTGCCTGCACCCTATGTCAAAAAATTTAACACACCAGCAGTGTGAAGAGACCTGAAAGTGGCACATGGCAGCAGAGTGTGGCGATGGAGACAGCAGCAATGGGAGGCCGTACAGGGACCATGACAGACTCTGGACTTGGCAGCAGCATGAGGAGGCGGTATATAGGGGCCCATGGCAGATTAGGGGCCTGGCAGCAGCTATGTGAGGCCCGTTATCTTGCAGCACCCTATGTCAAAAAATTTTACACACCAGCAGTGTGAAGAGACCTGAAAGTGGCACATGGCAGCAGAGTGTGGCGATGGAGACAGCAGCAATGGGAGGCCGTACAGGGACCCATGAGAGACTCTGGACCTGGCAGCAGCAGGAGGAGGTGGTATATAGGGGCCCATGGCAGATTAGGGGCCTGGCAGCAGCTATGTGAGGCCCGTAATCTGCCTGCACCCTATGTCAAAAAATTTAACACACCAGCAGTGTGAAGAGACCTGAAAGTGGCACATGGCAGCAGAGTGTGGCGATGGAGACAGCAGCAATGGGAGGCCGTACAGGGACCATGACAGACTCTGGACTTGGCAGCAGCATGAGGAGGCGGTATATAGGGGCCCATGGCAGATTAGGGGCCTGGCAGCAGCTATAGGAGGCCCGTAATCTGCCAGCACCCTATGTCAAAAAATTTAACACACCAGCAGTGTGAAGAGACCTGAAAGTGGCACATGGCAGCAGAGTGTGGCGATGGAGACAGCAGCAATGGGAGGCCGTACAGGGACCATGACAGACTCTGGACTTGGCAGCAGCATGAGGAGGCGGTATATAGGGGCCCATGGCAGATTAGGGGCCTGGCAGCAGCTATAGGAGGCCCGTAATCTGCCAGCACCCTATGTCAAAAAATTTAACACACCAGCAGTGTGAAGAGACCTGAAAGTGGCACATGGCAGCAGAGTGTGGCGATGGAGACAGCAGCAATGGGAGGCCGTACAGGGACCATGACAGACTCTGGACTTGGCAGCAGCATGAGGAGGCGGTATATAGGGGCCCATGGCAGATTAGGGGCCTGGCAGCAGCTATGTGAGGCCCGTTATCTTGCAGCACCCTATGTCAAAAAATTTAACACACCAGCAGTGTGAAGAGACCTGAAAGTGGCACATGGCAGCAGAGTGTGGCGATGGAGACAGCAGCAATGGGAGGCCGTACAGGGACCATGACAGACTCTGGACTTGGCAGCAGCATGAGGAGGCGGTATATAGGGGCCCATGGCAGATTAGGGGCCTGGCAGCAGCTATAGGAGGCCCGTAATCTGCCAGCACCCTATGTCAAAAAATTTAACACACCAGCAGTGTGAAGAGACCTGAAAGTGGCACATGGCAGCAGAGTGTGGCGATGGAGACAGCAGCAATGGGAGGCCGTACAGGGACCATGACAGACTCTGGACTTGGCAGCAGCATGAGGAGGCGGTATATAGGGGCCCATGGCAGATTAGGGGCCTGGCAGCAGCTATGTGAGGCCCGTTATCTTGCAGCACCCTATGTCAAAAAATTTAACACACCAGCAGTGTGAAGAGACCTGAAAGTGGCACATGGCAGCAGAGTGTGGCGATGGAGACAGCAGCAATGGGAGGCCGTACAGGGACCATGACAGACTCTGGACTTGGCAGCAGCATGAGGAGGCGGTATATAGGGGCCCATGGCAGATTAGGGGCCTGGCAGCAGCTATGTGAGGCCCGTTATCTTGCAGCACCCTATGTCAAAAAATTTTACACACCAGCAGTGTGAAGAGACCTGAAAGTGGCACATGGCAGCAGAGTGTGGCGATGGAGACAGCAGCAATGGGAGGCCGTACAGGGACCCATGAGAGACTCTGGACCTGGCAGCAGCAGGAGGAGGTGGTATATAGGGGCCCATGGCAGATTAGGGGCCTGGCAGCAGCTATGTGAGGCCCGTAATCTGCCTGCACCCTATGTCAAAAAATTTAACACACCAGCAGTGTGAAGAGACCTGAAAGTGGCACATGGCAGCAGAGTGTGGCGATGGAGACAGCAGCAATGGGAGGCCGTACAGGGACCCATGAGAGACTCTGGACCTGGCAGCAGCAGGAGGAGGTGGTATATAGGGGCCCATGGCAGATTAGGGGCCTGGCAGCAGCTATGTGAGGCCCGTAATCTGCCTGCACCCTATGTCAAAAAATTTAACACACCAGCAGTGTGAAGAGACCTGAAAGTGGCACATGGCAGCAGAGTGTGGCGATGGAGACAGCAGCAATGGGAGGCCGTACAGGGACCATGACAGACTCTGGACTTGGCAGCAGCATGAGGAGGCGGTATATAGGGGCCCATGGCAGATTAGGGGCCTGGCAGCAGCTATAGGAGGCCCGTAATCTGCCAGCACCCTATGTCAAAAAATTTAACACACCAGCAGTGTGAAGAGACCTGAAAGTGGCACATGGCAGCAGAGTGTGGCGATGGAGACAGCAGCAATGGGAGGCCGTACAGGGACCATGACAGACTCTGGACTTGGCAGCAGCATGAGGAGGCGGTATATAGGGGCCCATGGCAGATTAGGGGCCTGGCAGCAGCTATGTGAGGCCCGTTATCTTGCAGCACCCTATGTCAAAAAATTTAACACACCAGCAGTGTGAAGAGACCTGAAAGTGGCACATGGCAGCAGAGTGTGGCGATGGAGACAGCAGCAATGGGAGGCCGTACAGGGACCATGACAGACTCTGGACTTGGCAGCAGCATGAGGAGGCGGTATATAGGGGCCCATGGCAGATTAGGGGCCTGGCAGCAGCTATGTGAGGCCCGTTATCTTGCAGCACCCTATGTCAAAAAATTTAACACACCAGCAGTGTGAAGAGACCTGAAAGTGGCACATGGCAGCAGAGTGTGGCGATGGAGACAGCAGCAATGGGAGGCCGTACAGGGACCATGACAGACTCTGGACTTGGCAGCAGCATGAGGAGGCGGTATATAGGGGCCCATGGCAGATTAGGGGCCTGGCAGCAGCTATGTGAGGCCCGTTATCTTGCAGCACCCTATGTCAAAAAATTTAACACACCAGCAGTGTGAAGAGACCTGAAAGTGGCACATGGCAGCAGAGTGTGGCGATGGAGACAGCAGCAATGGGAGGCCGTACAGGGACCATGACAGACTCTGGACTTGGCAGCAGCATGAGGAGGCGGTATATAGGGGCCCATGGCAGATTAGGGGCCTGGCAGCAGCTATGTGAGGCCCGTTATCTTGCAGCACCCTATGTCAAAAAATTTAACACACCAGCAGTGTGAAGAGACCTGAAAGTGGCACATGGCAGCAGAGTGTGGCGATGGAGACAGCAGCAATGGGAGGCCGTACAGGGACCCATGAGAGACTCTGGACCTGGCAGCAGCAGGAGGAGGTGGTATATAGGGGCCCATGGCAGATTAGGGGCCTGGCAGCAGCTATGTGAGGCCCGTAATCTGCCTGCACCCTATGTCAAAAAATTTAACACACCAGCAGTGTGAAGAGACCTGAAAGTGGCACATGGCAGCAGAGTGTGGCGATGGAGACAGCAGCAATGGGAGGCCGTACAGGGACCCATGAGAGACTCTGGACCTGGCAGCAGCAGGAGGAGGTGGTATATAGGGGCCCATGGCAGATTAGGGGCCTGGCAGCAGCTATGTGAGGCCCGTAATCTGCCTGCACCCTATGTCAAAAAATTTAACACACCAGCAGTGTGAAGAGACCTGAAAGTGGCACATGGCAGCAGAGTGTGGCGATGGAGACAGCAGCAATGGGAGGCCGTACAGGGACCATGACAGACTCTGGACTTGGCAGCAGCATGAGGAGGCGGTATATAGGGGCCCATGGCAGATTAGGGGCCTGGCAGCAGCTATAGGAGGCCCGTAATCTGCCAGCACCCTATGTCAAAAAATTTAACACACCAGCAGTGTGAAGAGACCTGAAAGTGGCACATGGCAGCAGAGTGTGGCGATGGAGACAGCAGCAATGGGAGGCCGTACAGGGACCATGACAGACTCTGGACTTGGCAGCAGCATGAGGAGGCGGTATATAGGGGCCCATGGCAGATTAGGGGCCTGGCAGCAGCTATGTGAGGCCCGTTATCTTGCAGCACCCTATGTCAAAAAATTTAACACACCAGCAGTGTGAAGAGACCTGAAAGTGGCACATGGCAGCAGAGTGTGGCGATGGAGACAGCAGCAATGGGAGGCCGTACAGGGACCCATGAGAGACTCTGGACCTGGCAGCAGCATGAGGAGGCGGTATATTGGGGCCCATGGCAGATTAGGGGCCTGGCAGCAGCTATGTGAGGCCCGTTATCTTGCAGCACCCTATGTCAAAAAATTTTACACACCAGCAGTGTGAAGAGACCTGAAAGTGGCACATGGCAGCAGAGTGTGGCGATGGAGACAGCAGCAATGGGAGGCCGTACAGGGACCCATGAGAGACTCTGGACCTGGCAGCAGCATGAGGAGGCGGTATATTGGGGCCCATGGCAGATTAGGGGCCTGGCAGCAGCTATGTGAGGCCCGTTATCTTGCAGCACCCTATGTCAAAAAATTTTACACACCAGCAGTGTGAAGAGACCTGAAAGTGGCACATGGCAGCAGAGTGTGGCGATGGAGACAGCAGCAATGGGAGGCCGTACAGGGACCCATGAGAGACTCTGGACCTGGCAGCAGCAGGAGGAGGTGGTATATAGGGGCCCATGGCAGATTAGGGGCCTGGCAGCAGCTATGTGAGGCCCGTAATCTGCCTGCACCCTATGTCAAAAAATTTAACACACCAGCAGTGTGAAGAGACCTGAAAGTGGCACATGGCAGCAGAGTGTGGCGATGGAGACAGCAGCAATGGGAGGCCGTACAGGGACCCATGAGAGACTCTGGACCTGGCAGCAGCAGGAGGAGGCGGTATATAGGGGCCTATGGCAGATTAGGGGCCTGGCAGCAGCTATAGGAGGCCCGTAATCTGCCAGCACCCTATGTCAAAAAATTCAACACACCAGCAGTGTGAGGAGACCTGAAAGTGGCACATGTTTGAGGCATGATTCATGGCGGATTTAGTCAGTTGTGTCAGGAACTGGTGGTTTGAAATCCAGACTAATCCACGCCTGATTCATTTTCACAAACGTGAGTCTCTCCACACTTTGGGTGGACAGTCGTGTCCTCCGCGGAGTTACAATACCTCCTGCCGCACTAAACACGCGCTCCGATGCCACGCTACTGGCCGGGCATGACAGCCTTTCAAGGGCAAATTCAGCTAGTTGGGGCCAAAGGTCAAGTTTCGTTGCCCAGTAGTCAAGGGGATTGTCTACCTCGGTTGGCAGGGTGCTGTCCAAGTAGGCCCAAGCCTGTTGTTTGAGCTCCTGCTCCAGGTCCACCTGATGCTGCTGCTGCTGCTGCGGCTGGTTAGTAGTTTCCTCACTGCGCTGGTGAAGAAAGCTACTCATCATCGACTGCAGACTGAGGCAGCCGCTGCTGGTGGAGCTGCCACTGCTCCTACCACCCCACCCCTCCCCTGCTGCCATGCCAGCGGAACGCGAGCGCACAGGGCCCACAGTGTCTGAGGATGGACGTTGGCGCACAAAGGCAGAGACCAACTGACTACATAGGTGGTTTTTATAGTACGTAATTTTGGCCTCCCTCTCAGCAGGTGTGAAAAAGGCCACCATTTTGGACCGGTAGCGAGGGTCCAACAAGGTGGACAGCCAAAAGTCATCCCTCTGTCTGATGGTTATTATTCGGCTGTCGCTACGCAAGCAACCGAGCATGCTATGGGCCATTTGTGCCAAGGAATGCGAGGGACTCCCTGCCTCCATCTCCACAGCATACTGCCACGGTGCGTCTGGGTCCTCTGTCTCCTCCTCCTCCTCCTCTACCAGATGCTCCTGCTCCTCCACTCCTGTCCGCTGAGTGGAAAAACCACCCATTTCACTCAATAATTCCTGAGCACAAATGTCCTCCTCTACCTCCTCCTCTTCTTCCTGTCCTGCCCCCACAGGGGTCATGTGGCGTTGAGATCTGTGCGCCACGTCTACCGCACCCTGACCAGCCATTGTTAACAGCATTTGTTCCAGGACGTGCAACAGAGGAATGACGTCGTTCATCCCATAGTCCTGCCGACTCACGAATAGCGTGGCCTCCTCAAAGGGCCTGAGCAAGCGGCAGGTGTCACGCATGAGCTGCCAATGGCTGACATCTAAGTTACACAGGGGAGTACCTTTATCCGCTTGTAACATCAGGAAATCGGTGATGGCCTTTCGCTGCTCGTAAAGGCGGTCTAACATGTGTAGGGTTGAATTCCACCTTGTTGCAACGTCGCAGATCAGGCGATGCTGTGGAATTCCGTTCTGCCGCTGCAGCTCAATGAGGGTGTTCTTTGCGGTGTAGGAATGGCTGAAATGCATGCACAGTTTACGTGACATTTTAAGGATGTCTTGCAGTGGGATGGTGGATTTTAGGAACCGCTTGACAACCAGATTGAACACGTGAGCCATGCATGGCGCATGGCACAACCTTCCTTGACGCAGAGCAGACACCATGTTCTTTCCGTTGTCAGTCAACATGGTTCCGATTTTTAGTTTGCGCGGAGACAGCCATCTGTCGATTTCTCTGTTCATTACACTCAGCAGTTCCTCCCCTGTGTGACTACGTTCGCCAAGGCATACCAGGTGCAGCACAGCGTGACACCGTTGCGCCCTGCACATGTGATATGCCGGTCGGGTAATGGGACTTGGCACGGGGGTGGCGGCTGAGGACACGGCGGAAAAAGAGGTGGTAGAGGCGGACATGCTTGCTGGACCAAGGACGTGCAAACGTGGAGGCAAAAGCGTCGTGACCTGTCCAAGTTGCTGGTGCGGCTGTGCCGGCACCACGTTCACCCAGTGGGCCGTAAATGACATGTACTGTCCCTGACCGTAGTTACAGCTCCACACGTCGGCGCTGCCGTGCACTTTGGCAGAGACCGACATGCTCAAAGACTGGCCCACCATCTCTTCTACATGTGAATGCAGGGCTGGCACTGCCTTTTGGGCAAAGAAATGACGGCTTGGCACTCTCCACCGCGGCGCGGCACAAGCCATCATTTCTCGGAAAGGTGCTGAGTCCACCAGTTGGAAAGGGAGGGACTGCAGCACCAGCAACTTGGACAGGAGGACGTTCAGCTTTTGCACCGTCGGGTGCGTGCTCGCAAACTGTTGTCTCTTGGATACGGATTCCAAGAAAGACTGTTGACGGAATCCGAGAAGAGGAGTAGCAGGAGAAGGAGCATCTGAACGAGCGGAAGATGCCAATGAGCGACAACTCCCCTCAGCAGAGGTGTTGGAGCCTTGACTGGCTGATAGAGGGCGATTGACGACGTCGGGTGACGGAGCAAGTAACGGAGCGGGTGATGGAGCGGGGGCTGGGGCAGGCAGAACCGCCGTATGTTTATCACGGTTTTCCCAGGCCACCGAATGGTGACGCTGCATATGCTGACGCAACGCTGTAGTCCCAACATGGGCCCCCTGGCCACGCTTGCATTTCTGGCCACATAGTCGACATACGGCTACGTTTACTTCCTCGGGCGGCTTGAGGAAAAATTGCCACACCACCGAGTAGGAAACTTTGCCCCCGCTACTCTTCACTGGCTGACTGCTACTTCCTCCGTGCGCACCGGCACCACTACTGGCCGTGGTGGTAGGCTGCAGTGGAGCTGGTGCTCTACTCCGTGGACGTTTGGCTCCACTGACACTGATGCGACCCTGCTGCTGTCTCCTGGGCAACCCACCGACTGTTTTGCTCGCTGCCAAGCTGCCACCCTCTTCTCCTGATGATGCGGAAGAAATTGCCTGATGACGACGAGGCTGCCAAGTGCGATCAACCTCCTCATCATCAAGTAGGGTCTCCGCCTCACTACTAGCCCCCTCGGCTGCGTCTGGGTCAGGAGACAGACCTGTCTCTAGACCGGCTACCGAGCCACTCTCCTCGCCAGTACTTGTTCGCTTGGCTGCTGAAAAGGCCGATGTCTCCCCCCGTTCCTGACCGCCCTCTGTTAGCTCTTCCTCACTGTACAGTGGGGCTGAGCCCACAGCATGCGATACTTCGCTTGGTGAGGGAACAGCAAAGGACAGGGGCAGGTAGAGGACACGTGATTTCAGTGGGCTTGGTCCCGGGCCATGCCAACTAACGGTTGTGTCTGACGTACCCACCGACCGTTGGCTGTAGGTGTCAGAGGTGACCTGGGAAGAGGAAGACGACCGAGCCAACCAATCAATGACGGCAGGGTTGTCGGTGGAGACACGACCGCTGGATGACACCGGGAGCACTGGCCTCTGGCTGCGAATACTGCTGCCTCGACCCCTTCCTCTGCTGCCACGTCTGCTCGCTCCTAAAACATTGCCTCCTCTGCCACTCCTCTGCATGTTGTCTGACATACTATTTAATTCAACGATTAGGTGTCCCTGAGTAACAATTCTCTGGCACTCAGTAACAATTCTGTCTGTCCCTGAGTATGAATTCTGTGGCCCTGAGTAACAATTGTGTGTCTGTGCAAGTAACAATTCTGTGTCTGTGCAAGTAACAATTTTGTGTCTGTGAGAGTAACAATTCTCTGGCACTCAGTAACAATTCTGTCTGTCCCTGAGTAACAATTCTCTGGCACTCAGTAACAATTCTGTCTGTCCCTGAGTAACAATTCTGTCTGTCCCTGAGTATGAATTCTGTGGCCCTGAGTAAGAATTCTCTGGCACTCAGTAACAATTCTGTCTGTCCCTGAGTATGAATTCTGTGGCCCTGAGTAACAATTGTGTGTCTGTGCAAGTAACAATTCTGTGTCTGTGCAAGTAACAATTTTGTGTCTGTGAGAGTAACAATTCTCTGGCACTCAGTAACAATTCTGTCTGTCCCTGAGTAACAATTCTCTGGCACTCAGTAACAATTCTGTCTGTCCCTGAGTATGAATTCTGTGGCCCTGAGTAACAATTCTGTCTCTGTGCGAGTAACAATTCTGTGTCTGTGCAAGTAACAATTTTGTGTCTGTGAGAGTAACAATTCTCTGGCACTCAGTAACAATTCTGTCTGTCCCTGAGTAACAATTCTCTGGCACTCAGTAACAATTCTGTCTGTCCCTGAGTAACAATTCTCTGGCACTCAGTAACAATTCTGTCTGTCCCTGAGTAACAATTCTCTGGCACTCAGTAACAATTGTGTGTCTGTGCAAGTAACAATTCTGTGTCTGTGCAAGTAACAATTTTGTGTCTGTGAGAGTAACAATTCTCTGGCACTCAGTAACAATTCTGTCTGTCCCTGAGTAACAATTCTCTGGCACTCAGTAACAATTCTGTCTGTCCCTGAGTATGAATTCTGTGGCCCTGAGTAACAATTCTGTCTCTGTGCGAGTAACAATTCTGTGTCTGTGCAAGTAACAATTTTGTGTCTGTGAGAGTAACAATTCTCTGGCACTCAGTAACAATTCTGTCTGTCCCTGAGTAACAATTCTCTGGCACTCAGTAACAATTCTGTCTGTCCCTGAGTAACAATTCTCTGGCACTCAGTAACAATTCTGTCTGTCCCTGAGTAACAATTCTCTGGCACTCAGTAACAATTGTGTGTCTGTGCAAGTAACAATTCTGTGTCTGTGCAAGTAACAATTTTGTGTCTGTGAGAGTAACAATTCTCTGGCACTCAGTAACAATTCTGTCTGTCCCTGAGTAACAATTCTCTGGCACTCAGTAACAATTCTGTCTGTCCCTGAGTATGAATTCTGTGGCCCTGAGTAACAATTCTGTCTCTGTGCGAGTAACAATTCTGTGTCTGTGCAAGTAACAATTTTGTGTCTGTGAGAGTAACAATTCTCTGGCACTCAGTAACAATTCTGTCTGTCCCTGAGTAACAATTCTCTGGCACTCAGTAACAATTCTGTCTGTCCCTGAGTAACAATTCTCTGGCACTCAGTAACAATTCTGTCTGTCCCTGAGTAACAATTCTCTGGCACTCAGTAACAATTGTGTGTCTGTGCAAGTAACAATTCTGTGTCTGTGCAAGTAACAATTTTGTGTCTGTGAGAGTAACAATTCTCTGGCACTCAGTAACAATTCTGTCTGTCCCTGAGTAACAATTCTCTGGCACTCAGTAACAATTCTGTCTGTCCCTGAGTATGAATTCTGTGGCCCTGAGTAACAATT
Source organism: Staurois parvus (assembly GCF_062004578.1). Taxonomy (NCBI): domain Eukaryota; kingdom Metazoa; phylum Chordata; class Amphibia; order Anura; family Ranidae; genus Staurois; species Staurois parvus. Next base: position 7,293,867 of record NW_028317816.1, on the reverse strand, counting down.
CTGTCTCTGTGCGAGTAACAATTCTGTGTCTGTGCAAGTAACAATTTTGTGTCTGTGAGAGTAACAATTCTCTGGCACTCAGTAACAATTCTGTCTGTCCCTGAGTAACAATTCTATGGCACTCAGTAACAATTCTGTCTTCCCTGAGTAACAATTCTCTGGCACTCAGTAACAATTCTGTCTGTCCCTGAGTATGAATTCTGTGGCCCTGAGTAACAATTCTGTCTCTGTGCGAGTAACAATTCTGTGTCTGTGCAAGTAACAATTTTGTGTCTGTGAGAGTAACAATTCTCTGGCACTCAGTAACAATTCTGTCTGTCCCTGAGTAACAATTCTCTGGCACTCAGTAACAATTCTGTCTGTCCCTGAGTAACAATTCTCTGGCACTCAGTAACAATTGTGTGTCTGTGCAAGTAACAATTCTGTGTCTGTGCAAGTAACAATTTTGTGTCTGTGAGAGTAACAATTCTCTGGCACTCAGTAACAATTCTGTCTGTCCCTGAGTAACAATTCTCTGGCACTCAGTAACAATTCTGTCTGTCCCTGAGTATGAATTCTGTGGCCCTGAGTAACAATTCTGTCTCTGTGCGAGTAACAATTCTGTGTCTGTGCAAGTAACAATTTTGTGTCTGTGAGAGTAACAATTCTCTGGCACTCAGTAACAATTCTGTCTGTCCCTGAGTAACAATTCTCTGGCACTCAGTAACAATTCTGTCTGTCCCTGAGTAACAATTCTCTGGCACTCAGTAACAATTCTGTCTGTCCCTGAGTAACAATTCTCTGGCACTCAGTAACAATTGTGTGTCTGTGCAAGTAACAATTCTGTGTCTGTGCAAGTAACAATTTTGTGTCTGTGAGAGTAACAATTCTCTGGCACTCAGTAACAATTCTGTCTGTCCCTGAGTAACAATTCTCTGGCACTCAGTAACAATTCTGTCTGTCCCTGAGTATGAATTCTGTGGCCCTGAGTAACAATTGTGTGTCTGTGCAAGTAACAATTCTGTGTCTGTGCAAGTAACAATTTTGTGTCTGTGAGAGTAACAATTCTCTGGCACTCAGTAACAATTCTGTCTGTCCCTGAGTAACAATTCTCTGGCACTCAGTAACAATTCTGTCTGTCCCTGAGTAACAATTCTGTCTGTCCCTGAGTATGAATTCTGTGGACCTGAGTAAGAATTCTCTGGCACTCAGTAACAATTCTGTCTGTCCCTGAGTATGAATTCTGTGGCCCTGAGTAACAATTGTGTGTCTGTGCAAGTAACAATTCTGTGTCTGTGCAAGTAACAATTTTGTGTCTGTGAGAGTAACAATTCTCTGGCACTCAGTAACAATTCTGTCTGTCCCTGAGTAACAATTCTCTGGCACTCAGTAACAATTCTGTCTGTCCCTGAGTAACAATTCTCTGGCACTCAGTAACAATTCTGTCTGTCCCTGAGTAACAATTCTGTCTGTCCCTGAGAATGAATTCTGTGGCCCTGAGTAAGAATTCTCTGGCACTCAGTAACAATTCTGTCTGTCCCTGAGTAACAATTCTCTGGCACTCAGTAACAATTCTGTCTGTCCCTGAGTAAAAATTCTGTGGCCCTAATAACGTTTCTGTGGCCCTAAGTAACAATTCTCTGGCACTGAGTAACAATTCTGTCTGTCCCTGAGTATGAATTCTGTGGCCCTAACTAGCGTTTCTTTGTCCCTAAAGAACGATTCTGTGGCCCTCATTAACAAGTCTGTGTCCCTGAGTAATGGTTCTCTGTCCCTAAGTAACTTCTCTCTGTCCCCAAGTATTGTTTCTGTGGCCCTAACTCTGTCCCTGTCCCTAGTACAGAGCGGTCTGCCTCTGTTCAATGACTGCAGGCAAATGAAGATTTCCAAAATGGCCGCTATATATACCTCGACCATTACACAGTGCTGGCTGGCTGGCTGCTGATTGGCTGATGCGATCACATGTCGTTGAGGAATGCATTATGGGGCAGCGCGCCTTGTCTGCGCGCCTTCCCCGACATCCCCGCTCCGTCGCCGCACATGTCAGCCGCCATTTTCGGAAAAATTTCGATTCGCGCGTCCGAATTAGGCTGTTTTTCGGATTCGGCACGAATCGAAATTTTTCCGAAATTCGACTCGAATTCCACTTCGGATACTTCGATTCGCTCATCTCTACATATATCCATCTCATGAATGCTCACTTCACAATTGTCCTGAATAAATCAAGGTAAAAAATGGCACTTAATTTGCCCCTCCTTGGGCTATATTTAGAGATGAGCGAAGAAATGAAAAATTCGATTCGGCTGATTCGGCGAATTCCAGTGTGAAATTCGATTCGATGCGAATTTCTCCGCTACGAAGATGACTTATTTAAAGGGTTTCTAGGCTTCAGAGAGCCTTTAAATTAGTGCAGAACACTGTACCTTTAATTTAAATGCCCTTGGAGATGAGGAAGGAGAAGGAGAAGGATGAGAAGAAGGAGAAGGAGAAGGATGAGAAGAAGGAGAAGGAGAAGGATGAGAAGAAGGAGAAGGATGAGAAGAAGGAGAAGGATGAGAAGAAGGAGAAGGATGAGAAGAAGGAGAAGGAGAAGGAGAAGGATGAGAAGAAGGAGAAGGAGAAGGATGAGAAGAAGGAGAAGGAGAAGGATGAGAAGAAGGAGAAGGATGAGAAGGAGAAGGATGAGAAGAAGAAGGATGAGAAGAAGGAGAAGGATGAGAAGAAGGAGAAGGAGAAGGATGAGAAGAAGGAGAAGGAGAAGGATGAGAAGAAAGAGAAGGATGAGAAGAAGAAGGATGAGAAGAAGGAGAAGGATGAGAAGAAGAAGGATGAGAAGAAGGAAAAGGATGAGAAGAAGAAGGATGAGAAGAAGGAGAAGGATGAGAAGAAGGAGAATGATGAGAAGAAGGAGAAGGATGATAAGAAGGAGAAGGAAGAGAAGAAGGAGAAGGAGAAGGATGAGAAGAAGGAGAAGGATGAGAAGAAGGAGAAGGATGAGAAGAAGGAGAAGGAGAAGGATGAGAAGAAGGAGAAGGATGAGAAGAAGAAGGATGAGAAGAAGGATGAGAAGAAGGAGGAGAAGGATGAGAAGAAGAAGGATGAGAAGAAGGAGAAGGATGAGAAGAAGGAGAATGATGAGAAGAAGGAGAAGGATGAGAAGAAGGAGAAGGATGAGAAGAAGGAGAAGGATGAGAAGAAGGAGAAGGAGAAGGATGAGAAGAAAAAGGATGAGAAGAAGGAGAAGGAGAAGGATGAGAAGAAGGAGAAGGATGAGAAGGAGAAGGAGAAGGATGAGAAGAAGGAGAAGGAGAAGGATGAGAAGAAGGAGAAGGATGAGAAGAAGGAGAAGGATGAGAAGAAGGAGAAGGAGAAGCAGAAGAAGAAGGATGAGAAGAAGGAGAAGGAGAAGGATGAGAAGAAGGAGAAGGAGAAGGATGAGAAGAAGGAGAAGGATGAGAAGAAGGATGAGCAGAAGGAGAAGGATGAGAAGAAGGAGAAGGATGAGAAGAAGGAGAAGGATGAGAAGAAGGATGAGAAGAAGGATGAGAAGAAGGAGAAGGATGAGAAGAAGGACAGTTCTGTGACAGTTTCTGTCTATTTCTGACAGTTCTGGGACATTCACTCCATACAGCGGTTTCAACCGCTGTATGGAGGGAATGTCATAGAACTGTCAGAAATAGACTATTAATGACAGTTCTGGGACTGTCCTTCCATGCAGCGGTTGAAACATTGTATGTATTTGTTTCCATAAATGGATCCATTTATGGAAACAAATACATACAATGTTTCAACCGCTGCATGGAAGGACAGTCCCAGAACTGTCATTAATAGTCTATTTCTGACAGTTCCATGACATTCCCTCCATACAGCGGTTAAAACAGCTGTATGGAGTGAATGTCCCAGAACTGTCATAAATAGTCTATTTCTGACAGATCTGGGACATTCACTCCATACAGCTGTTTTAACCGCTGTATGGAGGGAATGTCATGGAACTGTCAGAAATAGACTATTAATGACAGTTGTGGGACTGTCCTTCCATACAGCGGTTGAAACATTGTATGTATTTGTTTCCATAAATGGATCCATTTATGGAAACATTTACATACAATGTTTCAACCGCTGCATTGAAGGACAGTCCCAGAACTGTCATTAATAGTCTATTTCTGACAGTTCCATGACATTCCCTCCATACAGCGGTTAAAACAGCTGTATGCAGTGAATGTCCCAGAACTGTCAGAAATAGTCTATTTCTGACAGATCTGGGACATTCACTCCATACAGCTGTTTTAACCGCTGTATGGAGGGAATGTCATGGAACTGTCAGAAATAGACTATTAATGACAGTTCTGGGACTGTCCTTCCATACAGCGGTTGAAACATTGTATGTATTTGTTTCCATAAATGGATCCATTTATGGAAACAAATACATACAATGTTTCAACCGCTGCATTGAAGGACAGTCCCAGAACTGTCATTAATAGTCTATTTCTGACAGTTCCATGACATTCCCTCCATACAGCGGTTAAAACAGCTGTATGCAGTGAATGTCCCAGAACTGTCATAAATAGTCTATTTCTGACAGATCTGGGACATTCACTCCATACAGCTGTTTTAACCGCTGTATGGAGGGAATGTCATGGAACTGTCAGAAATAGACTATTAATGACAGTTGTGGGACTGTCCTTCCATACAGCGGTTGAAACATTGTATGTATTTGTTTCCATAAATGGATCCATTTATGGAAACAAATACATACAATGTTTCAACCGCTGCATTGAAGGACAGTCCCAGAACTGTCATTAATAGTCTATTTCTGACAGTTCCATGACATTCCCTCCATACAGCGGTTAAAACAGCTGTATGCAGTGAATGTCCCAGAACTGTCATAAATAGTCTATTTCTGACAGATCTGGGACATTCACTCCATACAGCTGTTTTAACCGCTGTATGGAGGGAATGTCATGGAACTGTCAGAAATAGACTATTAATGACAGTTGTGGGACTGTCCTTCCATACAGCGGTTGAAACATTGTATGTATTTGTTTCCATAAATGGATCCATTTATGGAAACATTTACATACAATGTTTCAACCGCTGCATTGAAGGACAGTCCCAGAACTGTCATTAATAGTCTATTTCTGACAGTTCCATGACATTCCCTCCATACAGCGGTTAAAACAGCTGTATGCAGTGAATGTCCCAGAACTGTCATAAATAGTCTATTTCTGACAGATCTGGGACATTCACTCCATACAGCTGTTTTAACCGCTGTATGGAGGGAATGTCATGGAACTGTCAGAAATAGACTATTAATGACAGTTGTGGGACTGTCCTTCCATACAGCGGTTGAAACATTGTATGTATTTGTTTCCATAAATGGATCCATTTATGGAAACATTTACATACAATGTTTCAACCGCTGCATTGAAGGACAGTCCCAGAACTGTCATTAATAGTCTATTTCTGACAGTTCCATGACATTCCCTCCATACAGCGGTTAAAACAGCTGTATGCAGTGAATGTCCCAGAACTGTCATAAATAGTCTATTTCTGACAGATCTGGGACATTCACTCCATACAGCTGTTTTAACCGCTGTATGGAGGGAATGTCATGGAACTGTCAGAAATAGACTATTAATGACAGTTGTGGGACTGTCCTTCCATACAGCGGTTGAAACATTGTATGTATTTGTTTCCATAAATGGATCCATTTATGGAAACAAATACATACAATGTTTCAACCGCTGCATTGAAGGACAGTCCCAGAACTGTCATTAATAGTCTATTTCTGACAGTTCCATGACATTCCCTCCATACAGCGGTTAAAACAGCTGTATGCAGTGAATGTCCCAGAACTGTCATAAATAGTCTATTTCTGACAGATCTGGGACATTCACTCCATACAGCTGTTTTAACCGCTGTATGGAGGGAATGTCATGGAACTGTCAGAAATAGACTATTAATGACAGTTGTGGGACTGTCCTTCCATACAGCGGTTGAAACATTGTATGTATTTGTTTCCATAAATGGATCCATTTATGGAAACATTTACATACAATGTTTCAACCGCTGCATTGAAGGACAGTCCCAGAACTGTCATTAATAGTCTATTTCTGACAGTTCCATGACATTCCCTCCATACAGCGGTTAAAACAGCTGTATGCAGTGAATGTCCCAGAACTGTCAGAAATAGTCTATTTCTGACAGATCTGGGACATTCACTCCATACAGCTGTTTTAACCGCTGTATGGAGGGAATGTCATGGAACTGTCAGAAATAGACTATTAATGACAGTTGTGGGACTGTCCTTCCATACAGCGGTTGAAACATTGTATGTATTTGTTTCCATAAATGGATCCATTTATGGAAACATTTACATACAATGTTTCAACCGCTGCATTGAAGGACAGTCCCAGAACTGTCATTAATAGTCTATTTCTGACAGTTCCATGACATTCCCTCCATACAGCGGTTAAAACAGCTGTATGCAGTGAATGTCCCAGAACTGTCATAAATAGTCTATTTCTGACAGATCTGGGACATTCACTCCATACAGCTGTTTTAACCGCTGTATGGAGGGAATGTCATGGAACTGTCAGAAATAGACTATTAATGACAGTTGTGGGACTGTCCTTCCATACAGCGGTTGAAACATTGTATGTATTTGTTTCCATAAATGGATCCATTTATGGAAACAAATACATACAATGTTTCAACCGCTGCATTGAAGGACAGTCCCAGAACTGTCATTAATAGTCTATTTCTGACAGTTCCATGACATTCCCTCCATACAGCGGTTAAAACAGCTGTATGCAGTGAATGTCCCAGAACTGTCATAAATAGTCTATTTCTGACAGATCTGGGACATTCACTCCATACAGCTGTTTTAACCGCTGTATGGAGGGAATGTCATGGAACTGTCAGAAATAGACTATTAATGACAGTTCTGGGACTGTCCTTCCATACAGCGGTTGAAACATTGTATGTATTTGTTTCCATAAATGGATCCATTTATGGAAACATTTACATACAATGTTTCAACCGCTGCATTGAAGGACAGTCCCAGAACTGTCATTAATAGTCTATTTCTGACAGTTCCATGACATTCCCTCCATACAGCGGTTAAAACAGCTGTATGCAGTGAATGTCCCAGAACTGTCATAAATAGTCTATTTCTGACAGATCTGGGACATTCACTGCATACAGCTGTTTTAACCGCTGTATGGAGGGAATGTCATGGAACTGTCAGAAATAGACTATTAATGACAGTTGTGGGACTGTCCTTCCATACAGCGGTTGAAACATTGTATGTATTTGTTTCCATAAATGGATCCATTTATGGAAACAAATACATACAATGTTTCAACCGCTGCATTGAAGGACAGTCCCAGAACTGTCATTAATAGTCTATTTCTGACAGTTCCATGACATTCCCTCCATACAGCGGTTAAAACAGCTGTATGCAGTGAATGTCCCAGAACTGTCATAAATAGTCTATTTCTGACAGATCTGGGACATTCACTCCATACAGCTGTTTTAACCGCTGTATGGAGGGAATGTCATGGAACTGTCAGAAATAGACTATTAATGACAGTTGTGGGACTGTCCTTCCATGCAGCGGTTGAAACATTGTATGTATTTGTTTCCATAAATGGATCCATTTATGGAAACAAATACATACAATGTTTCAACCGCTGTATGGAAGGACAGTCCCACAACTGTCATTAATAGTCTATTTCTGACAGTTCCATGACATTCCCTCCATACAGCGGTTAAAACAGCTGTATGCAGTGAATGTCCCAGAACTGTCATAAATAGTCTATTTCTGATAGATCTGGGACATTCACTCCATACAGCTGTTTTAACCGCTGTATGGAGGGAATGTCATGGAACTGTCAGAAATAGACTATTAATGACAGTTGTGGGACTGTCCTTCCATACAGCGGTTGAAACATTGTATGTATTTGTTTCCATAAATGGATCCATTTATGGAAACAAATACATACAATGTTTCAACCGCTGTATGGAAGGACAGTCCCACAACTGTCATTAATAGTCTATTTCTGACAGTTCCATGACATTCCCTCCATACAGCGGTTAAAACAGCTGTATGCAGTGAATGTCCCAGAACTGTCATAAATAGTCTATTTCTGACAGTTCTGGGACATTCACTCCATACAGCGGTTTCCGGCAAAAAGTGTATGTGCAGAGTTCCTCTATTCTGCAGATACACTTAGAGGAGCTCTGCAGATACACTTAGAGGAGCTCTGCACATACACTTTTTTCCGGTTTGGAATTATTCTTATTTTCATCCTACTTCTTCTTCTTCTTCTTCATCCTCATCCTCATCCTCTTCTTCTTCTGAGGATGAGGATGAGGATGAAGAAGAAGAAGAAGAAGAAGTAGGATGAAAATAAGATTAATTCCAAGCCGGCAAAAAGTGTATGTGCAGAGCTCCTCTAAGTGTATCTGCAGAGCTCCTCTAAGTGTATCTGCAGAATAGAGGAACTCTGCACATACACTTTTTGCCGGCTTGGAATTATTCTTCTTTTCATCCTACTTCTTCTTCTTCTTCTTCTTCATCCTCATCCTCAGAAGATGAGGATGAGGAAGAAGAAGAAGAAGAAGAAGAAGAAGAAGAAGAAGAAGAAGAAGAAGAAGAAGTATAATGAAAAGAAGAATAATTCCATGCCGGCAAAAAGTGTATGTGCAGAGTTCCTCTATTTCTGACAGTTCTCTCACAGCTTCTTCACATGTACAGCGGTTGAAATATCTGTATCCTAAATGGAAACTAATAGATACAAATTGTATCTATTAGTTTCCATTTAGGATACAGATGTTTCAACCGCTGTACATGTGAAGAAGCTGTGAGAGAACTGTCAGAAATAGAGGAACTCTGCACATACACTTTTTGCCGGCTTGGAATTATTCTTCTTTTCATCCTACTTCTTCTTCTTCTTCTTCTTCTTCTTCTTCTTCTTCTTCTTCTTCTTCTTCATCCTCATCCTCATCCTCTTCTTCTGAGGATGAAGAAGAAGAAGAAGTAGGATGAAAAGAAGAATAATTCCAAGCCGGCAAAAAGTGTATGTGCAGAGTTCCTCTATTTCTGACAGTTCTCTCACAACTTCTTCACATGTACAGTGGTTGAAACATCTGTATCCTAAATGTAAACTAATAGATACAATGTTTCAACCGCTAAACATGTGTTCCTTCTGTCAGAGAACTGTCAGAAATAGCGGAGCTCACTGCAGGGACACTTTTGCCGGCTGATCGGGAAATGTTCGATTCGCGCACCCGAAGTAGGCAAAATTTCGGTTTCGACACGAATCGAATATTTCCTGAAATTCGACTCGAATTCCGGTTCGCCTAGTTCGATTCGCTCATCTCTAGCTATATTATCAGCTTTTCCCCAAAAGACTCTTTTCTCTTCTTGCATCGGAACCACACTCAGATCAAGGTTGCATGCAAGAAAAAATAGGACAGATAGTGTTCTCTGCAAAAATGATGCTTTATTAAAATACCAAGATAAAAAATGCACTCACTTTTAATAAGCATACTCAGTGATATAATACAAGCTTCATAAAAAACCGTGGGGACATCTAACGGCATGCACCATACCACATAGACTCGCCTGGCCCTTAGATGACTGCTCTCCAAACATAACCAGTGTGGCTCTGCCCCATACATGTCATGCCCACCTTTGGGCTTCTTCAGTAAGACAAGTTGTAATCATCATAGAACTTTGGTGCTGGATGCACTTTATTTCTTGGCCTTTATGAACTTTATTTTATGTTTGTTAAATAGGTGAAGAAAGGGACCCCCTATTAGGCTTGGGACTTTAAAGGCTTGAATATATACCAAAAGAGTTTTTTCTATAAAAAAGTACAAACTTTTTATTTTGTCAAGGTATTGTTTTAGCACATAGACATACAATACAATACATCATCCAAAGTAATAGTACAGCATCAACATCAGAATATGAATTACATGATAAAGATACCCAGTATGACCCTGTTTGACTAGCCATAAAAATATATTGTAATATCACTGTTTTTATACATGATTACAGAGATAGTATTCTAATTGATCCAACACGATTTGAAGTGACTTCACTCCTTCCTCAGGGAAAAAAGAAGAACTCTGCATATGGGTGACATCATCTACAAGATTGAACATATATTTGTTTGAAACATTTCTTATATTCATTACAATATTTAACAATTTATAATCTGCAGATATACTTACAATACATGAAAGTGCAGAAAAAATTGTTGAATTATTAAACTCCATTAAAAGACATGGTGCTTAAAAAAAAAACGCCTCATGTGGCTTTAAAACCGGCTGAACCCAGAGAGTGGAACCCCCCAGGCACGAATCACAAGGGCTCACCCCAGGCCACTGCAATGAATAGCTGTATAACTGAGTAGGAACATATTATGTGTCATACACTAGTACCATACCGATCTATAGACAAGAGACCCACCATTGAGTGTGTAACCATCCAAATCATCTCACACCTCCTCATTATACCCGATAAATTATACCTGATGAACTTTATGGGGAACCCCCAAACAAAAGGCACAGATCACTAGGGCAACACCACAGGTCACTGCAATAAACGACTATATGTATAAGTCATCGATGGGAGCACATAATGTGTCATACAGTGATATAGTACTGATTTGATAACATAGAAACCCACCATTAAGTGTCTAGATATCCAGATCTTGTCACACCCCCTCCTCGTATTTTCGCGATAGGTATGGTATAAGACTTCAAGGATAGGTATACCCAGTTGTACCAGTTATTTCATTCAGTATTGCTGTTGTTGAAAAAAATGATGAACAATGTATGAATACATATGTCCACATGACAACATCACAGCAAGAGAAGAAAAGACCCTTAATGCCCTAGAAAAACTGACCAAGGGGAGGAGAGCAAAAAGCTTACCAGAGGCCATGGATATGATGATCCCTCATAAATGCAAGGTGACCCTGCAGCATTTCAAAACCGTGTACACCGGCTCATAGAGACAATGTATATCTCATTCAGTGGTGCTGTCATTGAAAAAGTTAATGAACATTGTATGAATACATATATCCACATGACAACATCATAACAGGAGAGAAAAAAGGCCTTTGATGCCCAAGAAACACTGCCCATGGGGAAGAGTGCAAGAAGCTTACCAAAACCCGCAATACAATGCACCCCAGTGTATGCAGGTGACACCTGCAGCATATCAAAACCGTGTATACCGGCTCACAGAGACGAGGATGACAGACGACTCCACATTATATAGGTACCTAAATAGAGCAGTAATGACATCCACCAGTGCACTCCCGGGATCCAAGATGGCACCTGAATGCCAGACCCACGTTGCCTCAGGATGGACATCACTAGGAAACACACCCTGGAATGCTGGTGTACGACATCACCACGCCCTAGTTGCGGGATGACGTCCCGCATCAGCAGACTGCCGACACGCCAAAACGGCCGCCGGGTATAGAGGCAGGATATAGCTGCACCGCTGCAACCCAGACCCAATTAACAGAGCCGCAAACACCAGACAGGTCGGTGGTGCAGCCCTAGCAAGCTGGGGATCGAACCGAAGGGGACCAGCCGCCTGGGTTCAAAGCCAACCAGTCCCCCAATCAGGGTGGCACTGCAGCAAAAATCATCCATGTCAACAATGCATAATTATTGAAAACATACATAATGCACAGGAAAAATGCAAATAATACAAAAACCAACAAATGGCAATAATGATCATAGTAGCACAGGTCAAGAGAAATAGATATTCAATGAGCAAGATATATCACGCATATATTGGGCATACACAAGGCATCACATCAATTGTGAATAGAAATAGACATTGTTAGACATGGTATCATAGATAAGCATTATCCATAAGCGATCAGGAGGCACGAAATAGAAATTATTTTTCCATGTCTCTAGAAGTGAACTCTTGTAGAAAAGGCCTAAAGTTAATTGATTCATTTAGGCCGGGGTGGGGAGGAGTAGCTTGTAGATGGAAAATCCATTTAAGTTCTAACTGCAACAGCAATTTATTCCAATCACCCCCTCTTCGACCTGGATGTACCCGGTCTAGAATAAAAGATTTAACTTTGGGAAATTGTCCATTGTGTACACTAAGGACATGATGTCCCAATGGTAACTTAGGATCACCTGTTCGCATGCTTTTAATGTGTCTGTATGCTTGTCTCCAGAATTCCAACTTAGTCTTACCCACATAAAAACAACCACATTCACAGAGTAATAGATATATCACTCTGGTGGTTTGACAGTTAGCAAAGTGTTTAAGTTTGAACAAGGCCCCATTCGGTAGTTTTGGTTGTACTTCCATACACATATATTTGCAATATTTTCAATCCCCACAACAGAAGGTGCCTTTTAATTTGCAAGGGTCTCTCATAGAGTCACCATTATATTCACTTCGTGTAATACGATCTCTCACAGACGTGGCCCTCCTAAAAGTAAACTGGGGAGTGGAAGAAACAAATTTTCCTAATAAAGGATCTATGGGTAATAAGTGCCAGTATTTTTGGATGACATCTCTAACTTGGTTGTGCTGATTAGATAATTTCATAATGATTCTGGTCTGATTATCTGATACTATCTTATTCTGATTTTTGCATAAGAGATCATTTCTAATATTATTACAAGCGCTTTTACAGGCTTTTTGCAAGCAAGACTTAGTATATCCCCTCTCCAATAGTCTGCCGTGGAGTGCAACACCCTCCTCTTTGAAGGTTTGTTCATCAGAGCACTTTTTTCTTATCCTTAAATATTGACTGTATGGGATAAATGAAATCAATGCCTTGGGATCAAAGCTTGAAGCATGTAATATAGTATTGCCAGCTGTAGGTTTTTGGTACAGTCTACTAGCCAAACTACCATCATTATTCACCAAAATACTAACATCTTGAAAAGTAACTTCCTTTCTATTGTAGGTCATAGTGAATGAGAGATTATACTCATTTTTGTTTATTCTCTCCAGACAACCAATCACTAATTCTTCAGGGCCATCCCAAACCATGAGGATGTCATCAACTTACTGGCTCCACATGCTAATGTGGCCATATACATAAATAAGTCCTCATCAGCCCCACTCCCCCAGGTGCAAGTTGGCGTACGATAGGGCACATGAGGTCCCCATCACCATACCTTGTACCTGGAGGTAGTGGGAACCATTAAACATGAAAACATTATGCTGGAGAATAAAGTCTAAAGCTGAAACAATAAACTCATTATAGGCCCATTCTTGATACTTCCTCTGTGTAAGGATCTGTCAAATGGCTTCTACCCCCTTACTGTGGGGAATGGAGCTATATAATGCTTCTATATCTATGGTGACAAGAAAGGCCCCTTTCTTCAGGTATATGTGTCAGGGCTCTGTCCTCGGCAGAGGTGTTAGGAGACCTGGCACCCCTGCCAGTACATTGCATGGCCGCAGAAGTTCACATCGGCTCAAATTTGGCTCCAAACAGCCTTTATAAGGAAGCCCTGCCCTACTATCAGGTGCTGGTTGATCTCTGGCTTCCCAGTTCCTTGTTCCTGATTCCTGTGCTATTGTGATCTGTGATTTCCTGATACCGACTCGGCTTGGACCTGTCTTCTCTGTTTAACCCCTGATCTGACCTCGGCTTGGATAACTGATATTTCCTCTTTGCTCCTCTGTGTATGACCCCGGCTATCCCATCTGACTACGTCTGCTCTGATTCCCACCCGGTACCGGACCTTGGCTTTGAATCGGCTATCCAGTAATCTTCTGTTCCCCGGAAAGGCTTGCATACCTCGCACAGGTGCCCCCTGTCTGCAGACCTCATCTCAGAGCATCAGCTGTGCTCCTGGGTGGACCACCAACAAGCACTCCTACAGGCAACCTGTGCCACTTTGGGCCTGACTCCTGCTGTCCCACTCTTAGGGGAGTCTGGAACTTAGCCGCAAGGGAAGCCCTCTCTCCATTGGCCTCTCACACCAGGTACGTGACAATATGTAAGTTATCAATAATTCTCAGTATGTGTACAGTATCCTTCACATATGAAGGAAGACTTGCTACTTGGGGTCTAAGATATTCATCTATTAGTTGATATAGATGCTCGGTTAAAGCTCCATTGCCAGATATATTTGGCCTTTCTGGGGGATTGTCTATTCTCTTGTGAATTTTTGGGAGAGAGTAAAAGTTGGAATCCTAGGAAAGCTAGTTCTAACAAAGTCCCATGTGGTTTTGGTAATGATGCCATTCAAAAACGCTGTATCAACCAACTCATAGAATTGATTGTTGAATTTGTTAATCACGTCGGATGAAATTGGGCGATACCAGTCTGTAATAGAGAGAATCTTATTACACATTGTGACGGAAGCGTAGGCAGGACAGAACACACAGAAAAGATGGAGAACACACAAAGCTTTATTGAGACAACAAAATAACAGTCACTCAATGGGGAAATGGCAGGAAGGGTGATCTGTGCGCAAACTGGAGATGATTCCTGGCACGGGGGGTCTTGCCAATATGGGGGTGACAGCAAGGAGGGGCTAAGATACCTGTAGTCCAGCACCAAGGGCAAAGGAAGAGTCTCTGTGGCGGATTGTAATCTCACAAGGGGCAAGGGTCATAACAGGAACAGTTCAGGTAAAACAGGGGATCGTCCCAGCAGCAGTTCAGGTAAAACAGGGGAAAGCATGTGCCCACGGATCTGACAGGGTGTCTGGTCCAGGGATAAGAAAGTAAGACACAGATACCTGTTTTAGGACAGATGCGGGGTCTCCGGCAGGGTGGCTTGTGCGGTCTTCCCCCCCCTTTGGACTGGGGTCTTCGGCAGCAGGCGAACATTCTTCCCCCCGGGCTGGGGTCTCCGGCAACAGGCAGGCAACCCCTCCCCTGGGCTGGGGTCTCGGGCAGCAAGCAGGTGATCTACCCCTGGACTGGGTTCTTGGGCAGCAGGCAGGCGATCTCCCCCCTAGGCTCGGGGGGTCCCAGGCAGAGCCCGGTCATGAGGGTCCCGCCGCAGATGGGCTCCCTCCGTGACTGCACAGTGAACTGGGGTCTCGGGCAACAGGCAGGCAACTTCCCCTGGACAGGGGTCTCGGGGAACAGGCGGCAATCTACCCCTGGGCAGGGGTCTCGGGCAACAGACGGGCAACCTACCCCTGGGCAGGGGTCTCGGGCAACAGGCGGGCAACCTACCCCTGGACTGGGGTCTTGGGCAGGAACAACAAAAAGAAGCGCACCAACCTTGCGCATTACCTCAGTGACCAAAATGTATTAAATAAAAGAATGGTACTCACAAACAGCGAATAAAAACAGGCATGTAAGTCCTCAAAAGGACTTTAAAGGCAAGATGCAAATGCGAATCCCATCATGGAGGAAGCCACTCAGTACAGCTGACGCGTTTCGAAGGACAAGCCTTCTTCCTCAGAGCTAGAAGGCTTGTCCTTCGAAATGCGTCAGCTGTACTGAGTGGCTTCCTCCATGATGGGATTCGCATTTGCATCTTGCCTTTAAAGTCCCTTTGAGGACTTACATGCCTGTTTTTATTCGCTGTTTGTGAGTACCATTCTTTTATTTAATAAATTTTGGTTACTGAGGTAATGCGCAAGGTTGGTGCGCTTCTTTTTGTTGTTCTTCCTCACAGTTTCGTTTGGGCTTCCCCAGCCTTGGTGTGGAGCTGCACGACCTTGTCTATTTCGGTGGTTCCTTCCTTTTTTGGAGTTTGTTCTATCTACTCACCACCGGTCTGGGTCCTGGAGCGCAGGAGATATCGCATTTTGTTCATTGTCTGGGGTCTTGGGCAACAGGCGGGCAACCTACCCCTGGGCAGGGGTCTCAGGCAACAGGTGGGCAACCTACCCCTGGACAGTGGTCTCGGGCAACAAGTGGCAATCTACCCCTGGGCAGGGGTCTCGGCAACAGGCGGAAAACCTACCCCTGGGCAGGGGTCTCGGGCAACAGGTGGGCAACCTACCCCTGGGCAGGGGTCTCGGGCAACAAGTGGCAATCTACCCCTGGGCAGGGGTCTCGGGCAACAGGCGGGCAACCTACCCCTGGGCAGGGGTCTCGGGCAACAGGCGGCAATCTACCCCTGGGCAGGGGTCTCGGGCAAAAGGCAGACAACTCACCCTTCAGCTGGAGGGTCTCAGGTAGGGTCAGGCGGTCTCCCCTTAGCTTGGGGGGTTGCAGATAGCTGGCAGGCAGTGTCCTCTCAGCTGGAGGGTCTCTGGTAGGGTCAGGCGGTCTCCCCTTAGCTTGGGGGTCTCAGGTAGCTGGCAGGCAGTTTCCCCTCAGCTGGAGGGTCTTAGGTAGGGTCAGGTGTTCTCCCCTTAGCTTGGGAGTCTCAGGTAGCTGGCAGGCAGTGTTTCCTCAGCTGGAGGGTCTCAGGTAGGGTCAGGCGGTCTCCCCTTAGCTTGGGGGGTCACAGGTAGCTGGCAGGCAGTGTCCCCTCAGCTGGAGGGTCTCCGGTATGGTCAGGCGGTCTCCCCTTAGCTTGGGGATCTCAGGTAGCTGGCAGGCAGTTTCCCCTCAGCTGGAGGGTCTCAGGTAGGGTCAGGCGGTCTCCCCTTAGCTTGGGGGTCTCAGGTAGCTGGCAGGCAGTGTCCCCCCAGCTGGAGGGTCTCAGGTAGGGTTTCAGCTGTGGGGTTTGACCTTTGAGGAGGGGGCTCATGCAGAGCTGTGGAGACTCCCACCCTGGGACATTCAGCGGAGGGCAGCGGGTACTCCCAACCCTGGGGTATTGCAGAAGGCTACAGTCCAGACCTTTTGGGGGTCTGTGGAGTGCGCAGTGGGGATGGCTGCGGAGGCTCGGTCCCCCCCACCCGAGCCTCCCAGCGGCTTTCAGGGAGATAGATGATTCTAGCAGCGTGCACAGGAACAAAGAGGAGGGCTGCTTCCTGTGCCAGTCTTTTTAAAAGCAGGATGCTGCCGGGTTGCCTCGGCAATGGCCAGCCCAGCACCTTTCATGGAAGCTACAAGGACAGAGGAAAGTGCAAGGGGGGAGGGAGGGGTGGAGGGATATGGCCGAGGAACAGCAGGCAAAGGGGAGTGGGGAAGGCACGGGCACTCCGTGACACACATATTAACATATTGGTCATTAATCATAATGACAATGTTACCTCCCTTGTCTGAGGGCTTAATGACAGGGGAAGTGTTAGCTGCTAGGCTAGGTTCCCCATAACATTCATAAGATATAATTTATCGGGTATAATGAGGAGGAGGTGTGAGATGACTTGGATGGTTACACACTCAATGGTGGGTCTCTTGTCTATAGATCAGTATGGTACTAGTGTATGACACATAATACGTTCCTACTCATGTATACAGCTATTCATTGCAGTGACCTGGGGTGTGCCCTTGTGATTTGTGCCTGGGGGATTCCACTGTCTTGGTTCAGTCTGTTTTCCAGCTACATGAGGCGGTTTTTTGAAGCACCGTGTCTTTTAACCTCCTTAGCGGTATTCCAGAGTGTAGCTCGGGGTAAAATTTGAATACCAAGAGCGGTAACCCCGAGCTACACTCGGGCTTACCATGCGGCGTTGCTCAGGGAGTCCCTGCAGCACTTACCTTGTCCTTCGCTCCCACGATGTGTCCCCTGTAGTGTCCCCGGCCATCTCCTCCGGCCGATGCCGGCATCCAGCTTCCGTGTTCAGGTCCCTGTGACGTCGGGACGTATGGCGGCAAATTTGAAATTTTTAAAATATATAATTTTTTTAAAAATGATTATTACATAGTAAAACATTGCTGTTTCAATGCATTTTACATACATTTTGTCCCTACTGCTTTGTCCTGTGCCCTGCCTTCATTTTGACTGTTCTTTCTGCCTGGAAACTTAGAAAAGTCCATGGCATCTCAAAAGCGTCCCTTTACATCAAAAGCGGTTTTAGACCAGCTAGAGAACAGCGATAGTAAATCAGAACCACTTGCAGAATCGAGTGATAATGATTAGTGGGGAAATTCGTCATCAGACACTGAAAACGATTTTGCAACTTTGCTCAGCGATGTGCGAATTTGCCTCTGTATTTCAAATTTCAGTGTTTTTGGTTTGATTATATTATTGAATTAAATGTATTATTATTATATTATAATGTTTTATGATTATTTATTAAATTATAATTTTTGATTTTGTGTTTCAAATTTATCCTACCCAGGATGTTTACTAGACTCTTGTTCGTACAGATTTCAGTGAGTTATTCCTAAAAATTACAGCCTACAATAAAAAACTACATATTTCCATGCAAAAAAATGGTACCGCTTTCAGGACAAAAAATCGGAAATAATCAGACCGCCAAGGAGGTTAATGGAGTTTAATAATTCAACAATTTTTTTGGATCTTTCATGTATTGTAAGTATATCTACAGATTATAAATTGTTAAATATCATAATGAATATAAGAAATGTTTCAAACAAATATATGTTCAATCTTGTAGATGATGTCACCCATATGCAGAGTTCTTCTTTTTTCCCTGAGGAAGGAGTGAAGTCACTCCAAAACATTTTTGATCATTTAGAATACTATCTCTGTAATCATGTATTAAAATGATGATATTACAATATATTTTTATGGCCAGTCAAACACAGTCATAATGGGTATCCTTATCATGTAATTCATATTCTGATGTTGATGCTGCACTATGACTTTGGATGATGTATTGTATCATATGTCTATCTGCTAAAACAATTCCTTGACAAAATAAAAAGTTTGTTCTTTTTTATAAAAAAAACTCTTTTGGTATATATTCAAGCCTTTAACGTCTCAAGCCTTATAGGGGTCCCTTTCTTCACCTATTTTGCAATTTTGGGGATGGTGGCTCATGATCAGGAATTTCTATTTTTATTTTATGTTTGGTTGTTTTTTTGTGTAGTGATTTTAATTGCACTACATCATTATTCATTTTATTTATTTTGGGGTGTGATGAAAACACTTACAGATTAAGGATCTGTACTTATACCTGTAGATAGATTTAGCATGAATATATTTAGGATGTACTGCACTGATTTTTTTTTTTTTGTATATTGGTCTAATTTACGTGCCTGGGTCACCTCATCTTTATATATGCATAATTTTTAAAGACAAATCCTATAAAAGGATACTAATTTTAAAGTGATTCTGTGTGAGTTGCCTTTATGTATGTACAGTGCCTTAAAATAGTATTGATATCCCTTGAAATTTTCCACATTTTGTAATGTTACAACCAAAAACGTAAATGTATTTTATTGGGATTTTATGTGATAGACCAACACAAAGTGGCACATAATTGTGAAGTGGAAGGAAAATGATAGATGGTTTTCAACATTTTTTACAAATAAATATCTGAAAAGTGTGACATGCATTTGTATTTTGCACCCTTCACTCTGATACCCCTAACTAAAATATAGTGGAATCAATTGCCTTCAGAAGTCACCTAATTAGTAAATAGCGTTCACCTGCGTGTAAGTTAATCTCAGTATAAATAGAGCTGTTCTTGGAAGCCCTCAGAGGTTTGTTAGAATATATATATAATATATTCATGTGTTAAAATGGCCCAGTCATAGTTCAGACCTAAGACAGAGAATCTGTGGCAAGACTTGACATTTGCTGTTCACAGATGCTCTCCATCCAATCTGACCGAGCTTGAGCTATTTGACAAAAAAGAATGGGCAAAAATTTCATTCTCTAGATGTGCAAAGCTGGTAGAGACATACCCAAAAAGACTTGCAGCTTTAATTGAAGCGAAAGGTGGTTCTACAAAGTAGTAACTCAGGGGGGCTAAATACAAATGCACGCCACACTTTTCACATATTTATTTGTAAAAAAAATTGAAAACCATTTATCATTTTCCTTCCACTTCACAATCACGTGCCACTTTGTGTTGGTCTATCACATACAATCCCAATAAAATAAATTTACGTTTTTGGTTGTAACATAACACAATTTGGAAAATATCAAGGGGTATGAATACTTTTTCAAGGCACTGTATTATGCAAATGTGATCAGTTCCAAAATTGAAAAGCTTAGCTCTACCCAGGGGCGGACTGACCATTTGGAAACTTGGGCACTGTCCGAGGGCCCGGGGTCAGTAGGGGGCCCCATGAGATGCCCCTGGTATCTTTTTCATAGACTTTTTTGAGTTTGTGCAGGGACACAGGGGCCCCATGATCCCCTATTGCCCGGGGGCCCCATGAGTTGTCAGTCCACCCCTGGCTCTACCCTATCCAACCTCTCTGCCTAACTGTTGGCTCAAAATTTATGAAACTGCTTTCTATGACAGCTGTCCATTTAGAACAGGGCCCACCTAAAAAAAGTTTGTTTAGTATGGAGTTTGCATTGTAATAATTTCTGTCATGAGTTCTTAAAAAGAACCTGGAACCTTCTTTAAAATAACCTATAATTATAAAAGCACTGCTATTAAACATTGTAAATCATGTGCTGTTGTTTCTCCTTGCATCTAAAGACATTGGCATTGCTAAGTAACCACATCTAATGTGACTTTATTTTTTTAGTTTATTTATAATCAGTAAACAAATCAAATTCTGTCAGTAGTAATCCTATTTTCTTGTCTTTAGTCTGCCCTGCTGTGCAGCCATATGTAAATAATTTGTTGGTGCACCACAGTAGTGATGTAGTTTCAGTATAGAATTACATGGCAATATATGTACAAAAGAGCCAGCTATGCATAAAAAGAATTCTCTTTGTTATGTGGTTTAAGCATGTTTTTCTTACAGAATGTTTATGCTGGAGCCATTATTTTTATTTTTTTGCATTCATGTATTTATTCAAATGTGGTCTACTATGTTCGCTTTTAGGGATTCAGTTGTGTGGGATCTGCTACTCTACATATTATTTAACAGTAGCTTCCATAATCTCAAAGCATGAAAACAACTGCTCTGTTATGACTTTTTGCTCTTACATGTTTATTGGACCCATCTGGCACACGTATACCACTTAGTTTTACAATTTCAAGCAAGCAGAAAATTAATTCTGGTATATATATATAGCCTTTGGTAGTAAAGTGGCATGTGTACTGTAATGTACTTTGTTCTTTTTAACTACCTAAATACCACCATGTTACATCCCTTTCCTTTCCAGGGAAATTTTTAGTTTTCAGTGCTGTGATAGTTTGAGTGACAGTTACTTTTGTCATGCAACACTCTACCCAAATGACAATTATAGATAATTTTTTGAGATACACATTTGTGTTGGTACTTGTTAGCCACTGGGTTTTTATTTTCAAACTGTTTATTACATATTTTTTGCTAAAAAAATGTCAGGACAGTGCAAATACAAGGGTTCTTCAAAACGTTTCTGCACTTTTTAAAATATATATACAGTATATATTAGTGGTGCACCAAGATGAAAATTCTGGTTCCGAAGACAAAACCGAAACCAAAAATTTATGATGCATTTGGCCAAAAACAGAAATGTGTGCGTATGTGGGGGTGGGGAGGCAAACTTTTTTTTATTTGTTTTTTTAATTTTAATGTGTGTTTTTAATTTTTTTTTAACTTGTGATTTTATTGCTATCACATAGGGGACCAATAGTCCCCTATGTGATAGCATATAAGTGACAGGTCCTCATTGTAGAGGGGAGGAGATGGGGGGCAGTGTGTGCAAGGAGGGGGCAGGAGAGGAGCTGTATATACTGCAGATAGGAGAGGGTGGGGCTGGAGAGAAGGCTATAAGTGAGGGAGCAGTGTATACAGACAGGCTTCCTCACTTGCTGCCCCTAAATTGTCAGTTTTTAAATGCAATTACCAGATTTTTTTCCCTTCACTTTATAGTATTATATACTATTTAAAAATTGGCAATGACATTTAGTGGCAGCAAGGGAGAGAGCCTGTCTGTATACACTGCTCCCTCCCTGTATGCTCTGCCTACCTCCTCTTCTGACTTTCTCCACCGACCCCCTTCTCCTATCTGCAGTACACATAGCTCCCCCAAATTCACCGGCCAAATAATCAGTCCGCCCCTTGGGCCTCCATTATCAGCACCTGTATCGGCTCACTTTTTCCTATCAGCAAAATGCTGATAGGGCTATTTTCAGCCGATATGTTTTGGCTGCTGAAATTTCGGTACTTCCCTAATATATATATGTATGAAAGTGTGGAAACTTTTTAAAGACCCCTAGTACCTTCAGAATTTTAGAATGTAGACATCCCAAGGTATTTAGTAAGAGGAACCGTGAATATTTTGAAGATCTAATTTTTTTCACAAGTTTTTGGAAAATGAAAAACTAAATAAAATAGTATTTTTTTTTCTCACACACAGCACTGGCATACTTAGAATTACACATCCAGTATGGGGATATACCTCTGATTTTCAAATTACCTTTCTAAGGCCCCCAAGTTCCAGGACAGTAGACACACAACCGCAAATTGACCACATTTTGAAAAAGAGACACCACACAGTATTTGCTAAGAGGCTTTGGGGTTAATTTACTAAAGGTAAATGTACTGTGCACTGCAAGTACAGTTGCTTTATATCCAAGGGGAAGCTCTGAAATGAGGAGAAGCTTTGATGATTTCTATCATCCAATCATGTGCAAGCAAAAATTCAGTTTTTTTACATTTTCCTTGCATGTTCCCTTCAGATCTAGAGCAACTCCCATAGTGAATCTTTTAACCACTTAAGGGCCACCTGCCCACAATGTAGTATGGACAGGCAGACCGTACAAGTACAGTGATGTACCTGTATGTCGCTGACCTCTTTAGGCGGACTCCAGCTGTGATTGTATACAACGGGGGTTTGCCAGTGATTCATGGCCAGGACCTGCTGATCGGCTGTGTCCAGTCACAGCCCAGAGCCCTGTGTTGACAATCAACACATGGTTTTGTACAGAGGTAACAGTCCTTTTGTTTCTTCTCCTTGTAGATGCTGTAATGTTCATGCAAACTAATCAATAAACACTTATTGGGATTTTATTTACCAAAGACACAGCAGAATCCATTTTGGCCAACATTTATGAAGAAAATTGATTTTTTAAAATGTTTTCATTGCATATGTTTCATAACAGAAAGTAGAAATAAAAAACCCAGTGGTGATCAAATACCACCAAACGAAAGCTCTATTTTTGTGAGAAAAAATTATATAAATTTAGTTTAGGTACAGTGTTGCATGACAGCACAATTGCCAGTTAAAGTAGCACAGTGCTGAATAGCACAAAATGGCCTGGTCATGAAGGGGGTAATACAAAAACAACACCTCCTGCTCTCAGGGACCCAGATCAAGGGTGGGTAGATGGATAGACCATTCAGGAAGCTTGTCCACCAATGGATCAAAGGTTGTGCAGCTCTTAACAAGGTTGAGGAGGCCCGACCAGTACTGCAGAGTGAAAACAGAAAGAAAGCGCACCAACCTTGCGCATTACCTCAATAAAAAGCTGTGATTTTATTAAAATGCGATGTATACTCACAAACAAAGCAGTATAACAGGCGTATAAAATCCTAAAAGGAACATTGAAGTGCAAGACTAGTGTGAATCACATCAAGAGGGGAGCCTCTCAAAGTTCAGCTGACGCGTTTCAAAGGGGGGTCCCTTCTTCCTCAGAGCTAACAAAACCATGAGCGCCCTCTTCTATATATATCATAGAACTAAGAATAAGCCCTCCCAAATGGGCTGGGCAGTCTCAACAATGAAAGAGGGGCATAGGTGTCAGAACAAACATGCTAAACAAAATAGAATGATATGGAACCATTTAATAACATTGTAAACATATCTATAAAAATATAGAAATATACATATATATTTATACCATCAGCACATCAGGGAAAATGAAGGAAGGTGGGGCATCTGTACCCCCAAGTGAGCAATTTGAAATTGGTTTCCTGAACCCTACTGGTCAGAGACAAATGGTGTGTAAGGGTAAAGGATTTCAACCAGTTCTCCTCCGATATCTGAATGGCAAGGGTCCCAGCCCACCTGGAGGTGTACGGAGGAAGATCCGGATGAACCATGGCCAGCAGGATCTGATAAATCACAGAGAGAGGGAATAAAATCTAGCAGATTGCCTAGTAAAACGCCTAACACAGTACAGAAAAACACTGGTTAGGCACACAGTTAACCCTTTCATCGCCCTAGATGTTTAACCCCTTCTCAGCCAGTTTCATTAATACAGTGACAGTGTGTATTTCTAGCACCCCATATGGAAGAAAAATATGTTTTAAATATATTTTAAAAATACTCTTCTCAAATATATTGACATATATTTGAAATACTAAAATTTTAGCCGTATTCAGTATATTTCAATAAGTAAATATATATATATATATATATATACATATATATACTGTATGTTAAAATGCGTTTTTATTACAAAATATATGAAAAATATTTTTAAAAATACATTTTCAAATATACTGTATGGAATGCATTCACAAATATATGTAAAAATATATGTTAAAATGACTTTTTTATATGTTAAAAAAATCGGAAGAATATATTTTAAACAAACATATTTTTTAAAATATTGTTCATATATTTTATTTTGTAATATATAAAAAACACATATCAACATGCAGTACATTGAATACTGCCAAAATTGTGGTGTTTCAAATATATGTCAATATATTTGGGAAGAATATTTTTAAAATATATTTCAAATATATTTTTTTTCCATGTGAGACTGATTACTGTATTTGTGTCACTGGTTCCCACAAAGTGTCAGTTAGTGTCAGACTGTCCACCGCAATCCGCTGATTGCCACCATTACTAGTATAAAATTCCAGTATATATAACGTAGATTGTAGACGCTATATAACTTTTGCGCAGACCAATCAATATATGTTTATTAAGATTTTTTTTACCAAAAATATGTAGCAGAATATATTTTGGCCTAAATTTATGAAGAAATTTGATTTTATAGTTTTTTTATTGGATATGCTTTATAGCAAAAAGTAACAAATATAGTTTTTTTTTCAAAACTGGCATTGTTTTTTTGTTTTGTTTTGTTGTTTATAGCGCAAGAAATAAAAACACAGTGTTGATCAAATGCCACCAAAAGAAAGCTCTATTTGTGGAAAAAAATAATGTAAATTTCATTTATGTACAGCATTGCATGACTGCACAATTGTCAATTAAAGTAAAACAGCACCATATCACAAAAAATGGCCTGGTCATGAAGGGGGTAAATCTTCTGGAAGTCAAGTGGATAACGTATGCCTGTAAAATCGATTAGGAACTCATTGATACAGACATTTCTGTCGTGAGATGTATACATTTATGAATTATTTTTTTTCAAAGAAATTGATGAGTGTCCTAATTTTGTGAATCAATGTTTGGCAAAATTAAATGTCTGACTCTTTTCACAAGGAACTCTTAAAGGATAAGTTCACCTTTGGGAACATGTTATATGTTTCACCTGTTTTTAGGGTGGAAAATGTAACATGTTCCTATAGCTGCAGCCACCGCCTGCCACCCCCATCTCCCTCTGACAGATAGTAGGGGGAGAAGTCTCCCCGTACTATCTGTCAAATTTGAAAATAGTGTGGCCGTGCGAGGCTCTGCCCACATGGCCGCATCATTCATTCACGGACTTCCGTGGATGAATGAACCTTGGCAGCTCTGGGCTTGTAGTTTTCAATAAACTACCATGGAGCTGTGGAGTGCCGTGGTAGTTCTTTGAAGCTTCCTGTCAGAATATCTGCTTACTTGTACATCCAGTACGGCAAGCAGATATTCTTACAGGTCTGCAGGAGACCTACTGATCGCTGGTGCAATACTTTCCACGCTCCTGTAGACAAAAATAATAAATGCACATTTTTTTACCTGCAAATGAATGCTGCTGCCAGACTCATCCACCTTACTAATTGTACCAGCCACCCCTCTCTGCCAATCCCTCCACTGGCTTCCCATTGCCCAACGGATAAAATTCAAAACACTAACAATAACATATAAAGCCATTTGTAACTCTGCCCCAAATTACATCACCGATCTTGTCTCCTAATATCACCCAAACCACACTCTCTGCTCCTCGCACAACCTCTTGCTCTCTAGCTCCCTTGTGTCCTCCTCCCCCCATGCTTGTCTCCAGGACTTCTCCAGAGCTTCCCCCATCCTCTGGAACTCTCTACCCCAATTTATCAGACTATCACCTACTCTGCTCACTTTTCGGCGATCTCTGAAAACCTATCTCTTCAGGGAAGCCTATCCTGACCTCAGCTAATAATGGAATCTTCTACTCTTCCTACCAGTCCATCCCCACAGTTACTACCTTCTGTACCACTAGCCCCTTCATTCTAGATTGTAAGCTCCGAGGATCAGGGCCCTCCTAACCCTCTTGTATTGAACTGTATTGTTGCTGTATTGTCTCCCATTATATTGTAAAGCACTGAGTAAACTGTTGGCGCTTTATAAACCCTGTACAATAATAATAATATTAATTTTGTCTAAAAGGTGAACTTATCCTTTAATCCTCTGAATCAGAGGTGGCCATTGATGTACTATTGCTTTCTATAGGTCTGAATCTGACTGTGAGGTCTCTCTAGTGGTTCCATCAGTCAAACTAAGAATTATATATGCTTTCTTACTAATCTACTTTTTTGGACATTGGAGCAGCGAGGCAAAAAATGTGCACAAAAGAGAAAAAACACTGGAAACAATGACACTGTCAGTGTTCAGCAACATTGGAAACACTCACAGTAGATGTGATCGGCAAACTGCCGCACTGACTGTGATCAGCCATCTGGAAACACTGGCTCTGGTTGTGATGTGCAGACTGAAAACACTGGTACTTTCTGGGATCAGCAATATGGAAACACTGGTGCTGGTTGTGATTAGCAAACTGGAAACAATGGCACTTGCTATCATTAGTAACACTGGCATTGACTGTAATCAGCAAAATTGGAAAACTGGCACTGGCTGTAATCAGGCACTAGCCATAATTAGGCGCATAAGGGGCACTGTGTATTATTAGTATTATGCCTTGTATAAGGGGTGTTTTGACATACTGTGTATAAAGGCCACTGTGACAGACTTTGTATAAGGCCACTGTGATCAGCAACACTGGTACACTCACTGCAAACAGCAGCCAGCTATCCCCTCTCCCTCTCTCACAATGTGACTGCTCAATGAAATTGGCTCTCTACTTTCTGCCTGTAATCAGCACTGTCCATTGACAGTGCAATCATTGACATTGTATACACTTGTGATTGGTCAAAGTGATCACAAGGTACATACCTTTTTTATGTAATCTGCACTGTCCAAACACAGTGAGAGCACAGCTGCTGTGTGCATGCAAATGCACACAGCAAAAAAAGCCAATTATAAATGGTCACTCAGAAGAGGAAGCACGCCTACTGCCTGTTTAATT
Source organism: Staurois parvus (assembly GCF_062004578.1). NCBI lineage: Eukaryota > Metazoa > Chordata > Amphibia > Anura > Ranidae > Staurois > Staurois parvus. Next base: position 7,266,591 of record NW_028317816.1, on the reverse strand, counting down.
ACAGTGGCTGGTAACGAGGTGTTTAAAATATGATACTTTTTCAGAAGCATATCTGGACAGCACCCTCCAACGTATAGGAAGGCTCTACAAAGATAAAAAGTGAGAATATTGTCTTAGATGCCTCTTGTTTAAATCCCAACTTCATCCTAAACTGTTTCCATTGTTGTATATCGTGGGACATTTTTATTTCTGACTGTACTACATTTGAGGAGATTTCTTTTCACTTCCTGTCCATGTTATACCAGGAGAAGAATGGAATAGAAAATGTGTATCTAGGACATAGACAGCCAAAAAAAAACTGAAAGAGAATCTATTTCTTCCCCACTCTAAAAGAAAAGGGGGGTTTTATGGATGTTTGCACCTCCAGGGAAAGATTTCTTCTCACTCTCTATACCAGTGGCACCCCTTTGCTTGGACAGAAAGTGTGTCTGTGTGTGTGTGTGTGTGTGGGGGGGGGGAATCTCCCTATTGGGAAACTCAGAAAGCATCAAAATCTAATAAAAGATTTTGACCCTCCCCCCACTCTATCCAAAACCAAAAATAACATTTTGTCTTGAGTTGGACTTTAAAGCTGAACTGCAGTATAAGAAAATATTACTTCTCCATTCATAGGTGCTGCACTATTGGTTTTCACAGTGAATGGAAATGGATCGATGGATAAAAGGTCCCTCTCCTCCATTCACAGATCTCTTTTCATTGTGGGAGCAATAGTAAAGCTTCTCTTAATGGAGCAGAAAGGTGGAAAGGGCAGGCATAGTTGACACTTTTGGTGAGTGCCACAGCTGTAACCACTTGTAAAAACCCCCACCACACTGGATACTGTAGGGGTATCCAGGGGCAGAGTATAATGGTAACGCGTACTGAGCCCTCACAAAGCTGTGTAGAAGGGCAAGGACACCATGTTGTTCAGATTCAGCCATGACAATTTGTGTCACAGATTGGTGAATAGCAGCAGTGGTTCCCTTCTCTTCACCCTCTAAGAAGCCTCAGGTGCAATACACAACTGTTAACTGATGCCAGAGCCTTCTGATCAGACCAGGACAGATACAGACCTTCTCATGCTTATTAGCCCAATCTCCTTTTCCAGTCTGAAAACCCTAATAAACTGTCACCCCCACAAGCTTGAGCAATCCAGAGACCTAATAGACCATGGGTCGTAAATACCTTAGTGGAATACACATTTGATAGACGGCTTGTCAGCCAAGATTCTAAAACTTCAGCATGTTTCCTAACTTCTGAAATTATGATAGTATAGTCAGAAGAAAGTCATATCCACCTTCATCAGTTATTGGGTAGCATTTTGAACCAAAACATCCCCTGCTAGGAGGTTCCAGAGTGGATTAAGCCTCTACACCCCTCTTATAAAAAAGAGATATCTTTTCCATATTTACATCCATTTTGAAGCTAATTGCATGCTGGACAATAATATGCCAGGTAGACAACTGTACAGTGCCGATATTCAGAGTTACTAAAACTTATAGAAACTATATTGGAGACTGGCAATATAGTTTCTATAAGTTTCTATATAAACGAGTGGCATCCAAGGGCCCTTCCCCAGCCGCGTAATTGGGCAGATAGCCTCTTTCAACACCCCCTTGATGTCAGATAAAAAAGAGCCTGCAAGTAGATCTCTTAGCTCTCGTTTTATCATCAACAAAGGAACATCTGTCAAGTTATGAGAGCCGAGATTATCTTGCTTATTGACTGAACTCTTCTGTAAATATTTATTTGCATCATTTTGACCTTTTCACCATTAAACCCTATTTTGAAAAGTGTTAAACTGTCCCTAAGGCCTTTAATGCAAACTAAAAGAATCCCTGTCTCCTGAAGAGTGCTACTGTATATGACAAACCTCTGAATATATGGCTCTGAGGAAGAGGGGTTTCCTTTGAAACACATCAGCCTTTAGTTGGCCCTCAGAAGGTACTTTTTTGATGTCGGGGCTTTTGGTTCTCTGTGGAACACATACTCAGTGGCTGTCACTTGCTATGAGATTAGTCTTCACTCATTTGTGAGTATATCTAATTTATTTTTAATAAATTTGTATCTGAGATAATGCGATAGGCCGCTTTTGTTTTATTTAATTTCTAGAAACCTCTGAATATACCTGTTTGTGGTAACGGTGTGTACAGATGTTGATTGTTCACATTTGCTCTTGGTAATATTGTGAAGGGTTGATAGGCCCAAAGCTAGCTGGTGGCAGTGTGGATTTTAAAGGTTTAATTGCTTAGGTAACTTAACCCAGTGGCAATCACTCTCAATCTGTTGGCACTTAGATTGTGGTCCCGCAAACTGGAATATCTTTGTGTAGGGTGCAGCTGAGAGTGGCATTGTTACGTAAGTGACAGTGCGGAGTGAGATTGGCCGGTTCTTTGTCATGAGTAGGGCAGAGGCCTGGCATCCCGTTCGTCACACAGAAGACTGAAGATTTCAAGCAACACAGCAGCAACCAACACAACGGTGACTTTTGATTGTAAGTACCGTCAATGCTACTTGTTTTTTTTAAATAATTTCACAAAGCATAAGCCATTTCAAGAAGGTAGGCATCAGTTTGCAACTAATGGTACAATTGGTATACTTAGTATTGGTGCTTCCTGCACAAGATCACTAAATGCATGTACAGCAAAATGCCCCTTGCCCATGTTTCTTTTAAAGTGCATGTAAACCCTAGCATTGATATCTTTTTTGGTCTGTTAAATATGCAGTTAAAAGTGTTTTCTCTTACCTGGTTGACAATTGCAAAAATACCTGTTGCCCTTGTCAAAAAATTCAGGGCTGTCCTGTGCAAACTTTCTGTGTTATTTCAAGGAGCCTAATTAGTCCCCTTAGTTCTTATCTTTGGACCACAGAGCAATGACGGCTTTATGTTGTTCAGAATAGCCTAGGGGAAGAGTTTGAGTAATTTAGTAAAATACAGTTGGAGGGGGGCTGACACTACTAAGTCCACAAAAAGGCTGTGTCCTGTTAGCCTCCAACAGAACGTAGGTGCTGAGTGCATTTTTGGATGATATTTTTCTGTAATTGTAGGGTCTTTAAGGGATAAAACATGGGCAAATGTGTATGTATTGTAGAGATGTTATGCATATGTTTTTCTTTAATTTTGCCCTGACATATGCTTCTCTTACATTGTAAGCTGTAACAGGCAAAGCCCTCTCATCCCTCCTGTATTAAATTGTATTGTAATTGTACTGTCTGCCCTTATGTTGTAACGCGCTGCGTAAACTGTTGGTGCTATATAAATCCTGAATAGAAATAATAATGGAACTGCAAGGGTGGCAAGGGGGAGGGAATATTTTAGTAGGAATTTGGATGGATAACATCTAGCTTAGCTATATTCTGAAAAAAGACTTCAGCACACTAAATTCCTAATCTACGTTATGCAGCTGCCATGCAATGTGTTCCCACATAGATCAAAATTGTAACTAGAAAATGCAGAGCATAATGCATATATATACAAGAATACACTGAATATGCCTTTACATCACTTAACAGTGACAGTGTTATGTAAAACAATAATCCACGAATCCACTGAATGTGAACTTACAAACCTTAAAAGTGATAGTGTAATATAAAATAATGATCCACGGTGCTTGTGAACACTTAATAATGATCAAACATAATGCAAAGTCCCATATATTCCACACTGGCTGTATATGGACAGATATATTCACAATTATATCCACAGTGCTTGTGACCACTTTTGTATAACATCAAACCTGACGGAAGTCCCATATAATCCACGATGACTTTATGTTAGCAAATGTAGTCACACCGCTATATTCTAGTGTACAGTGCTTCTGTGACACCCCTTTGTGCTCCTCCACCTTCCAACACACTTATGCGCTCACCTTAGCGTTTGACTCATAATGAAAGGTGAAACTACGCTTTTCCAAAATGCAAAAATGTCGGCACATAGACTTCCGGTTTGCAGATTGACGTCATCGGCCCACTCTACACGTTACGTCACAACACGTGACTTCATCAGGAAAGCCTATTGGATGTCAAGCCCTCTATTTATACTCGTTACTAAGATGCTGATAATATACATCTGTGCTGACGTCATTTTGTTGAAGATCGTCACATGATCTCGTTTGCCATTTTCTTGTAGACTTTTTTTAATCAAATGGTATATACTAGCCTCAGCTTGCAAGGATATACTGCCACAGTGCTGACTGCTATATACTAGCACAAAGACAGGGATTAAGGACAATGGGGATCATGGATAATATATATAAAATAACACATAACAGCGAACAAGGATAATAGGGATCATGGACAATAGATATAATCTATACATGTGTACCAAAATAATAGAATATGCTAATAAAAGTTGAACTGGGCATTTTTCTGTTTTGTTGTTTGACAAGTTGATAATCGTGACAGAAAAGATCTCATCACAATATAGAAAAGAAGGAAGATTATACAGGAGCGATCATATTCAATTATAATACACAATATAAAAAAGTAGAAAAGATCATACAAAAACACTGGGGGACACTTACAGCGGACAAGTGGTTGACCAATATACTACCAAAACAACCCAAATTTGTCTACAAGAAGGCACCTAATCTTAGAAGTAGATTAGTTAAAAGTATTATAGATCCTCCTAATACCAATAAGGCCTAATTCAATTAAAAAGGTTTCTTTGCCTGTGGAAGATGTTTGGAGGCAATAATACTAAAATACCTAGAAAAAGAAATACTTTCACAGCTACGGAGATACAATACGACATCAGAGACTGCATTATGTGTAGGACGGAAGGAGTAGTGTATTGCATCCAATGTCAGTGTGGATTGCAATATATAGGGCGTACTAAACGCATGCTAGCTAAAAGGATACAGAAACATGTTAGTAGTATCAAAAAAAGGATGTAGCAAACACAGTCTCTCCAAACATTTCACATTGCACCACATTCTGTAGGATTACAATTTTGGGGGATAGAAAAATACAAGCTCCATTAGAGGGGCAGCAATAAAATCAGTACCCTTAGTCAAAAAGAGTCTAAGTAGATTTTTCAATTGCAAACAATGGTACAGCAAGGGTTAAATGTGGATTTCAATTTAAACTGCTTCATAGAGGATTTTTAGTGGTTCTTAGGTAGCAATGTATGGGGGCATAGTAGTAGACTTATACATGTATTTCATACTCCATATATTATTATATAGTTACCTGTAGGGTGGCTATACATTTATAGAGATGTTTAATACCACTAATAGTAGTTAGGTATGAGAGTTCTCATTGGTATATATCCATTTATCCATGGTATGTACTGGGTGACTATTTATACATCAATGTATGCATTTATCTGGCACCAGTGCACTGGGAACTTCAATGTTATGTAGTTTCTTAGATATTATGCTCTTACTATTCAATATATACATTTCCCATATGGTTCATTTATGCTCCTTTGATGTTTTCAATTGTTTACTTTTAGAACTGGATGGTGGATCACATACAATTAAGTTTGATCCATACAAGTATTCACCTGATATCAGTGTGCTCAGTGCTTCCTTAATATGGAGCTCTATGGTTCCCTATCAGATTAGCATATTCTATTATTTTGGTACACATGTATAGATTATATCTATTGTCCATGATCCCTATTATCCTTATTTGCTGTTATGTGTTATTTTATATATATTATCCATGATCCCCATTGTCCTTATTCGCTGTCTTTGTGCTAGTATATAGCAGTCAGCACTGTGGCAGTATATCCTTGCAAGCTGTGGCTAGTAGTTTGATATAAAAAAAAGTCTACAAGAAAATGGCGCCTGAGATCATGTAATGATCTACAATAAAATGGTGCTTGCACAGATGTATATTATCAGTATCTTAGTAATGAGTATAAATAGAGGGCTTGACATCCAATAGGCTACTCCTGATGAAGTCACATGTTGTGACGTAATGCATAGGGTGGGCTGATGATGTCAAGCCACAAACCAGAAGTCTACGTGCCGCCATTTGCAAGTGGGATAACAGCAACCAAATACGCTGGAGATCACTGTGTCAGGAAGTTTTACACTGTGGTGTCCCAGGAGGACACATTTGAATTTGAATGCATTCTTTTTTAAAATAGAGGTTGATTTTGTTGAACATACTACACTATATTCAGCGTTTTTTCTCTACATGACTGCGGAGTGGAGTCATTATAAGGTGTTAGAAAAGAGTGGGAAGAAGTTGTACTTTCTATATACCTGCATGGGTTAAAAGGGAAAATCGTAGTTTGACCAGTCATTATGGGTCAAATGCTAAGGTGAGCGCAAAAGTGTGTTGGAAGGTGGAGGAGCACAAAGGGTGTCACAGAAGCACTGTACACTAGAGTATAGCGCTGTGAATACACTTGCTCACATAAAGTAATCTTGGATTATATGGGACTTCCATCACGTTTGATGTTATACAAAAGTGGTCACAAGCACTGCGGATATAATTGTGAATATATCTGTCCACATACAGCCAGTGTGGAATATATGGGACTTTGCATTATGTGTGATCATTATTAAGTGTTCACAAGCACCGTGGATCATTGTTTTATATTACACTATCACTTTTAAGGCACATTCAGTGGATTAGTGGATTATTGTTTTACATAACACTGTCACTGTTAAGTGATGTAAAGGCATATTCAGTGTATTCGTGTATATATATGCATTATGCGCTGCATTTTCTACTTATAACATCTAGTTTAGTTATTGCTTGCTCTGTTTCTGTGTTCTTGTATATAATGAATGGCACAGCCATGGCATTTCTTGGACATTTCTCCAATTGTATTGCACACCTTTCAGCTAGCAATTATGCCTTTGAAAACTAAAACATTGCTTTCTTTGTGAACTTAGCAGATTTATTTGAACATTTCCAGGCTTTTCTTTAAGGATTCACTTTTCTATTGAAAGAACATGTTTCCTTAGACAGTGCAACATTTTTGTTTCCTTTATTTCCCCTGAGCTAATAAGTTACCAACTGTTACTTAAAAAGAGTGGTGTGCTCAAGGGGAACTTCAGATACAAAGGACTCTTGTACACAAAGTCATTTTCTCTTTCAGAAATATAAATAAACGTGAAGCCCTCCAAGTATTTCCATGACAAGTAAGCAGTCATAAACAGCAAGGACTGATTTCCTAAACCTAACATTGCTTATGATTTACATAGGTTTTTTTGTGTGATGAAACGTGTTTGTAATTGAGCTGTCATAAGCCATATCAAATTGATCTCTGAGTCACAGGTCAAAGCTGAGGTCATAAAGGAATATAGGCAGACAGCTTTGTGGCATGGGGTAGGTGATCGAGACTGCCACACATTATGAAATATATTAGAATTTAGGGATTTAGAGCCAAAGACTAACTAATAAAGCAGCTTTTGTCATAGCCCCTTCATAAATAGTAACATTGTTGCCCTTAATTCATTGACGATTAACCACAGTTGCTTGGCCCCGACTTCCTTCAAACACTCAATTCATCAATTACATTTTCCACTCACTATTTATTAAATCATTAAGAAAGTAATTGCCATTTCTGAAATGGCCATGTTCCATGTAACATGATGGTAAGCTACTTAAGTACCTCACTATTTCCACCAAAATTTAATATTTGTCTATTTAAATATGGCATTGAACATACTGACTAAATCATTGGCAGTGAGTGCTGAGGTCTTTTTCGTTTGAACATTGTAAGGGCTTCATTGTTTTTGCTCTGAGAAATATGAGATATGAGCTCTTTCATGTATGGAGCAGACATAAGATTGTTTCATTCATACGAGTTACTTGGGGAAGGAAATAAGCCAGTATACATCTGACAGGAACATAACACAAACATTTGTAGAATATACATATGATGCATTCAAAAGTGAAACAATTAGCAGATTTTGTATACAGTTTCATAGCTATTTGTGAAAATGAATAGGTAAATGAACTGTGAGGAAACATATGCTGTGGATGACGTAGTGATTAGATGACATGAAATGGATGAAAACACAGTCACTACCAGCAAATGATCCCTTGCTGGAAATGCTTGCTCCTTCAACTGAAATCACAGGATATATTCTAAACCATGGTCCTGCACTTATCAACAGAACTGTTACTATCCATTTTTATTGCTCATTACCCAGCAGTGATGTTTTCCTAGCATTGGTTGTCCTGGTGTCCTGATATATGTAATATCTGAGAAGTACAGTCAAGATAACAAATCTCTAGCTTTTGACACAGAAGCCACACAGATTCTCATACTTAAGGGCTGTTCTGACCCAATGCCAAGCCTCCTGCTTGAGGATTTGTCAGAATCCCTTGAATATGCAGATCAGCCCTTCCTCACCCTCACCCACTGCCTTCTAGAAACTTCTCAAGCTTCTAGAGCACGGGAAGGTATCAGGGATCTTATTTGCAGAGCCCTCTGACCAGACTCAACGTGAATCAGGCTGACTAATCCCAGGCTGACTCACACCAGGCTGCTATCCAGCTTCTAGCTGAAAACCTATCTAGCTCCCCCTAGCTAAATAACTAATCTACATGATTCTGCACAATGACAGTGTATATTTTTAGCACGATCACCTTATAAGTGTCACTGGTTCCCACAGTTAGTGTCAGTCAGTGTCAGCTATTGTCAGGTTATAAGCCGCAATATCACAGTCCCACTATAGGTCAATGATCGCCACCATTACTAGTATAATAAATAAATAAATAAATAAAAATTCCAGTATATATACCATAGTTTGTAGATTCTATAACTTTTGTGCAAACTGATCAATATACGCCCATTTGGATTTTTTTTTACCAAAAATATGTAACAGAATACATATTGGCCTAAATTTATGAAGAAAGCTGATTTAAAAAAATTTTTTATTGGATATACTCTACTGCAGAAAGTAACTTACCTTTTCTGCTGCCTGTTCCACTGAATACTGCTATAATTTTCTTCTTTTGTAGTCCACGCTGAAACAACATTTCTGGGAGTGTAGATTTCTTGGACCTCCTGCAGCTTCGTAGAAACAGAAAGGACCTCTCCTGCTCTCTATGACCCTGAGAAAGGGTGGATGGATGGAAACAGAACTTGAAAAATTCAACCACCAATGCATAGAAGGTTGTGCAGCTCTAAACAAGGCTGGGGAAGCCCAACCAGTACTGAAATGTGAAACAAAAAGAAAGTGCACCAACCTTGCGCATTACCTCAGTAAACCATAATTTTATTAAATTGAGAATACTACTCACAAACAATGAAGTAAATCAAGCATATAAGTCCCCAAAGGAACTTTAGGAGTGTAGAGCCTGTGTGGCTGATGCGCTTCGAAGGGGGTCCCTTCTTAATCTGAGCTCTGACGCGTCAGCCATACTTTGAGAGTCTACCCCTACGATTTGACTCGCACAGGCTCTACACTCCTAAAGTTCCTTTGGGGACCTATATGCTTGATTTACTTCATTGTTTGTGAGTATTATTCTCAATTTAATAAAATTATGGTTTACTGAGGTAATGTGCAAGGTTGGTGCACTTTCTTTTTGTTTCACTTTGCAATTTTCTCCTGCAGCTCCCACTGGCTCCTCCTTTGACCTCACTCATTACAGGATACAATAGTGACATGTATATCAAAAACTTGCCAAAAAATGCAAAGCATTGTTTAAACGTTCACATCCAATCCAGACTTGTCCTGATGTAAAGCCTGGTGCTCACGATAAGATAATCGAATGAAGAAATTGTCCGGTCCGTTTTTTTTTCTCTTGCATGCTGGAAACCATATAGAAAATAAAGAGGTTACTAAATTTATGAAAATTCTTGTATGACAGAATAAAAATTCAGAAGTGATGTAATGTATTGTATTTGTATTGTACTTTTGGTTGAAAACTGTACTGATTAAATGACAATTGTATGATCTGGTATCTTATGATAAACATTTTCGCGCTTGTCCCATTGGATAATTTTGCACGAAATGTCCTGATCAAAGATGTATGCTTAGGTTAATTCCCCCTGGGGGTAGACCAATGGTGCTTCCAAGCTCACAGTATCTTTCCGGCACGTTAAACAGCATGAGGTGAAGGGCTCTCAACACAAAAAAGTACTTTATTGATAAAGGGTACAATGTGCAAGTTACAGCATCCTACACGTTTCAGTAAAAACCTTATTCATAACCATAAAACAACTCAGAACAAACATACTAGACACAAAGACAAACTGTAAAAAGTTCTCCCACTGCACATGGCTCCGACAATTAAATTAGTCTTTTATCATTCAGTTGTTTTGGATATTACTTGATGGGGGGGGGGGGGTGCTACTGAAACACGTCCTTTTATAAATAAAGTACTTTTATTGGGCAAATGAGTTGCCAGCTCTTCACCTTATACTCTCGGTCTGTCCTGATCAGCTCTCAAAAGCTGTGTACTAATGATCAGATTATTGTACAATCGCTTCAAAAGTGGTATTTTTCATATTATTTTCTGATCATGTGTAATAGGCTTAAATAGTTGGTTTGGGTGGTTTATAGGGTAGTTTAGTTTAGGAGGGATAGGGTAAAGGGTTAGCGAAGGTCCAGATCCACTTAAAAAAAAATTGTTATAAGGAATAGCATCTTTATGTAACTACAGATTATACCACTCAGAGTGAGGACTGTTGGAGTGAATGGTCTTTGTAGTAGACACTTGGCTATTGAAAGCTACAAATTAGTTTGAATTGGATGTGAACCAGAAAATGATGCATGGTGCATGTTTTTGATATCTGTCAGTAACAATTAAGTTGATTTTAAACAAATTTTGAAACAATTCATTTTTTTACTCACTTGATTACTTAAAGCTTGCTTACACTGCATGGCAGAGATCTTTGGCTTGGTTACACTGTCCATATAATTGTTTCAAGCTTTGCCCAAAATTGAGTAGAAACTTTCATTTTCAATCATCTGGGCAAACTAAATTATACCCTTACACCCTTATTCATGGACTATAACATTTTTATGATTACCACTTGTTTACAAAGTATCAATCATAAAAACATGTTATCAAGCTACTACATAAAGAAAACACATTGTTTCAAAATAAGGGCTGGTTAAGCTCATTTCAAAATTTTATATACTTTATACTTTAGCCAGAGACTCTTTTATAACAACAAAATCTCCCAAATTTTGTGCCTAGCTGTATTCATAAACTAACAAGAAATAGAAGAAAAAGTAATTTGAAAGGGTTAGTGGATGATGTAGTCCTAATGAGTTAATACGAGAAGGGATATGGAATAGCTTTTTAATATGGTCAATGTGTTTTTTCTCTTATTGGCTGAATATTAAAACAGCAAAAGGTTGCCAGGAAAAGGAGGCAGAGATCTTTAAATTGTTGAATGACAAGTCCACTGTCTAGTAGCTACACACCATAAATAAAACACAGTAAAGGTCCAGGAACAGTAATAAGGGAATACACTTCACCTTTACTGGGTTGCAGTTTACGTGGGAATATTGATGTTTTCGAGGGACATTTATTCAGACAGATGCACAATTTAAAGGATACATATTTATATAGCAACCATAAAGCAATAATTAATCAATAGCTTTGCAGAGGGAAGACAACAGGTGTAGCACCCTCCCAGATAGGTCCTAGGATTAGGTAAATGTAGTTCTGGCTCACTGTATCCAGTGGAGATGCATTCTTGTTTTTAAATAAATTCAGTTTGTCCCACTGTAAACGGTGTGGTTACAATTCCTGGGTTAGGCAAATTGAGTTCTAGCTTACTGTGGTTGGTTAGGTCTGTTTTTATGCCTCACATGCTGTAGGTTTGATTGCTCTCTCCCTGTCTTTTTAGAACCCACTGGGTAGTTCTGGAACATAGGTGTGGATCAATGTAAATGGACAGCATAGATATTTATACTGTCCTAGCCAATCCCTGTGAGTTCTGCACAGATGTTTGCTGGAAAATTGGTATAAATACCTGGAAGAGAATTGTCTTGTCCTGCAGAACAGGATCGCAGCCTAAGGGGGGGCTGGTTGCCCCTTTAGGCAACCCTGCTATGTTCATGCTGTTTGTTGAGGCCTCAGTTGGCTAGTTGAGGAGCCTGGGTGCTGAAAGTCACTGGAAGCTGACTGAGGGCTGTCACCTGAGGATCTAGTCTGAGGCCACTAGTAGAGGTGTCTGTAAGATACTGACCAGAGCCAACCAACATCTGAGCACATTTGTGAATACAGACTGCTGTGAGAGATCCTAGAGATGGTGGGCTGCTGCCACCCCTCTGGTGCTACAGAGTCAGTTGTGTGTGTAAAGAGGACATCTGCTAGTGCCCTGAAGAGCTTAGTATATCTAGTTTTTAGCACAAGGCCTAAAGGGGAAATTACTTTTAAAAAAAAGGATGATTTTATGTCTTCAGTTGCTAAACCAAAGCCAAGTCCATTATGTACCAGCATAAGGACGTTGCTCACAGTTCTACAAAAGGAAGTTTAGTGTCCTCACCTTTGTACCTAGTTCTTTTTGGAGTATCCCACTTGTCCCTCATCTCTATCCAAGTTACCCTCTGAAAAAAAAACACCACAAAGAACACCATTGGACTGTTCATTGAGCCAAAGAGAAACTGTGGTTGTGTGCCTGGTTGTGCGGCAACTACTAAGAAAAGGAAACCCTGTACATTTTTTAGTGGCTCCTACAGTGTAGCGCTACACAGGATTGCTAGAAAATCCTGAACTAATATGTTATAATAAGTCACTGGACAGCTAGTGAGATAATATATATCACACAATGATCTTCACTAAACTATCATGTCTGCCTGGCCTATTCTCAACGCAAACAGGGATTGGTCAGGAAAGTCCAGCAGGGAGGTTTCAGAATGCATGCGTACTACATTTTCTGGCAACCTGTAATGTTAAAGATGAAAAACATTAAAGAATATCAACAACAATTCTTTAAAAACTCCTTTTAAAGCCTCTAGGGTTGGAAGAAAGGGCTGTGGTGCTTGCCTTGTTCTTTACTCCTGGAAGCTTCCACCAGGGCTTCTCTAGGGCACTCTGACCAGTGGATGCATTCTGACTTCATCTACAATGCAGGGCCAGGAGTTATACATTATAAGTGAAGACAGCAGGGGCTTGCCCACAAACAACATTTACCAATATTTTCAACAATGCTGTCCAAGATGTTACCACAGGATATCACTCTAGAGCAGCTTTTCTAAACCTTTTCAACACAAAAGAACCATTGAAAAAACTTTCTGGCCTTAGGGAAACCCTGCCAAAAATGTTCTATATCTACAGCTCATGATACATTAGTATCATGGTCAGTGAGAAGAATGTTCCTTACACTTGCGGTCATTGGAAGAATTACCCCCTTACAGAAAGCCCAGAAGATCAATTGTGTCAGTGGGAACTTATCTGAGAAGCAGAAATTGCTCACTGCACATTGCTCAAGGAATCCCTAGCAACCTCTGGAAGAACCCTGCTCTAGATAATGCATGTTTGCCTTTCTTTGGACCTTTCAGTAAAAGTAAGACTGCTCTGTCTGGATCAGGTGAGTCTGCAACTAATCTGTGTATGACTTAACTGCTCCAAATTAGAGGCTGATAAGGGAAAAGGTCACGAGAGTAGATTCCTTTTCAGAGTGCAAAGGCTACCTCGGGCTAGAATGTGGAAGAAGGCCTCAAGACCTCTCTTTCAGGTACAAAATTACAGTAGGGCTCTCTGCATGAGAAACAACTCAAGTCTGAGACCCATCTAGCTGAGAAGATCACTGCAAGGAAAACAATCTTTATGTTAAGTGCCAGATGAAAAAGCCTGATTCCAGGAAGAAGTGAGAATCCCTTTACTTCCTGAAAACAAGAAGCAAGATTGAAGGTTTCAACTTAAGAGCTGCCTTCAGGAATTAAATAACCAGTGGATCCCTGGCCCACTGGTGTCCTAGTAGCACCAAAAGCACTGAGATGTGGACTCTGAGAGCATTGTAACTCAATCCAACATCTTATTTGAGGAAAATAAAGAACATGAATGGTGAAAGGAAAGTGGGAGACATGATGAGTGGCATTTATTCAATGATTTCTACAGATGAGGAGAGTTCTAAAGCCTGGAGCTTGTTCCTTCTTAAATTACATGCATTTATGGTCAAGCTACTCACTTATGCATAGTACTGATCCCCTGCCTCAGTAGGTTCGGAGCACTTGTAAGACTTAATGGAGGATGAACCAACTTATGGACCAGAAGGCAAAACTCTCCAAATTCTTGGCCAGAAGGGATCAATCACTATTGGTGATACACTGTTCTTCTGGATCTTCAGTAAAGACCACAAAATTAAGGTGGTCATTGGGAAAAACTACAGTAGGTTAAAGTTCTTTTAATGGTAGAGAGCATCTTTCCTCAGAGCTGAAAGACAGACATTAGCAGGATTAAAACCAAAGCACTTGGTTGCTGTCCAGTGAAGCTATCGGTTCCACATCCAGAATCCCCCAAAGGACAAAAATTTGTTTGAGATACTGTAAGTGGGATTCAGAGCTGACGCTAGACTGTTTTGCACCCTAGGCAAGACCAACTACTTGCACCCCCCCCCCAAAAAAAAAAAACTTCACCTGTAAGTCTACTGCACCCCTCCTAGTACACATCCTCTTTCCCCTCGAATTTTCCACCCTGGCACAAATCCTCTCCCCCAAATCCTTCCTCCTAGCTTAAATCCCCCCAATTCTGCCTCCTAGAACAGATCCCCCTAAATCCCTCCTCCTTGCACAACCCCTCCAAACAACCCTTCCCAGCACAAATCCTCCCTCCCCCCTAGCAACCCCCCTCCATGCACAACTCCTCCTGATCCCCCTTCCTAGTAGAATCCCCCCCCGATCTCCACTCCTAACACAAATACACTCCACTCCCCCTCTCCTAGCACAAATCCCCCCCAATCCCCTGTCCTAGCACAAATTACCACCTAAATCCCCCCTTCTAGCAAAAACTCCCACCAACCCTACCTCTAACACAACCCCCCCCAATTCCCTCTCTTAGCACAAATCCCCCCCCCTCCTAATACAAATTCCTCACCAATCTCCCCTCCTAACACAAATTTCCCCCAATCCCCTCTCCTAGCAAAAATTCCTCCCCAATCCCCCCACCCAGCACCAATCCTCTTCATTTGATCCCCCCAACTAGGAAAAATTCCCCCAAAACCCTCTAGCTAAAACACCTCCAAATTACCCTTCTCAGCATAGAATACTGCCACCTTACCCAAACCACACCTACCCTCCTATTAGCATTATTCCCACCCCCAAACCTCCCTCCTACTCCTAGCACATATCTCCCCATTCCTTCTCCTAGCACAAATTCCCCCCTTATCATCCCCTTTAACATTCCCAGACAAATAGCCCCCATCCCCCCTCCTGCACAAACCTCTAATCTCAGCACAAATGATTGTTACCCCTCCTCCTTCATTGTGTACAGTTCCCCAGGCCTATAAGCTCCCCCCAACTTACAGGTGGAAACCAATGGTGCGGGTTGTGCTGTGCTCTCACACCTTTCAGTGGAGCGATCCACCATACAACACATGGCACTGGATTGCTCTTGGATTGGGCTGTACACAGTTTGATTCCCCCACCCCCTGTATCCTCCAATGACCGCTAATCTCTTGGCAGCAGGGAGCCAGGAAATGAATCAAACATTAAATATGCCGATGTAAGAGTGATCCTGTGTCAACTGCTTTATGGAGGATCACTCCACTGACAGGAGAGGAGAGCACAGCCCGCACCTCCCAACTCT
The DNA here is from genome assembly GCF_062004578.1 of Staurois parvus. Classification (NCBI taxonomy): domain Eukaryota; kingdom Metazoa; phylum Chordata; class Amphibia; order Anura; family Ranidae; genus Staurois; species Staurois parvus. The sequence goes on along the minus strand of NW_028317816.1, from coordinate 7,250,931 downwards.
CTCCTGCCTTTTCTTCTTTGCAGGCTTCACTGCTCTGGGCTGCTCTCCCCTTGTCCCAACCATAAATGTGGAGATGGGGGAAGGCACTCAGATGCCATCCCAGCATCCCCCTAGATCCGGCCATGGTGGAGAATAGGCAAACCAGCAGCTGTGGCTGTGCCCTAGGCAGCAGTGCACCCTAGGCAGCTGCTCAGTTTGCCTAGTGGTAGCACTGGCCCTGGTGGGATTCAATGACCATTTGGTATGGGTTGTAAACTCGTGGCTTAGCAGGTCTGCTAGGGAATTTTGTGGACACAGTAGATAAGTAGCAATAATCTTCTTTAAACTTGCCTTGATTCAGTTCCATCCATTTGCACACACCAACTGTCACTGTTAATGATTGGATAGTTTAGTAAGGCCCTCAAATTGAACCTGTTGAGGCTGGTTGGTCCTGCATGGGTGGGATGGATGCTAAACATGGAGAGAACAAGGAGCCCACTCCCTTTGCCCCCCTGGTATACACAGAGGAGTGAACTAGCAGGAGAAGGCATTCACTCCTGTCAATCCTGGAGAGGATTGGGAGTGCTACCCCCCCCCCCCCCCCCACTTGCAGGCCAAGCTGAGGTTGGCCTCTGTTTCGCTTCTGCTGCCACCTTCCCAGGATCTGTTGTTGCTGGGTATGATTTAATGTTCACTGCACTATTTTAAGTGTTCTCTTTTCTTCTGGTTTTATCCACTGCTCTCTGTAACCCAGGATGAGTTATCCTGCTTTGATTACAAGACACTAAATAAATTAAATAAATAAGTCCCTAGATGTGGCAGCTGCATTCAATGTTTTTTTTCAGGCTAAGAACATTTTTATCAAAATATAGTTGTTGATCTTGCCAGAAATGCTGTGCCCTTGTCACTTTCTGTCAATTTATATGATTGTATATGCATATTCCTGGATTTGTTTACTCTTTTTGGAACAGTAGTTAGGTAAACTGAAAATCTGTCTCTTAAGTCAGGTCACACAAGTACCTTGAATACAGATTTTTTTTCTCTAAATCAGAATGCCAGCTAAAGAGAATACACATGTAGTGCTTACTCCAGTAGGAGGCCTGGACATTTGCCCGAGTTCTTTCCCAATGGATTGCCCTGCAGCCCGGCACATGAACACATTCACTCGTTTCCTCAAAAAATCTGTCTAGGAGTGTTGTTTTATTGTTTTCAGTTTTGGAAAACTTGGATAGAGATGAGGGAATTGAGTGGGATACTCCAAAAACAGAAACTATGTACAAATTTAGGAGAGTGAATTCCTTTCTGTGAGGCTGAAGCATAAGTCCTTGCATATAGCAAACTGTGGACTTGGCTTGTAGTAGGACAGTAAGAGCACTCAGGCTTCCTTCTTTAGAGCAGCAAGATCAGTAAACCACACAGGCAGGCGTCCCAATACTTTTAGAAATATAGTGTATATATATATACCATAGTTTGTAGATGCTATAACTCTCACAAAAAACAATTAATATACACTTATTGGGATTTTTTTTACCAAAGACATATACCAGAATACATTTTAGCCTACATTTATGAAGAATTGTGACTTTATTGGATATGTTTTATAACAGAAAGTAGAAAATACTGGGGGGTTTCCCCCAAAATTTAATTTATATAATTAAAAATAGAAACCCCAGTGGTGATCAAATACCACCAAAAGAAAGCTCTAGTTGTGTGAAAAAAATGATATAAATTTAATTTGCATACAATAGTGCATGACTGGGCAATTCCAGGTAAAGTAGCGCACTACTGAATTGCAAAAAATGGCCTGGTTGTTAAGGGGGTAAAACCATCCAGAGCTCAAGTGTAAAAGTGTATTTCTAGATAAAGCTGGGTATACACGTTTAATTGTTTTTTATTAAACCAGTGGGATAAACGAAAAAACTAATTGACAGAGCCCAGCATTAACACAAATGATGCAGAGATCTCTCCTGCTGTGTCTTTGTATTCTAACAGCAGGGACTCTGCCCCCTGCCAGAATACACAGATCAGCACTGCAGCCATCGGTTGAAAGCGCTGATCAAATGCTGATTTTCTAGCATTACTGTTTGACAGAATCTGTTCGTTTTACTGTCTTCTTGGTACCCATATCAGTTAATGCGGAACCAGCTGATTTTCCATCTATATATACTCTGCTTACGTGTTAATGACATTATTTTCCTGTTGCAACTTTGACTAGAATATTATGGTTCATTCCAGGGGCGGACTGGCAACTCATGGGGCCCCGGGCAATAAGGGATCATGGGGCCCCTGTGTCCTTGCCCAAACTCAAAAAAGCCTAAGAAAAAGGTACCAGGGGCATCTCATGGGGCCCCCTACTAACCCCGGGCCCTTGGGCAGTGCCCGAGTTTCGAAATGGTCAGTCCGCTCCTGGTTCATTCACATCTATGTACCTATGCACTATGTACATAGAACAGCTATTGAACTAAACAGTGCTTTTTTTACAACTTTGTGATGCATTGACATGGGTTGAAAATGTTTAATGCACTGACCATGGTTCAATGGCCTTTTGGTAGCAATGGAAGTGCCTGAAAAAGCATGATTGTTGATAATGCATGTAAAAAGGCACAAAAAGGCACATAGGAAGGTGTGAATTCAGCCTTCGTTATTGCATCATCACAGTGGTTGGGTCTGATCTGTGCTCCATTTCTCCTATACATTGCCTAAGAAATCTTGTCATGGCTTTGACCACCTGAAAATGTGGGATAAGTAGATCATGCAATGCAATAGAGACTGGTTGGCTTGCATTGCATGAGCTTCTGCTGATAAAAGATGCACAGGGGTTTGGGGAAATTAAAAATTAGGTAGATTTCAAGATATTCTACAGTTTAAAAATGTAGGTTCCAGTGATGTCTCTGACAGCAAAAATAGGCATTTACCATAGGCCTAGGCTGAATGCTTTGTGTGTAATCCATGAACACACATCAGAAATAGACCTCTTAATATGTGTGAATATACTGGGTCAACAATCTGATAAAACATATCTTGATCTCTTTGTTTAAAGACAGTGTTTTGAAAGGAAGATGGATGCTTTCCAAACCTCATAAGTACCTCATAAACTATACAAAGTAAATTATTCCTTTATGTGCATTTTAGTTAAACAGGCAGGGAAAATACTAAGATGATTTACTGTGACAAATACATTGTAGAGCAGGTCTCTCAGAACTGCTCATAAGTTTACTACTACATGCAATCTGCAGTAGAACACACTTAGTATGGCTTATCAGCAGGAAGGGCAGTCTTGTTTCTCAGATGAGTCCATCTTGGTCAAACAGAAATTGTTCAGCTAATATTTGCAAACTCTATAACTGTAGCTATTGTACACATTTATAGCTGAAAGGCATTACCGTATAAACCACTCAATATGTAATAATTTAAAGCCTAAATTTAGTCAAAAACTCAAAATAAAGCACAAGGAACATTACTTACAGTCAATGTAATGTGTCCCTTGTGTTGTTTGCTGCAAATTAAGTTGATATCTCCCATCCTCCAATCCCCCACCTACCCCCACCAACTTAATCTTTCACCCAAGTGGGGATTAAAAGAGTCCGATAGCTTCTATGAATGAAAAACAGTCTATGAATGGAGGAGGTGGACTTTTTTTTATTCACCCATCCTCCATTATTAGATTGATTTTCATTCATTGAAGCTGTAATACAACTTCTGTGAATGGAGGAGGTGGGCTGAAGGGAAGGCATAGTTGGGCGCTCTTGATGAGTGCAGGTACCTTGGCTTCACTACACCAGTTAATGGCTGCGGAGGTAGGGTGGGGATTGGAAGATGGATGATGTCAGCTAAAGAAGTAGCCAGCAGCACAAGAGATATCACATTGATTGTAAGCAATGTTCCTTGTGACAACTATGCCTACACTTTAAAAAAGACACTTCAGCCAATCTGTAATACACAGTGAACATAAAGGAGTTGCAAAAAATTATGGAAACACTAAGTAAAAGAACAAAATCATTACCTAATACGGTGTTGTGCCAGCTTTGGCATCCAAGACGGTCAGAATTCTCCTGGAAATTGACAAATATAAGTCTCGGGTGGTGGATAATGGAATCTGAAACCACTCTTCATGTAACATCGTTCGAGTTCTCGCAGAGAGAGACAAGCCCTTGTTCTCCAAAATTGGGCATAGTGGCTCTATCATATTGAGGTCCAGCAACTGTGGCACCCAGGGAAGGTGTAAGACTTCATCTGCATGCTCATCAAACCACGATTTGACAACACCAGCTGTGTAAATTGGACATTATCGTCTTGGCAAATTATGTAGTGTTTCCATATTTTTGTCCAAACCCTTTATATTTGGTATGCTACCTATATTTGGTATTCCACTCTATCGACTTTTCTCTGTTCACTTCAAACCAAGATGATGACACCACTATTCAGTACTGCAGCTTATTGTGGTTTTTCACTGAAGTTATGAAAGATCATCCCACTGCTGTGCTCTCAGTCTCCTGTAAGCTTTCTAGACAGCACCAGTACATGCAACCTGGCAGAACTGTGCAACACAATACAGCCGGATTGTCCCACAGTGCACAAGCTCCCAACCTAAGTCTGATTCCCACAAGGAAGTGAATAATGGAAATAATGGAAATATATTATGAATTTCAAACCAATTATACTATCAGGATTTTAAAATACAATCTTTTTCAGTTAATATACACTATAATTTAACTAAAGGTTGTCTTGGTTATACTTTTGTGGAATTCTGCTTTAAATAGAAAGAGTAAAAATTCATAGTAAAAGATAAGATTATGGCATGGAAAAAGGCTTTCCATGCAAATATTTACCCCTGAATAAGGCAGTCATTGAACAAAAGAGTCCACAATCGAAAATGTACGCCTAGGTTGATTTCCCCTGGAAGTAGACCAACGGTGCTCCAAAGCTCACAGCGTCTTTCTGGCACTTTAAACAGCATAAGAGTATAAAAGTGAAGAGCTAGCAACTCTCATTTTTATGTGTTTTGGTAAAAAACCTTATTCTCATGGCTATGAATAAGATTTTTTTTTACAGAAACAAGTAAGCTGCTGCAACTTACACAATGTACCCTTTATGAATAAAGTCCTTTTATTGGGAGAAGGAGTTGCCAGCTCTTCACCCTATACACTTAAGCCTTTAAACAAAGTAAGGACATTGCCGAAAGAGCTCAGGGATGCATTTGAAGCCATATCAAAAAGAATCATGACCAGATAATGACAAAAGAACTCTTGTCCCCATCATCACCTTTGAAAGTCCAGTGTCTGAGCTGGTGGCCTTATCTTTCACATAGCCCAAGAACCCATTGTTTAAATGTTTGCCTAGAGGCAAGGTGCTGCTTAGGATTAGGGCTAAAAAAAAAGTTGTGCTTACATTGCAATAACACTTTTTCCTCATTGCAGCAAGAATTTACTAAATGTTTACTATGACAAATGGGGGGTCAAAATAGGGGGTGGTTTTGCACACACCACTGTTGCAGAGTGGTGGATACTTCTGCCATGAGTGACACAAATGTGACAAAAGGATTTTTTTCCAAATTGCCTCAGAGTGTAGCACATTGTGTTCTTGCTTGTATAGTGACCCCCCATCACTCCTCCTAAGCACTCCCATGATTCTCCTCCCTAATTTTTTGTGTTGTGGGAGGACAGGCATCCTATGTCTGTAGGTTTCCCCCCTGAAATAATTTCCACAGTGTGAGTGATCCCTACACCATCAGAAAATGAGGCAAAGTGGCTTTTACAGATCACATCCTCAAATTGGGGTTTATTGGGCTCCCTGTGGGGTGATTGCAGTAGATCCCCAGATTTTCCCTTTGCTTAGAGGAGCAGTGAAGCTACTCCAAATTTTCTCTTCCTCACTACCAGCTCCAAAAACCCTTCTCTTCACCAGGAGTACCCACCACCACAAACCAGCACACCAGCATCCATTCTCCTCCTTGCATTCTACCTCTGCCTCCTGCTGCATCATGGCATTCCGCATGCTGGTGGAGGGCAGTGATGGCTTCTATGCAAGTAAATATGGCATGCATATATCCTTCTGGGCAAAATAAGGTGGCTGAGTACCTGATAATGAGGTGTATGACAGGCCACAAAAAAGTATAAACGGTTGTTAGGCAAAGATGGCGCAAAGATGTCAAGCATGTGGGTGATTGGAAGGAAGGGACACCCTCCCCCTTAACACAGGAACAGAGTTGAGGCTGTAAATCTACTGGAGGTCCCTCCCCATCACCATTTTTCTCTTGGTGTCAGGAAAACTGGTCAGAAGTGACACATGCTTATAGCAGAGGAACGATAGCAGCAGACAGAAATGATATTTAGTGCTCTGGATTGAGACAAGTACACACTATCGAGGGATATGCTTGTTCATATTTTCATATTTCATGTCTGAGCTTTACATCCACTCTAAATAAGTCCATTTTTATTTATGGCAAGAAAGATGTACAGTTTACTCTGAAAGGATTTCTTATATTTAAGCTTTTAAAAACTACAAGTTGAGCAGAGAGTATATTCTTTTCAGTCAGACAAAGCCTGTCTGTTAGACTGGCAGTAAAATAAAAGAAGCAGCAAAACACAACCAGGAAGCAGAACCTGTAAATGTAATGAACAAATGTGGTCACCTTGTCATGTGTGTTTGCACATGAATATATACAGTATATATATATGGCTGTATGGCTGTTTAAGAGGGGAATGAAATTCTCTCACTTCCTGTTGTCTCTAGTTTACAGGAAGTGCAAGTAATTCTCCCCATGGGTTGACAAGGGTTTTATCCTTCCCTACTCATTCCAAATTTAAAAAAATGTAGCACACACATGAAATTTATATAAGGTAGCCAGGGGCGGACTGACAACTCATGGGGCCCCCGGGCAATAGGGGATCATGGGGCCCCTGTGTCTTTGCCCTAACTCAAAAAAGCCTATGAAAAAGGTACCAGGGGCATCTCATGGGACCCCCTACTGACCCCGGGCCCTTGGGCAGTGCCCGAGTTTCCAAATGGTCAGTCCGCCCCTGAAGGTAGCTATTTTACCTGCCCATCTGTTTCTGAGATGTACCCAGCCCTGTTATACCAAACAGCTCTGTTTGGCAAGAAAGGAGACCTCATTTTTTTCTGCTGCAATCAATTTCTGCTGCTAACACTGAGATGTCTCCTCCTCAGCCCCAAACAGTTATTGAACTGTGAAATAGCAGACTAATAAATTCATTCCCAAGTTGCGCTATTCTGCCAAGGACTGCAAGAGGATGATACCAAGTTAAATTCATGTACTTACATTGCTTGCATTAAAAAAACACATTTGAGGATTTATTAATGAAGACATAGTTGCGTGAATTTGTCTCTTTCATATCTGTGCTACAAAGTAGAAAGTCTGCTTTCCCCTGTGCCTGGGATAGAGAAAACCACATTGGTGGTCGCAGGGTACTGCCCAGTTGTATTTTTCCCAGGGCATTCAGTTCCAACTACCAAAACTCTCTTAACAGCGGCTCCAGTCACTAGATGTCAGCTCCTCCCAGGGCAACGTCCACAGTCCTGAGGTTAGCTTTCACTGGTTTCGCTCTGCAAATATTGTTGGAATAACTTGCCCTATTAACCCAAGCAAAGCACATGAGTGTAATACTCAGCACTCACTCCAGACCTCTGTAGGCCAGAGGAAACACGGAACCTTTCAAGCCTTCACTACATGAACAATCCACACACCAGAAGTTGAACGCCTCTCACTGTGTCTTCTTCATCACATCCCATACTAATGTCCAGTCAGGGTTCAGATAAAAAGAAGTCAGGCTTTACTCCAGAGGTTGGCAGTTAACCTCCCTAGTGGTCTGATTATGTCCATATTTCTGTGCTCAAAGCAGTACATTTTTTTGCATGGAAATATGTATTTTTTTTATTGTAGGCCTGTAATTTTTAGGAATAACTCACTGAAATCTGTCCAAACAAGAGTTTAGTAAACATCCCGGGTATGTTAAAATTTGAAACACAAAATCATAAATTATAATTTAATAAATAATCATAAAAAATAATCATATAATAATAAATGTAATTCAATAATATAATCAAACCAAAAACACTGAAATTTGAAATATAGCGCCAAGTTCGCACATCACTGAGCAAAGTCACATAATCGTTTTCAGTGTCTGATGACAAATTTCCCCACGAATCATTATCACTCAATTCTGCAAATAGTTCTAATTTACTATCGCTGTTCTCTAGCCGGTCTAAAATCGATTTTGACCTAAAGGGACGCTTTTTGGATGCCATAGACGTTTCTCAGTTTCCAGGCAGAAAGAACAGTAAAAATTTCACTTTTTGTCATTTTCAAATTTCCCGCCGGTTCTGCCCCATACGTCCCGACATCGCAGGGGATGGAACCCAGAAGACAGATGCTGGCATACGCCGGAGGACATTACAGGGGACACTGCAGGAGGGACACAGGACAAGGTAAGAGAAGAACAGATCCCGGAGCAGTGCCGCATGGTAAGCCCGAGTGTAGCTCGGGGTTACCACTTGTGGTACTGAAACTTCACCCCGAGCTACACTTGGGAATACCGCCAGGGAAGCTACCAAAAGAATAAATAAACATTCTATTTTAAGGTGGCATAAGGTATCAGTCTTAATCTATAGTCTGGTGCTTAAGTAGTTCCATTAATTGGATAATCTTTCTCCCTTCTGCCTAGTTCTCCCATACTCAAGTGTAAGTCTCTCCAACGAGGTAAACACTGATCCTGATGCAGCATGATTACGGCCCATTGCAACCCACATGATTGCTCCAAGGTTTACACCTTGACTCCCTTACCCTTGACTAGCCTTACCCACCTGTCCCCAAATAACACATTACCAGAAACAATAGGTGACAGGCCAGTGCCTAGAACCCTGGTCTTAGACTGGGCATGCACTGATTGAAATTGGAAAGGGACTGGGCAAATTTTGATCAGCATGTGGCCATTCCCACTTGATAGAAATCAAATGTTGGAAAATTTTTCTTCAACAGTGGCAGCAGAGAGTCAGTTGCAACTGTTTAACGCAACTGCTTATCGATGTATTTTGACAGTGGTGGGTGACGCTGTCAATATACAATATCCCAGCGGTGGGATTCCTCCATCCGCTTCCATCCACCAGTAGCTGAAAGGTAAAAAAAGTGTATGGCCAACTTTGACCATAAGATCCCCTGTTAACATCTGCCCAAAGTTCCAATATAAGATTGTTTAGATTAGGCTGATTTCTTCAATATGCATATCTAAAAAAAATAAATAGATTAGAGTTCTTCTTTAGTCTACTCTGGTGATTTCTGTTCATTAAAAAAAAATCAACTCTGGAAGACCAACAATTGATTGCTAAGTTCTGCTACAAGGGGATCAATATGGTACAAACTACATAGGTTTTCAGCAATTTTATTTGGCATAACAAAGGTGTTTTGACTACAGCGGATATATCATTTCATTAAATAAGTTGATGTTAGCAGAGTGAGTTTGTCTTCAGCTGTTAGCCATGCATTTATAATTGTCCATGACTTTGAATGTGAACAGTGTTTACAGAATTCATGTAGGGTGAGGCTGCCATACACTGATTGAAATTGGGAAGGGACTTGGCAAATTTTGATCAGTATATGACCAGTCCCACTCAATAGAAATCAAATGTTTGATCAATTTCTCTCAAAGGGACATGTTGGAAAATTTTCCTTGATAAGTGGCAGCAGCTAGTGAGCAGCAAGTGCTTATCAATGCATTTTGACAGTGGTGGGTGATGATGTCAATATACAATATCCCAGAGGTGGGATTCCACCATCCACCTGCATCCACCGGTGGATGAAAGATAAAAAATGTGTATGGCTAGCTTTGGCCATAAGAGGCCTTGTTAACATCTGTCCAAAGTTCCTCTTTAACACCCATAAGATTGTTTAGATTAGGCTGATTTCTTCTATGTGTATATCTAAAAAATTAAATTTATTAGAGTTCTTTAGTCTACTCTGGTGATTTCTGGTCATTAAAAAAAAAATCAACTATGGAAGATCAACAATTGATTGCCAAGTTCTGCTACAAGGGGATCGATATGGTACAAGCTATATGGTTTTCCTTTGACGTACAGTAATTTCATGTGGCATAACAAAGGTCTTTTGACTACAGCAGATATGTCATTTCATGAAATAAGGTGATGTTATCAGAGTGAGTTTGTCTTCAGCTGTTAGCCATGCATTTATAACTGTCCATGACTTTGAATGTGAAAAGTATTTACAGAATTCATGTGGGGTGAGGCTGCATGGCTATCTTTCTTTTTATCCTGCCTGAAAAATACATATATAAAAGGCCTCACTCATGCAGAACAAATGAAGGTTAAGAAAAGAGGATAGACGCCAAGGAGACACTAAATATAGCTTTTCTTTGACTGGTCAGGAAGATAAGTAAGGGAAAAGAGTTAGGTTAGTCTATAAATCGTGTGCCAGCAAGTTTATCACTGAATACTACAGATTATGTTGAGTAAAGTAATCAAGAGGAAGAAAGGGAGGCTAAAATAACAAAGTGAGAAGGATATTTTGACTTCACAATCAAACTTTCCTTGACTTCTGCCCTTTGAGCGGAGAGTGCTTTTGTTAGAAAACATGCCATAGTTGTGTTTCTTTAATATTTATCTGAAACAAAGGACAGCACAATTATGACTATGTGTACTGTATGCATATCCACGCCCTGCCTGTAATAAATAAACAATTATACGACTTTTGAGGGTCATTTGAGAAAGACTTTTATGTAATTGGAATGGCCAGCATAGCTTGTAGGCATGTTACAGTCACAGGATTGAAGAATTTTACAGATTTGGGCAGTGTGATGATTACAAACATGTGTATTTATATGCTTTACTAGAATAAATCGTGATAGAGAGATGTTTGTTTAATTTTGTTTAAATCTATTTTATTGAACAGCTTTGTGAAATATAGACCAAGCAAGTAGCTGATACGTTCAAAAGGTAGATGAGTAAATAACTTGTCATGTTCCGTAGGATTTGTTTTATTTACACATTCAAGTTGGGCATGAAAGTAGAAAATTGGAACATATTGAAAACATTTTAAAAAAGAAATATAATCAAAATGTTTTGTTTAACTTCTTCCCATCCTCTCCCAGAGGCCCTTTAACTGGATCATAACACTGGGTGGAGGGTCACAGTGGTCAAATGATTGGGTGTTCATCCTTCTGGCTCCTGATTATAATCAGAGACTGGGAGCTATGACAGCTTAGTCACACTGCTGATAGCGCTCAGTGAGTATACTTTCAGTACAGAAGCCTTGGTTCCCATGGATGTGTGGCATTTTGGCATTAAAGCCTACCCTCCCCTGCCATCACATATATGTGTTATGTGATCAGAAAATGGTTAAATTGCCTGAAAGTTCATGGTTGAAGTAGCATGAAAGTTAGGTTTAAGAGAAAGAAAGCAGTCCCTTCTTCCTTCTTCCCGACTGCACTGTAGCTGAAAGAGGACTACAGAGCAGCTCCCCAGTTTTGGGAGGATGTCCATGGATGTCCTTCCATTTGCATGCCTCCAGCTTTTCCCTGGGGTGTGCATCGTATGCGCTCTGTGAACCCTGTGTCCTTTGGACACAGCTGATCACAGATCACAGTAAAGGGCCAATCACAGCGGCCCTTTACCATGTGATCAGCTAAGTCCATTCACAGCTGGTCACATGGAAACAGATTTGCTAGTTATTAGTATTTCTGTCCTCACATGCTGTTTCTGTGCGAGGAAAGGAGAGCTGATAACTGGCAAGTCTTACAGGGCATAGTGTGTACATTGTTTACACTAAGTGTCCTGATTATCAATGCAGCCCTATCAGTGCCCATCAGTGCAGCTTATCAGTGCCTCCTCATCAGTGCCCATCAGTGCAGTTTATCAGTGCCTCTTGATCAGTGCCCATCAGTGCAGTTTATCAGTGCCGCCTCATCAGTGTCCATCAGTGCACATCAGTGCAGCCTCATTAGTGCCCATCAGTGCAGCCTCATCAGTGCTCATCAGTGCAGCCTCGTCAGTACCCATCAGTGCAGCCTCATCAGTGCTCATCAGTATAGCCTTATCAATGCACATCAGTGAATAACAAAAATTATTTATTTCCAAAATGTCATAACAGAAACTAAGAAAACTTTTTTTTTCAAAATGTTTGGTCTTTTTTGCTTGGTCAGCAAAAATTTTAAAAACTCAGTGGTGATTAAATGCCACCAAAAGAAAGCTCTATCTCAGTCTGAAAAAATTAGAAAAATTTCATTTGGTTACAGTGTTGCATGATCGCGCAATTGTCTTCCAAAGTGTGACAGCGCTGAAAGCTGAAAATTAGCCTGGACAGGAAGGCGGTGAAAATGCCTAGTACTGAAATTACTAAATTATCCTTAAGATTGATTGAATAATTGCTTGATTGATAAGAGATGACAGGCACCCAGGATTGCTGTATATGGCCTTGCTGGGTTCTAATGAGGAACATAACAGGGTCTACATCCTTTATTTCTCTTTGGGAGTATGTCACCAAAAATGACATTTTTGTTTCAGAGGGTGTCCATAAGCTCACTTGTATCTTAGAGCAGACGTATGGCAAAATCAGTGAGCCAATCACACAAGCAGGATATTACAGTTTTGGAGAACGCCTCCAGGTTGCCATAGCGCATTGAATAATACAAAAAGTTACAGTGCTGCAGATTGAAATGGAAAGACAATTTTTAATAGAATTACAATATGGTGTGTGTAGCAACTATATACTGTATGCTATATATATATATATATATATACATATATATATATATTTCTATATTTATTTATTTGCTATATTATTTTTTTACAAAAGTGGATTTACCCTTTAATTTTCTGTTCTTGTGTTTAGATACTTTTTTTTATGAATGGCCTTTCTATAGAAATGAAGGGGGCGCTGAGCAATAGGGTAAATACAGCAAGCATAGTTTATTATTTTAAACACGGTAAATTAGCCATTCCTGGTTCACAGAGTACTTATGTGGCTTTTCAGTAATATATTTCAATTAACATTTTTTGTGCAATAAGATACCCATTGTATCGCACATGATATATTTTGACATATAGACACTGTAAAACTACAGTTTATGTAAATAGGTAAGCCAGCAATTCTTTTCACTTATTACATTTTATCTTTTCTTGCTGATAACAGAATGGCTAGTTAGGATTGTGTTTTTCAAGAGCTTAGTCAGACAAAAGTCAGGCATGTCCTATAAATGCACTTCTTATTTCTAGTGCTCTCACAAATAATGTAAAGGTTAAATGTTTTTTCATTAAAGTTGCAAGCTGATAGACAATGGAAATGATGTTTCTATTCTATACCTGTTCTGTAGAAATCTTTTGATCCCATTCTACACAAGAGTTATCTTATGTAAACATACCACAAATAGAACTGCTCAGATGGATTATGATTAAAAAGCTTGGGCTTTGCCATGAAAGTCAAAGTTCAGTAAGTGGAGTGAGGCTGTTGTGCAAGGTTAGCATTGGATCTTTTTTTCTATTTAGCAGAAATAACTATTGAGGAGACATAGGTGCAGAAGTGCTAAAAATGTTTTCAATAACAATAAGATATGTTTTAACCTCCCTAGTTGTCTGATTATGTCCATATTTCTGTGCTGAAAGCGGTACATTTTTTTGCATGGAAATATGTAGTTTTTTATTGTAGGCTGTAATTTTTAGGAATAACTCACTGAAATCTGTCCGAACAAGAGTCTAGTAAACATCCCGGGTATGATAAAACTTGAAACACAAAATCATAAATTATAATATAATAAATAATCATAAAAAATAATAATAATAATAAATTTAATTCAATAATATAATCACACCAAAAACACTGAAATTTTAAATAGAGTGCCAAGTTCGTACATCGCTGAGCTCAGTCGCAGAATCGTTTTCTGTGTCGGATGACGAATTTCCCCACGAATCATTATCACTCAATTCTGCAAGTGGTTCTGATTTACTATCGCTGTATTCTAGCTGGTCTAAAACTGCTCTTGATCTAAAGGGAGGCTTTTTGGACGCCATGGACTTTTCTAAGTTTCCAGGGAGAAAAAACAGTAAAAATGCAGGCAGGGCACAGGACAAAGCACTAGGGACAAAATGTATGTGAAATGTTTTGAAACAGTAATGTTTTACTATGTGATTTTAGTGTATTAGTGAATGTCAGTTTTTAAAATTTTCACATTTCCTGCCGGTTCCGGCCCCCGTACATCTTGTACGTCCCGACGCTCGCAGGGACCGGAACATGGAAGACGGATGCCGGCATCGGCCGGAGGAGATGGCTGGGGACGCTGCAAGGGACACATCGCGGGAGCGCAGGACAAGGTAAGTGCTGCAGGGAATCCTTGGGCAACTCTGCAAGGTATTCCCGAGTGTAGCTCGGGGTTTCCACTTTTGGTACTGAAACTTTACCCCGAGCTACACTCAGGAATACCGCCAGGGAGGTTAAGGAAAAATGTGTGTACAAGAGCAGCACGGTGAGGTTGATCCTTCTGAAAGTCCCTATTTATACACATATTGGATTTACACTGTATGCCATGCTAGGCCCACTGAGTTGCTCCCCCTTATTTGACTGACCCTCTCAAGCTGAACTCAGAAAAACCTTCATTACAAGACCACGGCAAAGTACAGCCATTCACTGTAGGCTATACGTAGCATGCAAGGCTCCCCAAGTGAGAGAAAGCATCCATAAATTACACCAGACATCTAAAATGCATTTAGTGAATAGTGTCCAATTTTTTAGATCATGTGTTCATGTACTCATTTGTTGTAGAATCTGTGATATACAGTACCACTAATTTGTTGAAATGATGGCTAATCATGAAACGTTCATTGATGTTATCGAAATAAAAAATTCTTAAACAAGAATACAACTATCCATTGGGAGTTTTTCCATAATTATCCTACATTCCCTATGAGTACGTTTTCAAAATCCATCCAGGTGCCTCTGCTACACAGGAAACTTCTGGACTTTTTCCAAATAGTACCAAATTAATTTAAAGAACATGCGTTTCATGAAGCTTAACCTGGTAGATACATAGCTTGTGCAAGAATTGCTATTAAAGTATGACTTGAGGCAAACGTTTTTTTGTTTTTGTTTAATTTTAAACAGAGTGAAGATGGATTAGAACACCTATTAGGTAGACATGAACAAGCTGGAAATGTTTATTTTTTTTCGAATGCATTCGTTCATTACAGATTTTCCTTTTATCATAATCCTTAGGTTGAACTGATTCATTCCAGTCCAGGCTTCTGGGTGGATCCTGATCATGTGATCAGGATCTTTTCAGAATCTGGACTGGCTGAGTGACATCAGCATACAGTGGACATCTGTCAGCTGAAAACAGATCACAAGAGTGGAGAATAAACTGCACTCCTGTGATCTACAGGAGAAGTATAGTCAAAATAACTTTGGCTATACTTCTCTTTAAATCTTACAGTTACCATCTTTGTATATGTGTAGCCCCTCTTAGTCAGGTGCTAGGATGTGTATAGTTAGATTAAGCATAGCTGTGTTTCTCTGCTTACCAGAGAGGCTGTCAGGTAAATTCAGTGTGGTATTCTGCTTAACAGAGTGCTGTGATTGATGAGTTAGGTCTGCTTATGCTGCTCTGGTGCTGTTAGAGTTGGTGTAAGGGACCGCCCGGCGACACCACTAGCACTCCACTGATCGGTCGTTCCCAGCGTATGGAGTCTAAGCCCCAGAGTACTTGTTCACCAGGGCCCCTGATGGTGGGGATGGACTTGGAGTACCCCGGGACCAGGTCATGACTACTGAGGATACCCGTCAGTGGTAGGGGTATTCGCCAGGGGCTCCAACGGGGGAGAGCCTGATATGAGGAGGTCTGGAGACCCCGTTGAGAGGGATGGATGGATGGATGGCTGAGCAAGTGCAAAGTCAGGCAGGCCGGGTCGGTAACTATGGGGACGGTGCGGTACAAAGCAGCGGGCAGAGAATAGTCGGGTCACACACCAGGTCAGCAACAGCAGGTCAGGTCCAATAGGGGGCATCCAGGAGAGAGGTCAGGCAAAGCAAGGGTCTGGGCAGGAGAATACAGCAGGGTCAGGTACAAATCCGGGTCAGCAACTTACTAGAAACAGGTTCAGGATACAGGAGAAGACCAGAAGGCACTGAATGACAGCTCAGGGCCATTTAAATATCCCGCCCTGCACAGTCACTGGTGCCAGGCGCGCGCCCGCGGCCTCTACTGCGCATGTGCGAGCTTGATTGCCGCGGTCGGCTCGGCCCTAGTGCCCGTGTCCCTGCACAGGGCGGTGCACTGCGCCTGCGCCGAGACCAGCGCCGCGGCGATCCCCGACAGTTGGACTGAGTTCTGCCCACCTTCAGGCAGCTATGAGAGCCTTCCTGAACATGGGTAAGGGCTTGGCAAATGCACAGCATGAATATGGATACAGCCCTGATCAATTGCAGGGTAGGATTGCCCTATTGAATGCTGGGAGTGGTATTTAGAGCACATGGGTTCACTGTCCTTCCCAGGAGTGTATTGCACCAGCCAGGCAGGATGCAGGCCATCTTGCTTGGCACTTGCTGCCATGCAGCCTCAGGTGGGTCGACCTGAAGGCCTGAAGATAGAGAGAGTGACCTTGGTTCTTCAGTAAGCTGACTGAGGGGAGCTGTCCTCCAAAGCTTTGACTGGTATCACTGGAGGGTTTCGCTTGGAAGTTTGGAAGAAGGCAACCATTCTGTCCTTGAGCCTTGTGAGTACTGACATTGAGGAATTTTGGGACTCTGTGTGCTTGCTACCTCTCCTGGTGTCTGATAGTCAGCATGGGTCTTGAAAAAGGGAACACTGGCTAGTGTTCTGAAGAGCTTGTCTAAGTGTTGCTAATACAAAGAACTTTGCTCAGCTACGTTACCTTTGGGCTGTTGCAGTCTGTCGTAACTGGCTTATACCTGAGGAGCTCAGCCCTGTAACTAGTACTACTGCAAAATGAGACTTTGCTCACTCCTAAACTACTTATTGCTATGAAGTAAAGGGAAGTCTGCTATCTGCTTCAGCTAAGACTTCAAAAGTGCTCAACTAAGATATCAGCTAGATGTCCTCAGTGTGAATTGTTCTAATTTTGGACTATCCTACTACAATTCCCCATCCCTATCCCCAGTTCTACAATAAAACTCCGAAAACAAACATCCCCTAGACTGGTCATTGGAGACAACGAGCAGAAGTGTGTGTGTGTATTTGGCTGCAGAAATACACTGTGCCTGACTGTGACACTGTGCCGTAACATCGTACAAGTGGCCCTTGCGAGGATAGTGCTACAAATGGCAAATACCTAAGATGTCTTGGCCTAATGCCCTATATTCCCAATAACAAGATCAGAATCATATGTTGAGCTCACATCAATGCTATTTTAAAAAATCCATAATGAGATTCATGTTCTGATTACCATATTGATGGAAGCAAAAAGAAACAGCTAAATGAGAACTAGGTCCCAAGTGAGATGAGAATGTAACTTATTAATCATACAATGTATTATGCTTTCAATGCAACTGGATAGACAATGTAATAATGTTCAGGCAGCTGGGTGCTGACTTTGAGAGATTTGCAATCTGTTGGCTATACAGAAATCTGGCCCTGTATATACAGCTTCTTATACCAAGTAAACTCATGGCTTCCTACCAAAACACATAAAACCCTTAAAACTGCTGCAAAGTGCCCATTTTGTGGTACTTCATATTAATCAATAGAATAAAATACAATGCAGAGTATTTTCCTTTAAAACATCAATCTTTTCTGTTTTTCAATATTCAGTAGTGTTTGTCCTCTGTAAAGTCAAGATGACTACCAAAGATTAGACTATATTAACTGAGGACGTTTTTTTTGTGTATTATTATTAACGTCTAACTTGGTTTGCTAACAAGGTTATTCAAAGCATGACCTTTAGTATCAAATGTAAGGTTTTAATACATTAGTTCAAACTCAGATGTGTCATCTAGCTCACACATACAGTATAAATTATAAATACTAAATGGAATGAATCCTCAAAACATGTCCACGATTAAAATAATTAAAAAAGGTAAGGATGTATGTTTCAACATAATTGGAAGACTGTGGGTGTATGCACAGAAGGCTTACACAGGAATTTTAGATGTCTGGCATACTTTCCCAGGACTTTCCTGTACTTGGGGAGTTGCATGTGTCAAGTACAGCCTGCCAATCACATGGATGGCTGTATGTGGCCATGCTCTTGTAAACATCAGTGCTTTTTTGCATCAGAGTTTACCTGCACTTGCATGTCCGAGGTATTTTCAGAATGTTGGACATGCATGTGCAGGAACACACCAATCTAAAGAAACATCAGAGTTTACAAGAGCACGACCATGTACAGCCATGCACTTGTATATCAGTCTATATGTGACAAACGAGGCTGCATTAGGTTAGGAAAAGCACCCGGAATTTATACCAGGCATCTAAAATGCTTCCTTAAGACTCATGTACATGAACCCTAATAGGCCCATACAAGTTTTGTGAATAGTGTCTTGTTCATTAGATCATGAGTTTTAAATGTACTCATTTGTTGTAGAATCTGGGATACAGATGCACTGCTAATTTGTAGAAGTGATCGTTAGTCATGAAACATTCATTGATGGTATCTAAATAATAAATTATTTCTCAAAAAAACAATCATCCATTGGAAATGTTTTCATAACTGTCCTATGGCTCTTATGAGTACCTTTCCTAAAATCCATCTAACAGGTGCCTCTGCTACACAAAAAGCATCTGTACGCTTTCAAATTAGCACCAAATTCGTTAGATGAACATGTGTTCTATGCAGCACAGTATGGTAATGATGTGGCTTGTTCAAGAATTGACACTTGTCATTCTAATGTTTACTGAGAAATGTCCGGCCATCTATTGCAAGCATTACTATTAAAGTAAAGGCAAAAAACTATTTTTTTTAGTTTTGAGCAGAGTGGAGATGGATAAGAAAACCTAATAGATTTTGTATTGCTGCCTGTGTCCCCATTAGGTGGATTTAGTAAAAGAAAATTAAAAATTTTGGGTTGTCCCCAGAAAAGTAATAGAGGGGAAATCTTCTAATGGGTACTCTAGTTCTCGTGACCTTGGGTGCCCCACGGATTCCTTTAATTTGCAGTGATTTCCTCTCAAATCCTGTTTTGGCTAAGAGATAGAAAGTGATGGGTAATCTCCCCAATGCGACACAGATGGTGAAAAAAAAAGTCTGACGGGATAAAACTTCCCCTATTGGATCCTATCCAAAATGAAAAAAAAACCTTTTGCCTATAGTTCTACTTTAACTCTTAACTATATACTGTACATTGGAAAATGGCTGGATGTACATGCACAAACAGGGGCAGACTGACAACTCATGGGACCCCCGGGCAATAGGAGATAATGGGGCCCCCTGTGACATTGTGCAGTAAAGATGCCCAATTACTGAGAGGTTAATTGCCTTGTGCGGCTGTTTACACTCAGCCTCTTTCCTGACAGGGGTGCTAACCACCTACAACCCTTTTTTTTTTCCTGACAGACCATGAAAAATATGCATTTTTTACTGAAATATGGCAAACTCCTGTTAGAAAAGTAGGTGGGGGGAGAGGAAGGTGAGAAGAGAAAGAGAGAGAGAGGTGGAGGGAGAGAGAGGGAGGGAGAGAGGGAGGGAAAGGGAGAGAGAGAGGGGGAGGGAGAGAGGGGGAGGGAGAGAAAGAGAGGGGGAGAGGGAGGGAGAGAGTGGGGATAGAGAGAGGGTGAGAGAGAGGTGAGGGAGAAAGGGTGAGAGAGAGGGTGAGAGGATGAGAGAGAGGATGAGAAAGAGAGGGTGTGAGAGAGAGGAAGAGAGAGAGAGAGAGAGGGTGAGAGAGAGGGCGAGGGAGAAAGGGTGAGGGAGAGAGAGAGAGGGAGGGAGGGGGGAGAGGGTGAGAGAAAAGGGGACAGCGAGGGAGAGAGAGGGGGAGAGAGAAAGGGGAACAGAGAGAGAGAGAGAAGGTGAGAGAAAGGGGGGACAGAGAGAGAGAGGGAGATGGGGAGAGGGAGAGAGGGAGAGGGGGAGAGGGAGAGGGGGAGAAAGTGAGAGAGAGAGGGTGAGAAAGAGTGCGTGATAGAGGGAGGGTGAGAGAGGGAGAGAGAGGGAGAGAGGGTGAGAAAGAAAGACAGAGGGTGAGTCGAAAGAGAGAGAGGGTGAGAGAGAACGAGAGTAAGAAAGAGAGAAAAGGCGAGAGAGGGAAAGAGGGGGAGAGGGAGAGAGAGGGAGAGACTCAGTGGTGAAGGAGTCCATGTCTATTCACCTGATATGAGCTACTTCCTGGATCTGCTGCTGCCTCCTCCCCTGCTCTCCTCACCGTCACTGACAGTCCTGGCTCCTTATCTGCTCCCATCTCAGGCTCCCCGCTCTGAGCCACATTCCTGTCTAAATAATGTGTCCTGGTTTCAGGGGGACGCATTATTCAGACAGACATAAAGATATTGCCACTGTGTGAAATGTGTGGAGCCTTTCATGGGACCCCTACTGACCCCGGGCCCTCAGTGCCCGAGAGCCCGAATAGTCAGTCGGGCTCTTGGGCAGTGCCCGAGAGCCCGAATAGTCAGTCCGCCCCTGTGCACATGTGAGATGGGGAAACAGCTCTCATTGTTTGAATACTGCTTGTGTGGAGTAAATTAAATGTTTTGACTGACATTCTGCAGTTTAGCCACAAGATGTCACTGTTTTTCTAACACAGCCTCAGACTGCATAGATATTTCTATATTCATGAAGAGGTGGAGTTTTCACACAGAGTTGAGAGAGAACAGGAAGAAGGGAGAGCAGTCATGTTCTGGAGAATGGTGAATGAGGGGGGCCGTGTGAGCTGAGAATCTGATGATATCCAGGTGTGAGAGCATCCCTCCGTAACCAGAGCTGCAGCTAAGTGAAGCTGATGAGATTGCTGCCAGGAAGCTGATGAGATTGCTGCCAGGAATGCTGATGAGATTGCTGCCAGAAATGCTGATGAGAGAAGAGGAACTAAGCAACATATACCATGAGACCACATGCTTGTTGGAGAGACATTTGTTCTGTTCAGAGTCACCAGCGGATGCAAAGCAGACCCCGGTACATGGTCTACACACAAACCAACCATATCACAATGTTTTCTACAACAGCTTCTCCTCTAAACAAGACAACTAAATTTATATTAGCACTCTGATTGCACAAGATTTTCTATTTAGGGCAAAAGAGGAGGATAGGGAAAATGTACTCAGATAGTTGGTGAAAACAATAGCAATTGTGCAGTTTTCTAACCTGTCCAATTTTTTCCGAGATAATTTTTTTTAGGTGTTATGAGGGGGAGGGGACAGTGTTAAGGTTAGTTAGGTATATAACCAGAATTCCACTTTAATATCACTTTATAAACCTGAAAATTAATAGTTGTCAGCGACTTTGGCTCTGGTTGTTAAACAACATCAGGCATAGTTCTCTAAAATAAATTTATCAAATATGGTTCACCTTATATTAGAGCCACATATAACTTATGATTTAACTCCGTGTCCTGTCCTGGTGTTAAATCATACATTCCACAGTAGAAACATAGAAGTTTGACAGCAGAAAAAAAAACAAGTGGTCCATTAAATCTTTCCATTTTTTTATTTTAAAACCAAAGTGTAGCTAAAATAAAAAACAGAAAAATCAGCATAAGGGACTTAACGTACAGTCAGTAGGGCGTGTCTCTTGTGCTGATTCCTCTTCTGTTAGTAGACATCCTCCTCCATTTATGCCCCGCTGCCCCCCACCATAATTTTCAAGTGTAGCAAGGGTTAATGCAACTAAGGGGCTGTCACAGGGTCTCATCAAGACATCCTGACTACGCCCAAATTTTCTACCCAGCTGCTTCCTTTATAGAAGCCATACTACAGCTTCTATGAATTAAACAAGGTCTTTGAATGGACGGGACTGAGCCATCAATCATCCAGCTAACTAGCGAACAGGAATCAGCACAAGGGACTCATCATTCTGTCTTGTGTTCCTGATTTTGCTTTAATTTTAGCTAGACTTAAACTTTATTGTGTAACTTTTTTTTGTCCTAGTAAAGATGTATGCTTTTCAAGCATATTTAAATCCACTTTCTGTTGTCTGACTCACTACCTCTGCTGGAAGTCTATTCTACACATCAACTACTCTCTCAGTAAAAGTTTACTTTATAAGGTTAGTTTATAACTTTCCTTCTGATACTGTAAAGCAGTGGTCTCCAAACTGCGTCCCGGGGGCCAGATGTGGCCCTCTGCTTGCTTTTATCTGGCCCTTGGGGCACTATTTATTCCACTGACACAAACAAATTCATGCCACTTATACCAACGATGGGGCACAGTTCATCCCAATGATACCAAGAATGGGGCCCAATGACACCAATGATGGGGCACAGTTCATCCCAATGATACCAATGATGGGGCACAGTTCATCTGAATGATACCAAGAATGGGGCCCAATGGCACCAATGATGGGGCACAGTTCATCCCAATGATGGGGCACAGTTCATCCCAATGATACCAAGAATGGGGTCCAATGGCACCAATGATGGATCACAATTTTTCCCAATGACACCATTGATGGGGCAAAATTCCTCTCACTAACGCCAAAGATGGAGCATTGTTTATTTCCAATGATGCCGGGACACTTTCCGATCCAGCCCCCCTAAAGTCTGAATGACAGTAAACTGACCCCTTGTATAGAACGTTTGGAGACCCCTGGTGTAAATTCATGTCCCTGTGTTTTTGATCTTAATCATGTCCTTAGATTTCAAGATATATTAAATCATTAGAGAGCTTGTTGTGCAATAGTTCATTTATAAGATAATGGATTTATACAATGAGTGGAATGTGTAAAACATTTACAAGCTTCATTCTTATTAAAGTACTTTACTATAAGATTGCATTGTTATTTAAACCTTGGTCACACTGGATGAGAATTGGCATGCGATTTGCCAAGTCGCACCCTATTGTCTGCAATTAGAGCGGTCATATCAGTGCGGTTCCAACTTGGTCGGAGCCGCACCATATTCTAAAGTAGTGCATGCACTACTTTTGGTGTGATTTGCATAGACATCTGTATCAGATGTCTTGCAATTCACGCCTGAAATCGGCATGCCCCCCCCCCAACTTTGAAATGGTGCAACTTCACTGTAAGTCACACAATTTCAAAGTTGGGCTAAGTAGGTCTTATGTCAGTTTAAACTGCTCATAAAACTGACCATATTTGTTTTAAGATTATGTTGTGATAAAATGACATGGAAAAAACAGCATTTATCTGATTTACAGTTGCAAGAAAAAGTATGTGAACCCCTTGGGATTACATGGAGTTTTGCATGAATTGGGCATAAAATGTGCTCTGAACGTCATCTAAGTCGCAACAATAGAAGAACACAGTCTGCTGAACATAATACTACACAAACATTAGAGTTGCCATGGTTTAATTGCACATAACATGTAAACATTCACAGTGCAGGGAGGAAAAAGTATGTGAGGCCCTAGCTTAATGACTTCTCCCAGAGCTAATTGGAGCCAGGAGTAAGAAAACCTTGACTCCAATCAGTGTGATGATATTGGATGTGTTGCTGACAGCTGTCCTGCCCTTAAAAAACACACACCTGTTTTGGGTTTACTGGTTTCAAGAAGCACTGTCTGATGTGAACCATGCCTCGTAGAAAAGAGCTCTCAGAAGACCTACGATCAAGAATTGTTGACTTACATGAAGCTGGAAAGGGTTACAAAAGTATCTCCAAAAGCCTTGATGTTCATGTGTCCAGGGTAAGACAGACTGTCTACAAATGGAGAAAGTTTAGCACTGTTGCTACTCTCCCTAAGCATTTTCATCCTGTAAAAATGACTGCAAGAGCACAGCGCAGAATGCTGCATGAGGTAAAGAAGAATCCCAGAGTGTCAGCTAAAGACCTAAAGAAATCTCTGGCACATGCTAACATTTTTGTTGACACATCTACAATAAGGAAAACATTAAACAAGAATGGAGTACATGGGAGGACACCATGGAGGAAGCCATTGCTGTCCAAAAAGAATATTGCAGCACGTTTGCAGTTTGCAAAACAGCACCTGGATGTTCCACAGCACTACTGGCAAAATATACTGTGGACAGATGAAACCAAGATTGAGTTGTTTGGGAAGAACACACAACACTATGTGTGGAGAAAAAAAGGCACAGCACACCAACATCAAAACCTCATCCCCACTGTAAAACATGGCGGAGGGAGCATCATGGTTTGGGGCTGCTTTGCTGCCTCAGGGCCTGGATGGATTGTTGTCATTGATGAGAAAATGAATTCCAGAGTTTATCAAGACATTTTGCAGGAAAACGTACGACCATCTGTCCGCCAACTGAAGCTCCGCAGAGGATGGGTGATGCAACAGGACAATGACCCAAAGCATACAAGTAATTCAACAAAACAATGACTGCAACAGCACAGAATACGCCTTCTGGAGTGGCTCAGTCAGAGTCCTGACCTCAACCCGATTGAAATGCTGTGGCATGACCTTAAGAGAGCAATTCACACCAGACATCCCAAGAATATTGCTACACTGAAACAGTTTTGTGAAGAGGAGTGGTCCAAAATTACTCCAGATCGTTGTGCAGGTCTGATCTGCAACTACAGGAAACGTTTGGTTGAGATTATTGCTGCCAAAGGAGGGTCAACCAGTTATTAAGTCCAAAGGTTCACATACTTTTTCCTCCCTGCACTGTGAATGTGTACATGTTATGTGCAATTAAACCATGGCAACATCTAATGTTTGTGTAGTATTATGTTCAGCAGACTGTGTTCTTCTATTGTTGTGACTTAGATGACGTTCAGAGCACATTTTATGCCCAATTCATGCAAAACTCCACATAATCCCAAGGGGTTCACATACTTTTTCTTGCAACTGTATGGATTTAACTCATGCTAAAACATATGACAGCAGAAAAAAAATATTTTTCTTAGTAAAAAATGTAAGCTGGGTCCAGTAATGAAATTAAACAAAAACTGATTTATTGTATGATTTATTAAATTTTAAATCACAAAAGATTATAAACCATACTTAATTAGATAATTTTTTTAATGTAAATTAATAAAAGGTAGGACAGGAACAATTGTGTTTTATTTCTTTACTTGTTAAATACTGTAAGTTATAGTAAAAAGATGACACACAGACACACTTGGAACATTTTTTGATTCATCAGTGCTGAAAATATTTAATATTGTGGGGAGCTATGTTTTCCAATGTACAATATACACATTTGTGTTTGGTAATCCTACAGAGGAATATTTGAAAGTACATCATCTGTTTTCAGTAAAGGCACTTACTTTTTAAAGCAGAACTTTACTCATAATAACTTGACAAAAAATAATGTTCTTTAGCAAGAAACATACATTCCACATTAATAATTATGCTGCCAAAATAAGTGTGTGCTGTAAATTGCCTCCAGCATTGTTCCCCTTTCTTCTTGCCAGAGGCTGCCATTTTACTGATGCCCACAGCCCCAAGCAGCAGTAAATCTTTATGTTGTTAGCAGATCGGCCTCTACAAATTCAGCACAGTGCTGAAAAATAGAGAGTAATTGAGCATGTGCAGAGCAGGGTGAGCCGATGTATTACTGGATTTTAAACAGTACAGGTGAAACTTGAAAAATTAGAATATCGTGTAAAAGTTCATTTATTTCAGTAATGCAACTTAAAAGGTGAAACTTATATATGAGATAGACTCATTACATGCAAAGCAAGATAGTTCAAGCCGTGATTTGTCATAATTGTGATGATTATGGCTTACAGCTCATGAAAACCCCAAATCCACAATCTCAGAAAATTAGAATATTACCTGCAATCAATAAAACAAGGATTGTACATAGAACAATATCAGACCTCTGAAAAGTATCAGCATGCATATGTACTCAGTACTTGGTTTGGGCCCCTTTTGCAGCAATTACTGCCTCAGTGCGGAGTGGCATGGAAGTTACCAGCCTGTGGCACTGCTGAGGTGTTATGGAAGACCAGGATGCTTCAATAGCGGCCTTCAGCTCTTCTGCATTGTTTGGTCTCATGTCTCTCATCTTTCTCTTGGCAATGCCCCAAAGATTCTCTATGGGGTTCAGGTCAGGTGAGTTTGTTGGCCAATCAAGCACAGTAATGTCATGGTCATTGAACCAGGGTTTGGTGCTTTTGGCAGTGTGGGCAGGTGCCAAGTTCTGCTGGAAAATGAAGTCCGCATCCATATAAAGCTCATCTGCGGAAGGAAGCATGAAGTGCTCCAAAATCTCCTGGTAGACGGCTGCATTGACCCTGGACTTAATGAAGCACAGTGGACCAACACCAGCAGATGACATGGCTCCCCAAATCAACACAGACTGTGGAAACTTCACACTGGACTTCAAGCATCTTGCAGTGTGTGCCTCTCCATTCTTCCTCCATACTCTGGGTCCTTGGTTTCCAAATGAGATGCAAAAGTTGCTCTCATCAGAAAAGAGGACTTTGGACCACTGAGCAACAGACCAGGTCTGTTTTTCTTTAGCCCAGGTAAGACGCTTCTGACGTTGTTTGTTGTTCAAGAGCGGTTTGACAAGAGGAATACGACATTTGAAGCCCTTGTCTGTGTGTGGTTTCTCTTGATGCACTGACTCCAGCCTCAGTCCACTCCTTGTGAAAGTCCCCAACACTTTTGAATGGCCTTTTCCTGACAATCCTCTCCAGGCTGCGGTCATCCCTGCTGCTTGTGCACCTTTTCTTCCACACTTTTACCTTCACATAACTTTCTATTAATGTGCTTTGATACAGCAGTTTGGGAACATCCAACTTCTTTTGCAATTACCTTTTGAGGCTTTCCCTCCTTATGGAGGGTGTCAATGATGGTTTTCTGCACAACTGTCAGGTCAGCAGTCTTTCCCATGATTGTGATGCCTACTGAACAAGACTGAGAGACCATTTAAAGGCTCAGGAACCCTTTGCAGGTGTTATGGCTTAATTAGCTGATTAGAGTGGGACACTTTGAGCCTAGAATATTGCACCTTTTTACAATATTCTAATTTTCTGAGATTGTGGATTTGGGGTTTTCATGAGTTGTAAGCCATAATCATTACAATTATGACAAATCACATCTTGAACTATCATGCTTTGCATGTAATGAGTCTATCTCATATATTAGTTTCACCTTTTAAGTTGCATTACTGAAATAAATGAACTTTTGCACGATATTCTAATTTTTTGAGTTTCACCTGTATATGCACTTATTTTTAAGGTTTTGCATAGAGTAGCTATACCTGCAAAAGGGGCCAGCCTGAAGTGATCTAGCAGGAATTCATTTTCCCACTAAAGTTCCACTTTAAGTACCTACGTCTTTGTTTATAAACTCTATTGAGATATGAGATAGAGAGATGCAAATTAACAATTTTTTTGTATCTACGCTGTTTCATTCATCTTCAGATCAAAGGGATAAACTATGATTTGCATATAATGTCAGAATAAAACTAATAAACCAATAAATAATTATGCGCTCGATGCTAGAGAGTAATGCTACACATTATGTTCCCGGAAACAGGAAAAAACAAAATAAACAAAAAGAGTGAGCAAAACCTCTGGCCATAAGAGTCAGGACATAGATATACTGTATGAATTCCCTTACCCCATAACCAGAATCTCCAGATTATAAGAGATCATTGCCACAATAACGCATGCCCATGGCCACTGGCTAACCGAGGCGTGGTCCGTGATTGGGGTAAAGAGGGAATGAGTGGGGCTTACTTTGAGCATATAAAACTGGCCATGATACCCTTTCACAGCCCACACTGCCTCTGGCCGCCATTAAAGGGAGACTCCACTCCAATCCAGCTAGCTGACCACACACAGGCAGATACAAATCTTACATACAATCTGGTGCACTCTAAGGGTTAGAGAGCAGTCTAGCAATTAGCACACCCTTCTAGGATTTCTCCAGGTATCCTACAAGCTAGAATTCTGGTGTCATTCACTCTTCCACTGTCCATGCACCCCACACCAGACACACACAAACGGTAGCTTGCCACCACCCAACAGTTTGTCCGCAGACACACACACACATCTCTGTCTGGCAGATCTGCTAGTTTACAATTTGCATACAATCTGCCAAAATGCAGTGCAATTATATACAGATTGGCAATGATCTTAGACCGATCAAATAGACACTACAATACAACAATATCTTTAGGAATGGGAGTCCTATCCAGTAAACAAAAGTGACTTATTAATTATATGATTTAATATCCCAAAAGTGGGCAGGGAATAAAATGCACTGCTCAAAAAAAATAAAGGAACACTTTGAAAACACATCAGATCTCAATGGGGAAAAATATCATGTTGGATATCTATACTGATATGGACTGGGTAATGTGTTAGGAATCATATAAAAAAACAGTTTAACAAGTATTCAAGTGGCGCATAATCAATATTCTGTGCAAAAAAACAGTAAAGTATATAGAAGTGAATAAAAGTATCCCACAAAAAAATTTATATATATAATTTATATCTTTGATGTCGATGATCCATGTAGAGTTTGGGAATGTCTTCTTATACCTATTTGGAGGCTGTGGAGGAAGTTGGAGTGATTGCCATTTGATCATTTACATGCTTGTTTGACCATTCCATAACATGATGGTCAAATGTTTCCAGTAAGCCTTCCTTGAACACCGAGTGGGGTGACACGCACTGCACTAGATTGTGTTTGGTCACGTTTATGTTTTCGATCATCTATGATTGCACCCAATGGACATTTCACATTGATATGGAGTATTAGGAGGAGAAAGGAGTCCTTGATCTTTACTTCCTAAGTTTGAATACTGGAATTCAAGAGTACATGTCTTGGGATTCTGGTTTTTCCAAGAGAGAAGGAGATTGAAACACTGTAGTGCTCTTGTTTATCTCTTGAAGATCACCTGTTAAAGCCTAGATGGCCAACCATGAGAGTGGGAGGCAACAGTTGCTGGTGAGTGTACACCTGAGAGTCTTGCACAATATTTCTTCATGTGGTGATCTTCCTTTGGATGGACTTATTGATATTATTTGGACTTTTTTTGGACTATACACAATTACTTTTAAATTGCATATATACATTTTTTTGTGGGATATTTTTATTCACTTCTATAGACTTTTGTGTTTTTTTGCACAGAATATTGATTATGCGCCACTTGAATACTTGTTAAAGTTTTTTTTTATATTATTTATTTATTTTAAAGTGGCAGCTCAGTTTATATGGTTACACACAGTTATTATTTATTTAATAATGGCATTTATCACTTGTTTATATATATATAGCGCAGTTGTTGGTAACATACCTTCATCACTTTCATGTGTTAGGAATGTAAGGATGCCCCTTCGTTTGATGGAAATGAAAATTATCAACCTACAGAGGACTGAAATTAAAGACACCCCAAAAATCAAAGTGAAAAAATTATGCAGCAGGCTAGTCCATTTTGCTGAAATTTCATAGCAGCAACTCAAAATGGTAGAGGAATGTTATTTAAAAATTCTAATATTGATTTATGCCATATATCATTAAATGAGTTCACTACTCAGGAGATATAGAATTTATTTTATCCAAAGCTTGATGTGGTAGTATCATTTCCCCTCCTTCTTTTTACAACAGTGGTCAGTGAAGTTTCAGAAGTCCTGTGTATATTCCATCGGGGCACTGGCGGCAACTGTCTATCGCTCCATGGCTGCAGGAGATGGCCTTCATATCTAACAGAGTTTGATACATGTAAGAAATGTTCTTATTAGGAAATAGTTCATGATTATTCGTTGTAATACGTTTGTGATAAGAAGATTGTATTGCAGAGTGGTATAATTTCCCTGAGGAAGGAGCTATTGAAAAAAGCTTTGAAACACGTTGGATGACCCGGCCTAATCAACTGTTAAGAGCTAACAAACTGTTACACTGTTACTGTGGACATGTTTTGTATATGTATTAGCTGGGGATACCACTGCATAGAATTTGACAATATGTATACATATGTATAGTTCTGGAAACTGTGCTACAAAAAAGAATTTTTGTGAAAAATATGGACATGTAAAGTAATGTATGTGAAAATGTACTGACTTTTTTGTCTTTGAAGAGGTCGGAATAATGTAATAAAGCTTTTTTTATAAAAATATATGTAGTTTGTTACATGGTTGCCTTCAAAATTCCAAAGAAAAGGGGTTCTCGAATGTTGTGGCCAATCTACCTTGGGGTATGTTCCTGTACCTGCCCACAAGATGTTCTGTGTTCTGAAGTGCCCAGAGCTGACAGGCTAGGAACAGTTGGGATCACTGGGTCAGGGATTATGACAGTACGAATTACTGTTCAGCTGTCGCAATCAGGCACCATATAACAATTTTGTGTGTTTCTGGGATTCTACATGGGCTACAAATATAGTTTTAGATGTACATGTAGCCTAAAATGTGCCCAATCAAAAGGAATTGTTTTCATCTCTCTGCAACTAATATTTTAGCTTTTATGAGAGATTAAATAGATTCCTCTGATTTATGGATATAAATCAAAGCTGGCAGACATTTTCTGAGCCTTCTCACTGTCTCCTGCTGATTCCTGTAGCCAAAATGGCTAGGATTCTTCTTTTAGGTTCAAGAAGGTGGCAATCTCTGGCTACATAGATGAGAGAGTTTTATTGTCATCAAGGTGTCAGCTCTAGCCTAGAAGCTTGCTCTGTCCTTTCCAATGCTAATTAAAAACATATGTCTCTGACCGATTAAAGCAGGCCAAACATGGGTCAAATTCCAAATGATTTTTCGATAGAAAATCGAAAACATTGTTTGTTCTGTAATCCGAAGGTGCCACCAATGATTTTGAAAATCGGTAGTTTTTCATGAATTTTCCAGCATGCCCGATAAACGAAATGGGGAGGAACTACGAAAATCGGCTGGTGCCATTGCCCCACTAACAGAGCGAAAATCAGCCGATAATTCTCAGGTCTGATTTTCGAATGAAAAATCATTTGAAAATTGACCCATGTATGGCCGGCTTTAAGAATACTGTATTTCTAATAACACAGGATCAAACTATATCTACTATTATACTACTTCTACAGATCACGTCATATCTCAGCTATTGATAAAATGATTCCACTCTTACATGTATGTTTTAGAAGATGTATAGCTGAGCCTAAATGGGTCGACTAACACGTCTGCCTAGAAGGTTCCCCAACTAAAGCTTGGCACCGCTGACATTTCAACCTGCCCCCTTACATGCTAGAGAGGGCTATGTTACAATCACTAGCTCAGGATACACCAAACATGACTCACACCAGGGTATGGTGACAACCTTTGCCCACCAGGCCCTCTGAATCTCCACAGTAAGATTTAGAGGAATATACAAAGGACCATAAAGTAATATCGCTAAAAAACACCAACCTATTTCATGCAAATATACTTACAAGCATCCCAGAGTAACAAAAGCTCAAAAACACCATACTGCGGTACACCAGCGGGTGTGATGATGTCATAGTCTGCTAGCCCCATAGCTACGTGTTTCATCTATGCAAGGAACGTCCTCAGAGAACTCTTTTTGTCACTGTAAAACAAACTGCCAAAAAAGTGTTTGTTTTTTTAAACGAGTTCCTATTTAACACCAAAAAGGTGTAGAACCCTTTTTTGGTCCACACCTATGCGATCCGATTCTGCACATCGCATCACATTTTGCAGACCGATTTCGGGGTGTTGCTAACGTGACATACACACCCGCAGTGGTTCGCATGAATGGGGTGCGATTTTGATGCGATGCGAAATTCGCACAGAAAACGCTGCAAATTTCGGACCGCATCTGTGTGAACCCAGGGTCAGGGTAGAGCAGAGTTGAGCACCAAGGGTGTTTGGAGGATTTGCACAAGTTACAAGTTTGTCAGAAATTTGAAGGAACCCTGTGCACAGACACAGCAATGTGTATTTGAACTTAATATTTCCATTTATTAGTTTATATTGAATGCATCTGCTTTTATTGAGATTGTTTTACTAGGCCCCTTTCACAAGGGGGTTCCGGTTTTTTAATCAGTTTTCAAAAAAAAAATGAATCAGTTCACATCAGTTTTTTTATCTATTTACATCCGCTTTTTGTCCGTTTACATCCGCTTAGAACTGTTTTTTGTCTGTTTACATCTTTTTTTTTATCCATTTACAACTGATTTCATCTGTTTACATCTTTTTTTTGTCTGTTTACATCCGTTTTCCATCCGTTCTGTTTTTTTTTAACAGAAGAAAACTAATGCGGACATTAATGGATGTAAACAGATGATCATCAGCTTACATCCGCTAGTCCATAGAAATACATGGGTGACTGTTTTTCATCCGTAAATGGATAGATGAAAAACGGACATATGGAATGCCTGTGTGAAAGGGGCCAGCACCCCAGTTGCGCTGGGTGTGACTTGGCAGTGACCAGGGGCGGACTGACCATTTGGAAACTCGAGCACTGCCTGAGGGCCCAGGGTCAGTAGGGGGCCCCGTGAGATGCCCCTGGTACCTTTTTCATAGGCTTTTTGGAGTTTGGGCAAGGACACAGGGGCCCCATGATCCCCTATTGCCCGGGGGCCCCATGAGTTGTCAGTCCGCCCCTGGCAGCGACTTTAAAATAATGTGACTTCACTGTAAGTCACACAGTTTCAAAGTCGGGCCTAACCCCCCGGTCGCACTGGGTGAGACTAGGCATGCGATTTGCATGCCATGCAACTTGCAAATCGTATGCCAAGTCGCACCCTATTGTCCGCAATTACAGTGGTCAAATCAGTGTGGTTCTGTTTGCTTTTAGCCGCACTGATTTCTAAAGTAGCACATGCACTACTTTTCGTGCGATTTGCGTAGATATATGCTTACATCCGGTGTTTGTCCGTTTACATCTGTTTTTTATCAATTTATAACCTTTTTAGTCCATTAAAAATCTGTTTTTGTCCATTTACATCCTTTTTCTGCCCGTTCTGTTTTATTTAATGGAAGAAAAATAGGGGTTTCTTTCGTTAAAAAAAACAGATGCGGACATTAACGATTGCAAACAGATGATCATCCGTTTACATCTGCTAGTCCATAGGAATACATGGGTGTCTGTAGGGGCGGACAGACAACTCATGGGGCCCCTGTGTCCTTGCCCAAACTCAAAAAAGCCTATGAAAAAGGTACCAGGGGCATCCAATGGGGCCCCCTACTGACCCCGGGCCCTTGGGCAGTGCCCGAGTTTCCAAATGGTCAGTCCGCCCCTGGGTGTCTGTTTTTCATCTGTAAATGGACAGATGAAAAATGGACATACGGAACGCCTGTGTGAAAGGGGCCTAGCACCCCAGTCGCACTGGGTGCGACTTGGCAGCGACTTTAAAATCATGTGACTTCACTGTAAGTCAGACAGTTTCAAAGTTGGGCTTGATGTGACCGTAGACTTAGTGTATTTGCATGAATTTTGTTTTCACACTGCATTTTATTTGCTGTATCATATTCTACAAGAAGATTATTAGAAGGACATACTGCACTTAATACACTAATACTTTTTGAATTTAAAACTCAAGTTAATGATTTGTAATAAAAACATGATTGCATTAACTGATATTATTTTAGCTTTAAATAAAACAGATTGAGAAAGGTACATAAAACAGCTTGCCGATGAGTAATTGCAAGAGCTTTTACAGTCAGGGCATTTGGCTTTCTTTATATTGTTTTTATCTAAATCCTACAAAAACAATCTTCAGCACAATACAGTCACTGCATTTAGTCTAAATATAGACAAACAAATATCTAAATGATAATTTAAACCATTTATTTTTAAGACATGCCTACCATTAAGCAGAAATAATATACAACAGGGAATTATTTCATCTCAGCAAATAACCCATTTCTAAAACAACATATTCTTTCATGATTTGTAGTACCATGATTTATTCATCATTAAAAAATGATGTCCACTTAGTTACTTAATGACTTTCTCATCAGTGCAGTAATATTTAACTGGCCTGTTCACAAAAAAAGGAATGACCAGTGATCTATGAACTCCTACAATATGTGCTCCCGAATCCATTTGCCAGGCTCCTTGCTTTTTGTCCAACTCTAGGGAAAAAGTTGAGGCCAGACGTGATTCATCACATGTAGGGCAGCCAATTCACATTTTAAACTTTATAAGCTCAAGGAATGGAACAGCTGTGTAACACTGACCATTTAAATGATGATGTAGGCAAAAGACACACTCGTAGTTCATATTAAAGGTGAAATATATTTGTAGTAGCAGAGTTAGCCCTAAATAATTGCAGATGTCTAGGATGTAAGAGTAATTATAACAAACAATTCAAATCCTAAAAAAGATTAATGTTAGAGTTCTTTGCTGACCTTGTGTACGGATGTACAGAGGGGCATGGTAATTAGATGAGATGGCTCCTCTGGACGGACCTATGCGCACAGTCTAATACATGTTCCCTCTCATCTCTTGCAGGAATTGGGCACATGTGCATATCCGTGTACACTGGGGCTCACATGTACTTGTGACAGATGTTGGGGTCAAATGGGCTATTTAAACTGGGCCAGTGGTCAGAATCAGTGCTGCTTTGTCTTCAGTCTCCTGCTGTCGCCAGTACAGGTTGAATTATGCAGGCCGTATATGGGTCGAATTCCGAACTAATTTTCTTTAGAAAATCGGAAATGTTGTGCATTTTGTACCCCGATGGTGCCACCATTGATTTCGAAATTCAACCAACCGAGCCTTCAATTTCACCTTATGTTGCTACAGAAAAGAATTTTTGTGGCAAAGAATTTTCTTTTCTTTCCAGGTCACAGTTCACGTTGGTTTCTTTTTTGTTTATATTTCTCACACTCCCATAATTGATTTGAAATTTGTTCGTTTTTCGAAAAAATTTCTTGCATGCCCAATCACTTGATTTGACGGTCACACGAAAATTGGCTGTTTCTGTGACCCACTAATGTGCGTCATTCGAATGAAAATTCTTAGAAAAGATTTTCGACCCGTGTATGGCCGGCTTTAGTCTGCTGCTTACTGGAATTTTCTGCTGACTTCACCTGCTCGGCATGGACACCTGTCCTGCTACTTGCAAGATTTACAGGTACTCATGACACTTTGTACTTCTGCACCTCCTGTTTACACTACCAGGGGTCTGGGTCAGAGGTGTAAGAGATGCCTTCCTCATCATATCAGGCTCTGCTACCAGGTACGTGATACCTTGATATCTTTTATTAGCTACGAGGGCTCAAAATTACCAATAGTTAGGCAACAGTCGGTCATCACTGGTCTTCCTGCTGTGAATGCACTGATTGGCCATGTTTTTTGTTCCTTACACAATGGTGGAATTGGTTAGGGGCTGGGTTGGCACTAGGGTTAGGATTAGAGATAGGTTCACCTTAGGGTCAGGCAAAGTTTAATTTAGGATTACTTCCTGTCTGGCTCATGTACATAAATGGGAACAGCACAGGAGCGGGTTGCCGTTTATAAACGGCGCCTGCATTCACAGCCTGTGCGTGCTCCATGGGAACACCGATCTCTGTACAGGACCTCTGTGTGAGGTCCTGATTCATGCGATCACTGATTGGCCAATCAGTGATCACATGAATAGTAGTAAGCAAGATGTCACTTCCTGACATCGTTGCTTACTACTTGTGAAATCTGTGAATGAAGACAGAGGTCACATGGTACAAGGCTATTCACAACAGCTTTGTACCATGTGACAAGCTGTGACCAATCACAGCTCTCACAGTATTTCTCAATGGCTGCAAGAATGCAGCTAGAAAGAAGGAGAAATGATTGCTTTTACAGCCTTTATGGGTGTAAAAGCAATCAGTGTAAAAAAAAAAAACAAATCTTCATCACCCCCCTCAAGTAGTACAGTGTCACTATGGTGACACTGTACTGCTAGGGTGACAGTATGTAAAAAAAAAAACAAATTATAATACAAAAAAAAATAAAAATGTAAAAAAAATTTTGAAAAATTATAATTCTTGGTTGTAAACTATTTTTTTTACGAAAAAGATAACTGAATACATTTTGGCCAAGATTTATGAAGAAAGATTATTTATTTGCAAAATTTTATAAGAAAAGCACTTTTTTTTTTCAAAATGTTCGGACTTTTTCATTTATATAGCAAAAAAATAAAAATCCCAGTGATGAATAAATACCATCAAAATAAAGTTTTATCTGTCTCAAAAAATGCTAACAAATTCACATGGGTACAGTGTTGCATGACTGCGCAATTGTCATTCAAAGTGTGATAGCACTAAAAGCTGAAAATTGGCCTGGACAGGAAGGGGGTGAAAGTGTCCGGACTTGAGGTGGTTAAAGAAAAAATAAGATGTAAGTTCTAAGCAAAAAAAAAAGTTATCAATATAAACCAACTGTGTGACAAACATAAAAATACTTTATATTTTTAAGAATAATTTTTAAGAAAAATTTGTAATTGAACATAAAGGAAGTGAAAAAGGTCTTACTTATTGCATCATTCGTTATACGCTTTAAGGGCTCATTCACAGCAGCAGGCATCTATTAAAGCGTGCATTACACATCCATGCTGGTGTGAGTTGTGCATGCACTGGCATGCCTTGCAATGCATTTTTTGCTTTTTTTCAGAGCTGTATGTAATTATTATGCACTGCAGAGCTGCACACAAATCTTACATTTTTGTCATACTTTCTTGCAGTGTCCCAAAATGCAGCATGTTGGTATGAACTAAAGAAAATTGCTTTGTTCTTGCATTGCTCCAGTGCTGGGCAATACTGTCCAACCCAGCCCTAAACAGCTGATGTGAATGAATCTTAAAATCCAAGTCTGGCCAAAATGTTTTTTTCTTTGTGCCCTCAAAAGAGTAGAGGAATAGATGCCACTGGAACAGAAAGCCATACAAAAATGGCAATTCAAACATTACCCGCTTTACTAAAAAAGTGTTTTTCTTCCTATCACTTCTGTTCCCTGTAAACCTGTCTTCACCTACTTTCTCTGTAAACCCCTCTTCCACCAGAGTGGAGAAAATTCTCTCCAGTGAGAATACAGACAACAAAGAAACTATATCCGAAGTTCTTCATTCTATTCAAACCAAAAATTAAAGTTTTTTTGGCTGGTGTTGGGCTTTAAGGACTGTCTGCAGCAGTATCAATTTACAACATCATAATTATATGTTTCCTAACTGCCATGGCTGTCATGGAAAGATAAAACTGAATGTTCCACAGACTGTTGAAATAACAAATTCTCAGCATAAATCGTTAATATAAATTAAGATGCATTTTAATAAGATAAATCAATAGAGATTAAATCAACCGACTCATTAATATATATTGTGCATAACTACAAGGCCAATAACTGTCTGTAAACAATTTCATTGACCATGTTTTACATTTTGAGAACACAAAGAACAAAAATAAACGCCTTAAAGCACATCTCATTTTTCATACCCTTAGAATCTGATTTTCTCAGCATGCACATCCACTTGACAATCCATGTTTGCTAAACTCCCCATACATGGTGTGTTAAAATTACTTATTCCTGCAACAGGAAAAAAGTGATTAAAAGAAAATCCAGCCTGTCTAGTTGAGGTTGTAACAAATGGAGGATTTCAGTTGTAAATGTTTTCACTATAAGGTAATGTATTGTCTTTATTTATTGTTTTTTTTTAAGATAAAATGTATGAGATACTAGCTTGTTATAAATAATATATTCAATATAAGCTAACAGTTAAAAAATGTAGAATTTGTAATCCTAGATGCTTGTATTTGTTGTATTGGTTTTACCCATTTTTTCTACAATGCAAGTTTAAGAATTGGCCGTAGCGTTGCCACCTCATCCCTTTAAAACCGAACACATAATAATTACACAGGTTCTGAGGCTAATTTAAGGCAGATAAGGCATAAAATGAATTTAGTTACCACCTTAATCAGCCACAGAATATGTGTAATTAATATGTGTTCAGTTTTAAAGGGATGAGGTGGCAACCCTAGTTGGCCGACATATTGAAAATATTATACTGCATGGAGTTGATGTACTAAAACTGGAGAGTGCAAAATCTGGCGCATCTGTGCATGGTAGCCAATCAACTTCTAACTTCAGCTTGTTCAGTTAAGCTTTGACAAAAAAAAGCT
This sequence comes from Staurois parvus, assembly GCF_062004578.1. Taxonomy (NCBI): domain Eukaryota; kingdom Metazoa; phylum Chordata; class Amphibia; order Anura; family Ranidae; genus Staurois; species Staurois parvus. The sequence goes on along the minus strand of NW_028317816.1, from coordinate 7,212,887 downwards.
GCAAGCTGATTGGTTTGCACCAGATTTTGCACCCCCCCCCAGTTTTAGTAAATCAACCCCCTAGGTGTGGCTCATATTTTATTTTAATAAATGGATAAGCTGGAGTGTAACACTGTGAAAGTCTTAGTCTAGGTTCACACCTGTGCATTTTGCAGAAATGCACTACAATACATTCAACACAATTTCATATGGACACATTCACATCTCTGTGTTTTAACCCGGTGCGTATTTTGGAAAGGGTCAGGGCCTTTTTTAAATCTAAAACATTGCGTTTTGGTTCAATAAATTCAATGGAGACACTGCAGAAATGCATGTAGTGCATTTCTAATGCTTTTTTTAATGTGTTCTGGTTGCCTTTTTGATGCATTTTGCGTTTTAATCTGACCAGAAACAAGTTGGCAAAAAAAAATGCAAAAAGCCGCAAAAATGCATGAAACACATGTGCAAAAATGCAAAATGCACCTCAAATAGCACTGCAGAAATGGATCAAATGCAAACTGCATAGGTGGGAACCGTGCTATAAAGCTACTTTAACCACTTGCCCTCCAAAGGATTTACCCCCTCTTCCTGACCAGGCCATTTGCGTTACGGCACTACGTTAATTTAACTGACAATTGCACGGTCATGCAACGTTGCACCCAAATGAATTTTACGTCCTTTTTTTCCCCACAAATAGAGCTTTCTTTTGGTGGTATTTGATCACCTGTGTGGTTTTTATTTTTTGTGCTATAAACCAAAAAAGTCTGACAATTTTGAGAAAAAAAAACCCAATATTTTTGATTTTTAGCATCTACAAATGGTGGTGTATATATACTGGATTTTTAGCGTCTACAAATGGCGGTCTATATATACTGGAAATTTTTTTTTCACTAGTAATGGTGGCGATCAGTGACTTATAGCGGGACTGTGGGGGGCATTCTGACACTGGGGGGAACTGACTTGTTGCCACTGACATTCCCAGTGACACAATATAGTGATCAGTGCTAATAAAAAGCACTGACACTGTACTAATGGCACTGGGTAAGAAGAGGTTAACATGTGGGGCGATCAAAGGGTTAACCGTGTGCTGTTTCACAGTGTGCTGTGTGAGTGCTTTCCTTTGTAAGCACACTGATTTGTATGGCTCTGCTATGCAGAGCCTTACAAAGCAGTATACAGGAGTTGACAGGGGAGAGATCTGTGTTGTGTATATATACTGAGCGATCACAAGGTGCTGGCGAGAAATCACCGGACAGGACACAGTGATTGACAGCCGAGGCCGCCCTGTAGCAGTGTAAGCGGTTAAGATGAACACTTTAATAATAATATTTAATTACTCAACTTAAAACAGTATTTAACACAAAACCAAAAATTTAACATATTGCAGCTTACCAATCCTTAGATGTGGTGCCTGCAATAGTTTTCTTTTTCTTAGGCTTTTTCCCCTCTGTTTTCACCTGGTGATCTGGCCAGTAACACACCTCCTGTGCCCCCCACTCTAGATGAAGGAGCACAGGGGTACCTTTGGACAGCGGCCTAGTCAATCTGGAGGGAGGAGAGGATTAGATGTACTAGCAGATTTAGCTACACTGACAAATTTAAGTCAAACTCCAGCTAATACTTTATAAGCAGCTTTCTTTTTTTTTTTCTTTTTTTTGCTTTTGGTATAAGGGCTCAAGTACACGGGCATTTGGAAAAATCTTCTGAATGATGTCAACTGACTGCTGGAAAACATAGGTTAAAAAACATCAGTTTAGCTGCGTTTGCATACCGCTTTAATGCACGTTTATGTGCCTTTGCGTTTAGAAGTGTTTTTAAATATAACCTCAGGAGACCTTCCCAAATGCCCAGAATACACTGAAAAATAGTAAATAATTAACTATTTCAGACATTTTGAGAGAAATAGAGAGAGCAGAAGCAGATAGAGCAGTATGTGTTGAGATGACCTGTCTTTTCTGGTTGTATTCACTATGGATCCCATCATAATGAAGCACATTCTACCATGTTTTCCTTGGTAGACCTGGAACTGACTGCGCTGGTGTACCGGGTCCATTTGAATATATGGAAAACGCTTTGCATGCATTTCTGATGATGAAAAAAGGCTCTGGACAGCATCTGGACATGGAACAGTTAAAAAAACACTTCTAAACGTAAACGCTTATAAACACTGTTAACTGCATTTACAAGCGTTTACAAGCGTTTGAAATGCCAGTAAAATCTACTCCTGAACGCAAGTTTGGTGCATTAAAAAAAACAACTGTAAACTCAACTGCCTATAAACTTGACTATAATCCTGCTGTAAACGACTATGTGTACATGGACACATAGGAAAACATTAGGGAGAGTTCAGGGGCTGCTGAAAAAAATGCTGAACAGCTCCTGAATGTCAGTTTAGCAGGTGCAGTGTACATGAGCCCTAAAGGTTTTGCATAAATAAATAAAAGCTGACCATTACCTGTCAGTGGTAAATGGTTTGTCTCATTCCTGTAACTGCTACATCTGCAGGACAGCTTGTTTTTTTTAAAAAAACAACAGACATACTGGCTGGATCACCAAGGGAAAATAAAGGAAAGAAAGCCTAAAAAAGAAAACCTACATATAAGAATTGGTAAGCGACGATATAGTAAAAGTTTGCTTTTGGGTTTAATCCTGCTGTAATGAAAAATCACTATATGTTCCCTTTCATGCATTTTCAGTTTTTATGTGTTTTATTGTAGTCAGTTCATCTTGATATGCATGTGCTCCAGCATAGCTGCATCTTATTATATCAGGGTGGGCTTCCTGAGGATGACAACAGTGGACTTGTGCAATGTGTGTTAACATAGCAGCTGATAGTCCCCACTAAAACTGCATGTGACAGGGTCACAATCCAGTGGGACAATTGGAAAACAGACACAGAGTGCTGTCACCCCATAACAGAAGGAACCCATACAAAAAAATATTTATGGCACATTTATCAGGTACTAATTTAAATAAAGCAGCATAATTGCTAAGACTGAGAATAAGCATGACATGTTAAAAAGGAAACTTCATTTTAATTGGTTGGGTTTCAATCTATTTAAACCTTTTTAAATGCATACCTGATAATGGCTGATCATTCAGGCATTGCTATAGTAGATGAGACCACTTGTAGAGCTACCCTCATGATTGGATAGGGTAATAGGGATTATGGGATGCCCAGTTTGACTTAAATCAATATGGGGGGCGGGGGATAACTTTCCTATGTTCTGAGACCTAGAATGTTCTTTTCCCTGAAAGCTGTGAGTCTTTGCAGATCAGTAGCAACAGCCCTTTATGAGTGAGGAACTAGCAGCCCTTAAAAAATTAACTTAGCTTCTTGCAACTACACACAGAGATGTCTCTTCTCCCCTGTAGATATGCTCCCAGCTCCACAGCCTGCAGACACTGCCAGCCTTCCTGGCTGCTCTGAGGATCTCCAGAGACAAGATAAAGGATTGAGCTCAACGCTCTCCCTTGAAAGCTTGCGCTCCCAGGTCTCAATCCCATTCATACTGCACTGCTGAATCTATCCTCCTGAGCCAGCCCAAGCCCAGCCTAGAGGCTGCCCATCCCAGACCTAGGGGACCCCTCCAAGGCACTATCAGTTTTATCAGCACTGCATCTTCCACCCAACTCCTCTGTCAGCCTGACTTTCCCATGTTTATGGGCTAGTCCACCACTCTACCAGGGCCTCCAAACTTGGGATTGGCCAGACTCCCATAAACATGCAGATTAGGACACCCATTCCTGCTTACCAACTTCTGGAAGGTTCTATGGTTCTCCAGAGTCAGGAGAAGGTGATAGAGACACAACATGTTAAGTAATCCAGCTGACCTGCAATAACCCGACCTCCAACACAGACTCACACAGCTACCATGAGGCATACACCATGATTTTACAAATAATTCACCACACTATTCTAGTAGCACACTAGAGAGTGCTACACACTCCAGTTTCTTCTGTTAGTAATTTGGTGGTTCCTTGCAGTCTCTACCATACAGAAATCACAATGCTACAACATGGCAGTACCAGGAGGTTTCTTCCAACAAGCAGTCAGTCAAACCTGCATTGGATGTTTAAATCTTACATATAGTTACATAGTTAGTCTGGCTGGAAAAAAGACAAAAGTCCATCTAATTCAACCATAAAAAAAAAGCTATAATCCCACACCCATGGTTGATCCAGAGGAAGGCAAAAAAACCCAGCAAAGCATGATCCAATTTGCTCCTGCAGGGGAAAAAAAATCCTTTCTGATCCCCCGGGAGGAAATCGGATATTCCCTGAATATTTACCTATAAATGTTAGTATCCAGTTATATTCTGTGTATCCAAGAAAGAATCCAGGCCTTTTTTAAAGCAATCTACTGAGCTGGCCAGAACCATCTGGTTCATCCTGGAACCAGATCTGTGTCTGAACTGTCTTGGTAGCAACATACTATCTGAGTGCAGTGAGACAAAAGCCTGTGTGGCTAGCCTCCAACTAACAGGGACTAGCTATAGCTTCAGGCTGTACCTAGTGGATAGCTAGGGAAGCTATTTGTACAGAGTACCTCTTTGCAGAGTCCTTATTAGGAATCCAAGCATCCACCTAAGAGGAGGAAGAATTTTGCTCTGCACCCTTGAGGAAAGGAAAGGCTAATCCACAGTGACTAGACCTGTTTCTTCTTGACCGAGGATCCATGAGCTTTTGATATATACTGCTTATATATATCCGCCTTCTGGTGAGTGCGCATTTCTGCTACTTCCTCACGGATCACCATTGTGGATTTCCATTTGTCACCTGGCACGTTTATATGAACTGGACTTACAGTGGACAATTTTCAGATTTATCACTTAGCGCTGCATGTTTATTTATATTATTCTGTATAAGTATTTATTGGGTACTTAGAGTGCCTAGCTGCTTTCTGGATCAGCGCTCACTTTTTTCATTTTCTATAGAGGGTTTGCTAGATAGGTTTAGTGCAAATACAGTTATCTACCTCTTCAAACAATGTTTCTGTGGTCTCTTCCAAATAGATTCTTACTTGAATAACAGCTGTAAAGCGTTCTTGCAACTGAGCTGTTCAAGTGCAAAACTTTTTAGAGATGCCTTGCCTATGTTTATGGTAACAAATGAATCATCAGTAAAGGAAACTGTGTTTTTTCTTTATCTTGATTGATTGTGTCTGCATGCAGAAGGCTTTTTTTTATTTTTTGTAATATAATCTGTAAAGCAATATAATGTTCCTTCTCATTTAAAGCACAATTACTTATAGTATATCAGAAACAGTTGCAAAATATAATCTGCACCCTATACGAACTGTCATTCTTCACTCTAATGGGAAGAAACAGCAATTCACGCTCTTCTCACCAAGTCTAAAGTGGTAATGCAGCTTACTGTTCCAGCAACAAAGTTGCTATGGCAGAGGGTGGTGCATTCATTTTAACTAGAGGAGATCAGCAAATGGATGTTCACTGCTCTTCCTCCCTTCAACCTAGCGACCCCTGCCATGGGGGTTCTGAGCCTAAATGTGGGGGAGCAGAGCCTGGGGAACATGGCACAGCCACCAGAACACTTTTATCTGACAGCCGACATTTGGTTTCTCAGATTTGCTGTAGCAGCTGGGTGTCTGTGTAACTACCCTACATCCCCAGATGCACCACATTTGTTGGTGGAAACAAAGGATAAAGAAATTGTGTTTCAGTGTCAGTAACATACTGACAATCTGCAGAGTTGCAGCTTACAAAAAAAGTGTAATGGAAGAGAAATTGGCTAACAAAATTGCAGTAATAGAGTTGCTCAGAATTACATTAATAGCCAAGCCAAAGGGAGGTACTAGAGTACGGAATGGATGTAGATCCAAAAAATGTTAGTCACAATCTTTATATCATTTTTACTAAAGTTACCTATCTCTAATTTTGAAAGAAATTAATTGAGAACTTCAGAATTCAGTTTGGCTGAAAGAAATTGTAAGCAGCAGGAGCTATTACAACAATAATTTTAAGGAAGCACACCTTGCAAAAAACAAAGAAAAAGTTAAATGGGGTGTCCCCAAAATCCATATCAAACCCTCATCTGAGCATGCAACCTGGCTGGCCAAAGGTAGAAGGAGGATGCCCACCCTGAGCTATACCAGGCCACATACCTTGCACATTTGGAAGCTTCATTTTTTTTTAAAAAGGAGGGGCTTTAGGTATGCCCCCCATGTGAATTACACATGGGAAGGGCTTCAGGTCTGCCCCCATGTGAATTGGTAGGGGATCACACCCTTACCAATTCACAAAAAAAGGACACAATTTAAAAAAAAACATACACTTTAGCAAGTCCTTTATTTAAAAAAATGAATAAATAAAATGTCTCACAAGATAAATCCAGAATTTGGTCATTTTCCCCAATGATGCAGATCCTTGTAAATCATGATAAATGATGCCTGCTGACCAACCAAAAGAACAAAAACATGCCAATTGCCATGCCATTTTGCTCCTAGCTATCTGACCTATGACAGCTAAAATGCTCAGAAGAATAATGAAACATACAGTAGATTTATCTTTGAATCAGGAAGGTTTTTTAGAGAACATACTCAAACAGTGACAAAAACATACAACGTGCCAGAGTGTCCATACAGTGTTAGTACTGTCTCAATTACATACACAGTATAGCTATACCAAACATTGACAGGAGTATTTGTCAATACATTACCCACTCAACTGCAGTGTACTGGTTAGTATACTTTGAATAGGTTATGCAAACCACCTTACCAGGTCTTAGGTCCCAAGGGCCACTATATATGTAACCCTTGTTTCAAAGTAACAGTCTATCCTTCACCAGGTCCTCCAGAGATTACCCAAGTGTTGCTAACCAACCGCCCTACACTTTATCGTATTTGGCAGAACAATGTTGATATATCAGGCTCTCATATGTACAGTAGATCTATCTTTATAAAAGATAATTACTGGACTATTAACCTTTATACTTTCTGTAGAATATAAAGTGTTGGAATCTGCAATATTGTTTGCCCAAATCCTTGCAATATATTGTATATAGTAGAACTTTGTGGGAAGGGGGCAACAAAGCTTCAAAGCCCTACCTGTGCATAGTGGTGGGTGCGCAAATGATGCTCTCTTGTCTGAGTTTGCTGTATACTTAGTGCTGCATTACCTTTGTAAATAAAGAAAGCAAATAAAACAAATATTTAAACCTGCAATCTAATAACAAGCCAAAAACAAGCAAAGCATAGACTTTTTTTCCATGTCTGTTGGAAATTAGTTTTTGCATGTGAACATTTCCAGTGTTCCATAAGCACACTGTTTTTTGTTTTATTTGAGCCTGACATTTTAAGTTTAAATGATCTTACATGTTCAAGATTGGCATTGAGTATGGGAATGAAGTCTTAATACATCAAACTAATGTGTTTTTTTTTAAGAGTCAGACCAGGCCTTCCATATTAGTCCTCGTTTTGTTTCAAAATTTGTTAATATAATACATTTAGATGAGGTTGTAATTTTGCAGAGCAGCAGCATGAAAACTAGTTATGCCAGCATCATTTTTTAAATTCATTCCAGCCATTGTAAGACTGTTTTTAATAATGCTTATAAGATCTAGAGTCTGCTTTAAAAACATGCTTTTGCACAGTTTTGGGAAGTAGAATGTGTAGCATCAAAGTGCTGCAAATGGTCCTTGAGGACGCGTGAACCAATCTGTCTTTACATCGCCTTCTCTAGAAGTGTGCATACAGTCTTCATTACAGTCTTCAAGAGTTGTAGTAGATTGTGCATTCTGACATATAATGACTGTGCTGGCTTATACTCATTACAACCTGCATATACCTCGAAGGTAAGTGGAACTGCTTCCTTGGCGAGCTAACTTCTCATTGAATAGAGATGATGAAGCTGTTGCATTGCAGCACATGTGTGCAAATCTGTGTACAAAAATTGGGGGTACAGAATAATTTAGCAAGTACAGAAATAAGTATATTGAGTTCTGAGTCCCAAATGATGTCCTTCTAAGCTTTATCAAACTGATTTTGCATTCATTTGTATGGACAGAAAAGCTGTTCTGGTGTGAAAAGAAGTCCATCTACACATCTAGCCTTTGAACTGTATGCTCACATCTGAAACATCAGGTAAGCACGATCCATTCCTAAAACTGCATCCATTTGATGTTGTGCTAGGAACTATACTACTTATATTTTCATAGATTACCTATTATAATTAAGGCTTGGTTCATATCTGTGTGGGTGGTGCCGCTGCGGGACCCACTCAAATAACTGCAGCCACTCCACCCACACAGAGGAATGCAGGACCGGCAGGCGGGTGCCATTAATTCTAATGGCACACCGCCCACACTGAGAAAATTGCAACTGTACTGGGAACCTTGGTTCCTGTGCTGGCTGCGATTTCCCAGGTAGTGCAGGGACATTTTCCCTGCGTGTCCCGGGACACTGGAGTCTATTCAAATCGCGGCCCGCACATATGTGAACCAGGGGCTACTAATCTTTATTACCTTAGTAAAATTTCACTAAATGTACTAAAATTTTGTGACTTTTTTTACTTTTGGCAAAACCCCCATGGCAGAGACCATGATGTTGATTTATTAAAACTGGAGAGTTCAAAATCTGCAATTGAACAAGCTGAAGTTAGAAGCTGTTTGGTTACTTTGCCTATCTGCATCAGATTTTGTACTCTCCAGTCTTAGTAAATCAACCTTCATGTATACATGCGAGTATATCTCACTTTGAAGATAGGGTAGATTAACCAGAAGCAGCAGCTGCTCGTGTCATCAATCGTTGAGCTATGTTCAATCTATAACATCACATACATGATGTAGGCTGCCCGTATATGTAAGACCGGGATCTCTAAGTAAGACTGGGCTCTCTAAGTTGTTCTAAGTACCTCCTGAAACATTTTATAAATACCTACTGATCAACAACACAATTTTGCCATTGGCTTTTTTTTTATTAATACCTGGGACTACCCTAAAGAATGTTAATTAGTATGTGTATCTGTGTGTGTGTGTGTATATATGTGTATATATATATATATATATATATATATATATGCGCCCTGTATGTGTGCCCCAGGACAGCTTGCTGTAGATAGTCATATTCAACTGGACTTGTTCCTCAATGTTAAAGACCTTTCATCATGTCTTCAGCATTACTTCACAAGTCCAAATGAATGTGGCTAACGACAACTAGATGTAAGCTATGCCATAGCGTGGATAGATTAGAATCCTTACAGATTGCCTTTAGGACAGGCTCTTTGCATTGCTATAATGTGCTATAAAACGTATAGAAATCAGCAAGCGCTTAAATATAGCTGCTATTGCATATAAAAGGAAACCAAATAACCTTCAAAAGACATATAAAATATATATGTGCAGCGCTTGTAAACCAAAAAATAGAAAATGCCAAATAAACACATATAAAATTGTGCTAAATTAATAAAATAAAGGGAAATATATCATCAAGGTGCTACAGTGACTTGTGTCCTTGTGAACATGAATAAGTAAATAAATAAATGTCCATAAATCTGTGACATTGGGTGAAGATCTACATTCAAGTGGTCATGAATTATATTCAATGTGCTGATAGGATCTTTGGTGATGATATTCGGTGATGTGCCAGGGGTATAGTAAAAATACGCACTCACCAGATGTGTATTTTTAATATGCATATATGTATAAGGTATGTTTCAGCCAGAGGTCCCCTTAAAGGTGGAACGGATGATGCAGCCCGGAAAAGGAATCTCTCTCCTTTGGATCCTAAGGAGCCCTGCAGCTGTCTCCAATATGTGTAAAGTTTGTTTCAGCCAGAGGTCCCCTTTAGGTGAAACGGATGATGTAGCCTGGAAAGAAATCTCCCTCCTCTGGATCCTGAGCAGCCCTGCAGCTGTCTTCCACACTAGGCTCTGCAAATTATTTAGCTCGGTACAGAACTAAATTTTGTCCGTTTGTAACCACGTTTTCCATACAGCACAAGGCTATCAGCAGAATTATTAACAGGGGGATTTTAAAAGTGGATCCGGTTCTCTCTAAAATATTACCGGAAAAGCCTGAGATTACATTCTGTAAAGCTACTGCACTCAGAAATAAAATAGCCCCAAATGTGGTCCCATAAGGTGACCTCTGGCTGAAACATATCTTATACATATAGGCGTATTAAAAACATGCATCTGGTGAGTGCGTATTTTTACTATACCCCTGGCACATCACCGAATATCATCACCAAATATCCTATCAGCACATTGAATATAATTCAGGATCACTTGAATGTAGATCTTCACCCAATGTCACAGATTTATGGACATTTATTTATTTATTTATTTATTTACTTATTCACGTTCACAAGGACTATAAGTCACTGTAGCACCTTGATGATATATTTCACTTTATTTTATTAATTTAGCACTATAATCTGCTGTGTTACAATACATCTTGTCCATGCACCCAGTTTTTTTAAAAATCTCTCATGATTCTGGCGAATTCAAACTTAGCATATAATTAAAAAATGCCTAAGCATTGGTTACATTTAGAAAAAAAGCACATCAAGTAGATCCAGAAATGTGGACTGTTAAAGTTTTTCATTAGCAGATATCAGGTGTGCTTTTAGAACCTTCCTATTTGTCCTTTAATATGATGGGTAGTCTCATTGTTTAAATGTGGATCAAGATGTAAGAAGGAAAAAACTAAGCTAAACTATTAGGGTTCATGTACACGGGACATTTGGAAAACACTTCTGAACAATGGAAACTGACTGCTGGAAAACGTAGGTTAAAAAATGTCTGTTTAGCTGCGTTTGCATACCATGTTTATGTGCGTTTATGAGCGTTTGCGTTTAAAAGGGGTTTCTAAAGCTAACCTCAGGAGACCTTCCAAAATGCCCAGAATGCACTGAAAAACAGTAAAAAATTAACTATTTCAGACATTTTGAGAGAAATAGAGAGGGCAGAAGCAGAGAGAGCAGTATGTGTTGAGATTACCTGTCTTTTCTGGTTGTATTCACTATAAATCCCATCATAATGGAGTATGTTCTACCATTTTTCCTTCCATCCTGAACCTGAAACTGACTGCGCTGGTGTACTAGGTCCATTTGAGTATATGGAAAACGTTTTGCATGCATTTCTGATGATGAAAAAAAGGCTCTGGACAGCATCTGGATACGGAACAGTTAAAAAACACTTCTAAACGTAAACGCTTATAGACATGGTTTACAAGCATTTGAAACGCTGATAAAATCTACTGCTGAATGCAAGTTTTTTGCGTTCAATAAAACAACTGTAAACTCAATTGCCTGTAAACAACTGTAAATAACATAGTGTACATGGACACATAGGACAACTTTAGGCAGAGTTTTGGGGCTGCTGAAAAAATGCAGAAAAGCTCCTAAATGTGAGCTTATCAGCTGCAGTCTACATGGACCCTTACAGTAATAGTGGAACTTTGCAAATACTTCAGCACCTACAGTATATCTAAGTGTTTAGTGACTGTTTTCACTTGAAGTTTTTATAAATTGTTTAATAGTTTCGAATTGTTTTCATTTGTGCAAATTTATGACATTACTTTAACACGGAGCAGTTGAATGCACAATCACTTCAGTTTCAGACATTTATTTTAAGATTTGGGACATTTGTATGTCACTTGTGAATATCTTTATATATTAGAGTAGTTAGTAAGTAGGTTAAGTTAACTAATTCCTAAAAATGTCAGTGTTTAACATTTAATAATACCATGTTTTTGATGGTTTTATGCCTTGCAATTCTGGTAATAGATGTAACCTTGAAATTGTTATGTTGACACTTCCAAGGTTGCTGCCAAGTTGATTGGAAAACTCTGAGCTGGTCCAGATATTATTAGTGCAAAACAAAATACGGCATGAAATGTCATAAACACATTAACCACATTTCTGCTCTGATTATCATTCTGCCAATAGTAAATGTCAGGGTTTTTTTTTATCAGAGAATAGGTGCAAGATCTCCCCTCTTCTGAGTAACTGCTTGTATCTGACCCCCCCCCCACCTTCAAACACAATCCATTGGTTCCACCCTTTACCCACTTCCCAGATCTGCTCCTTATAGAGACTACAGAGCAAAGTATCATTTTTTAACCTCCCTAGCGGTCTGATTATGTCAGTATTTCTGTGCTCAAAGCAGTACATTGTTTTCAATGGAAATATGTTGTTTCTTTATTGTAGGCCTGTAATTCTTAGGAATAACTCACTGAAATCTGTCCGAACAAGAGTCTAGTAAACATCCCGGGTATGATAAAATTTGAAACACGTAATCATAAATTATAATATAATAAATAATCATTAAAATAATAATATAACAAATGTAATTCAATAATGTAATCAAACCAAAAACACTGAAATTTGAAATATAGTGCCAAGTTCGCACATCACTGAGCAAAGTCACACAATCGTTTTCAGTGTCTGATGATGAATTTCCCCACGAATCATTATCACTCAATTCTGCAAGTGGTTCTGATTTACTATCGCTGTTCTCTAGCTGGTCTAAAACCACTTTTGACCTAAAGGGACGCTTTTTGGACGCCATGGACGTTTCTCAGTTTCCAGGTAGAAAGAACAGTAAAAATGCAGGCAGGGCACAGGACAAGGCACTAGGGACAAAATGTATGTGAAATGCTTTGATACAGTAATGTAATACTATCAGATTTTAGTGTATTGAGTGAATTTCAAATTTTTACACTTTTGAAATTCCCGCTGGTTCCATCCCCCATACATCCCGTAAGTCCCGACACTTGCAGGGAACGGAACCCGGAAGACGGATGCCGGCATCTACTGGAGGACATGGCCGGGGACGCTGCAGGGGGGCAGCGCGGGACCGCAGGACAAGGTAAGTGCTCGAGGGAATCCAGAGCAATACTGCAGTGTAATCTCTAGTGTAGCTTGGGGTTACCGCTTCTGGTACTGAAAGTTAACCCCCGAGCTGCACTCGGGAATACCGCCAGGGGAGTTTATGAAATAATGATAAAAGCACCTGTGTGCAATCTGAAATAGGCTAACGTATGAAAAAATATCACAAAATAATATGCTATAATAGTCCTCACATGATCACAAGACATATCTGAACAGCAATACAAAAAACAGAAGAGCGTTACAGACAAGAGAGTGCTGAAAGTTTGCATAAACTATGTATCAATTCTCAAAATATAAACTATATAAGAATCCCCTTGAGTCAATGATCCAAATGTATCAGAATAGTAATGTAACAATTCAGCAAAATAACATATGGAAATATCCAGGTGAAAAAAGTCTCAATGGATAAGTATGAAAAAGTTCCCTTCCATCTAAGTGTTGAAGACGAGTAGAACGAGATCACCACTAGTGCAAAACCTACACCTTCAGCCTCTCACCTGATGGATAGACCTATTAAACTTCGATCCAATTGCGCTGTTAACCCTATTCTCCCTGGGTTAAAGGAATATCCTCCAGATATGAGTCCTCTAAAATGCAATGAAGAGCAATACACCGATGATATGAGAAGAGAAAAATCACATAGTGTGTACCCGTATAAAAGATTTATCGAAATAAATGAAAAGCAAACACTCACAAGGAAAGTACACATGCCTGGTGCACTACAGATAACAGCTGTATCAGGGTGATGATCTGTATGATTGCTGCAGCAGATGGAAGCTCCACGTTAGAGGTCCCTGTACTCCCTCTCCTCTCATCTCCTGGTCTTGTCCTGTCACTATGATCCATATAATACCGCCGGCAATGAAGCGGTATGCCGGTGTGTACATGTCGCTCACTCCACTAAGCACCCTTACGCATTACGCCTGCATGGCTTCGTCAGTGGCTTCAGCACTCGCTGTCTGTAGCACTGTCCTGCTTTTTTCTATCATTTGTTAATGATAACAGTAAAGGAAATAACCCCTCCAGGAGTGGACTGACCATTTGGGCCCGGGGTCAGTAGGGGGCCCCATGAGATGCCTCTGGTACCTTTTTCATAGGCTTTTTTGAGTTTGGGCAAGGACACAGGGGCCCCATGATCCCCTATTGCCCGGGGGCCCCATGAGTTGTCAGTCCGCCCCTGAACCCCCTCCCAGCAACAATGGACCCCTACAACAAAATACCATCTAACCCAGCAACAATAGTTCCCCAGCAGCCAGCATCAATAGACTCTCCAGTAGATCCCTTCCAGCAACAATAGACCCCCCAGCAACAATAGACTGCCACACAAAAATAGATCCCCTCCAGTGACAATAGATCTCCCAGCAGCCAGCAGAACAGATTTTCCAGAACACCCCTTGCCATTACATACATTCAGTGCTGGAGGTGTCAGAACTACGTTCCTCCACGTTCCAGCTGAAAAAAATACCCTGGTAAATGCCATGTGCAAACACTAACATATTAGAACATAAAACACCAATATGACTTCTTTATAACGTTACTCAACCCACTGTAATATGTCTCACTATATTTTATTATACTCTGTTGAATATTCAGATCGTATTGCATGTCATTGCTTTGCTTTTTCTGGATCCTTTCCCTAATTGAAAGGGCTACAGTATCAGTGTCCTGATCCTCTCCTGTTTGGACAAGCTATATTTTAGCACCAGCCTTTGAGTAGTCAACTCCCTTTCATCGTGTCCCACAGAGCTGAAGATAGGGGAACAGAAGATAGGGGAACAGTGTGGAACAGTGTGGACCAGAATCCAATTTCTAAAGGTGCCCAGACATTTTTCAATATATCAAACATATGATAGAAGTACTAGATAAGCCTAACATGGGAGCTGACATAAGTCCTGCATTATATTTGACTTGAGAATGCACAAGAAAGCTTTCTTTCATTATTTCTTTCCCATCCATTATTTTTGTTGATGTTATGTCTTGCTGATGAAGATCTTGTTGTCCTGATTACTGGTAATACATGACATTAGAAGCCACAGAAGAGGTCATCTATTACAGCTTTACCAAGAGTGACACGGAGCCTTATTTTGGCACTGCCACCAGTTTAAATGTATAATCAAGTGCACTGATATGTTTACAGGTCTCTAGGGAATGCTGTGCTACAAGTAAGATGTGTATGTCATTTGTACAGTTTTAGAAATTATCTAAAGAAGAGAGGATTTGGAGGAGAAACAAATTGCAAAAAAAGAAAAAGGTTTTATGTATTCCCAAACTTGTGCCAATTTAAGTCTCATAAATTCAAATATTAATCTTGCAGTTAAATTCTATTTCTTGCATGTTGTTGGAATATGCTCACAATTACATCATTCTGCAGACAGTGCATGAACATGCGGTTAATATATCAGATAGATTTTTTTGTTCTTCCTGAACTATTGAGCGAATGGTTTGTGTTATTAATTTTTATAGAAGTTCTAATCACCTAAAAGATCAATAACACATTTTATTACATCCTGGTATGCTTAATAAACTTGGCACAAAAGCTGCAAATTACTGTTAATGTTTAATGTGGAGGATATGTTTGTCTGTAATGAATCATTCATTTTGGAATGACACCATAAATACTTTCTATATGGTGTTTATATGTTCGAATATTGTAGTTGATAATAAACAAAAAATATTTTGTATTTAAATTACACACAGTTAGTGTTACTAAACCCACAACAGTAAAATCAGTGTGTGTATATGCAATAAAGCCTGCTTGACATAGTCACTATGGAACCTAAGTAATCCTCTGCATTGTGTAAAAAGGCCGTTTTGATCCTGACTTCTCTGCCCCTCCTCTTCTTCAAATGTCCACCTGATAAGACAGACTGAACCCGTATCCACATGCACATGCTCAGTTTAGTATGTATTGCTAAAGAGGTTTTTTTGTTTTTCTTGGGAGAGTGCATGTGATCAGCACAGGGCCAATCAGCACTGTCCAGACAGAGGTCAGGGGTTTTGCATCCTCCTAAAATAGAAAGAAAACTCCTCCTACAAGTTTTAACCAGTGCTCTATTGAAGTCACAAGACTGCTCTAACTGCTGATGAGAAAAGGTATTTAGCAGTTTTTATTTACTACAATAATTGCATTTCCATGTTCTGTGTACTGTGGGAGACCAGATATAGTGATTGCAGGGTCCTGGGTTTAGTAACACTTTAAGAAATTTGAGGAAAAAGTTAGAAATTACATGATAATCAATCAAGATATTGAGAAAGCAAGAAAATATAAGCAGTTTTTACCACTGGATATCTTTTTAGTACAAAATCTGATGCAGCAAGGTTTATTTACTAAAGCTGAAGAGTGCAAAGTCAGGTTCACTTCTGCATAGAAACCAATCAGCTTCCAGGTTTTATTGCCAAAGCTTCATTGAATAAGCTGAGATTAGAAGCTGATTAGTTTCTATGCAGAAGTGAGCCTGATTCTGCACTCTCCAACTTTAGTAAATAAACCCCGATGACTCCAACAGCTCATGTCTATGAGGTTTTTCGTGAAACCATTTCAGATTAAGGCCTCCTAAAGGTCAAACAACTGATGTTAAATAGCACAAGCATAACAGGCCTCCATTCATCTATACTGTGATCAACATCCAAGAGCGTATGGGTACTAGATCAAATTTCAAAATTCCCATGATGTTAGACATGAACAGGATTTTGTGAATTTGGATGTCCCGAGCCATATCCGAACTTAATGTTATTTTTCACAGTAAGGATTCTAAAAAAGGCTTCTATGTGGAAAAAAAAAGATCTTGTCTCTACATTATATCTGCCTACTGTTGCCTAAACACCCTTAGCTTGACTTCCAGTGTCACCAGGATCAATTCTATCTATTAACCCTCATAGATATGTATAAGAAGTGGCTTAGACAGTTTTCTTTAGCACCATCATCAAATTTTAAGACCATATAAATATACACTGCCAAAATTGCACTGATGGGCTCCAACATCCTTCAAATTACAAAGAACCAACCATACATGGGAATTTGAGGGTGCCCCGGAATGTATACAATGTACACTACAATTCCCAAAATGTTTTCAATTTCTTTAAAACCTTAAAATACATAACTTTCCAACCATTGTAACTAATTTGCAAACTTACAATATGTTCCACAGTAAAATATTATTTGTTTCACAATAAACCATTGACCTCCTCACCCTTTATTTCCAAGCCCGATGATTTCTACAGTTTTGGATGGTAATAACAAAGGGATTTCAACTCTGTGAAACTACATTAATAAAAATGCCATGGGGTTCATTTACTAAAGCTGGAGAGTGCAAAATCTGGTCGGCTTCCAGGTTTTTTTGTCAAAGCTTAACTGACCAAGTGGAAGTTCAAAGCTGATTAGCTACCAAGCACTTCTGCACCAGCTTTTGCACTCTCCAGTTTGAGTAACTCAACTCCCGTAAGTCTGCATTCAATAAAGTAAATGTATAACAATGATTAATGTAGTTTACTATTGTGACGATCGCGGAGTCAGACCCCCAGCTCTTCTCACCAAACTCGTGATCGAAGGACTAGCCAATCTAAAACTGCGCTGTCACGTGCGTAACAATGCCACGCCAAGCTGCACTCTGCACAAAGTTTTTCCAGCTAATGGACCACAATCTGTGTACCTGCAGCCTGAGATCGATTGTTACTGGGTCAGGTTAATTACACAATTAACCCTTCACACTGCCACCACCTCCTTTTTGTACAGAGAAAGAGGAAACTCGGCAATATTAGCAATAACACTATGATGTTTGAATAATCGTCTGTATACCACTGTCACTGCAGGCAGAGATATATAGAGGTTTTAAGAACACACAGTAGCGCTCTTCAGAGACAGGGATTCTTAGTTTGCATTAAAAATCTTTAGAAAAAGTTCAACACTTTTCACATAATAGGATTTATTACTAAAAAGGTCAAAACGGTGCAATAAAAATATTTACAGAAAAAGATGTAGCATATATATATATATATATATATATATATATATATATATACAGAGACCAATAACACAGCAAACAGATAACAGAAAGAAGTTTAGAGAGGTAAAGTGCTTGCCGTCAGCCTTGGTTTAAGCAGAGTTCAAGTGTCAGAGCAAAAGGGTACAGTTCTCCCAAAGTTGGTTCCGATGTTAAAAAGGAGAATTCGTGAACTCAACTTAACTTAACTCAGCATAACAGCCTTTTTCTACGAACTCAGCAGGGTGTCTCCTTAAAGCAGAGAACCAATCGCCACATTTGGGGAGGGGTGTTGTAGGCGGGGAGCTAAGGCTATGACCAAATCCCTCTCAAATTATACTATGGTCAATAACCTTTCCCAGGCACATGTAACATTCTATCCATGGGTAGATTAATAGGCAGAATCATCTGCTGAACGTCTAGATATTAAACATGGCATAATTCACTATTTTATTATTATAAATTATTATAATTATTATAATAATATTGAGTTACTATTGCCTTTCTGTCATCACAAACTAGTCTGCTCATTCTCCTCCTCTGACATCAACAAGGCATTTTCATCCACATAATTGCTGCTCACTGGATATTTTCTCTTTTTCAGACCATTCTCTGTAAACCCTAGAGATAGTTGTGCGTGAAAATCCCAGTAGTTTGTGAAATACTCAGACCAGCCTGTCTAGCACCAACAACCATGCCACGTACAAAGTCACTTAAATCCCCTTTCTTCCCCTTTCTGATGCTCAGTTTGAACTTCAGCAAGTTGTCTTTATGACGAACGTGGTGCCCAACCCCTGCCCTTCTCACAAACTCGTGACAAAGAACGATCTCATACTGTGCTTTCACTTGTGTAACAATACCACTCTCAGTTGCACCCTGCACAAAGATTTTCCAGCTTGCTGGACCACAATCTATGTGCTAGACGCCTGAGAACGATTCTCACTGAGTTAATTAATTAAGCAAATAACTCTTTAAACTGCTACCACAGCCTTTTTACCATGAAGGAGGAAACTCACAATCTTGGCAATAACACTATGGCTTTAGCCTAAATGTCTGCAACACACACTGTCACCACAGACAGGTAGGATTCAGAGGATTATTATATACAGTAGCACTCTTCAAGTTACAGGGATTCTTTAGTTTGCATTAAAAGCCTTAACACTTTCCAAAATAGGGTTTATTATTGAAAAGGTCAAATGGTGCAATTAAAATATTTACAGAAAAGGATGTAACAGAAATAAAGAGAACAATAACACAACGGAGAAATATAAAGAGGTGAAAATGGAGAATACTTGCAAAGTTCTGGTTTTATCAGAGTCCAATTGTCCCAGCAAGAAATGTGGCCATGGCTCTCATGGGTGTTCCTTGGTTGATGTTAAAATGAGAGCTTCCTTACCAGGTCCTGTCATCCCCTTTTTCTGTGATATAAAAGGAGTGTTGCCAGAGAACAACTGACCAATCATCCGGTTTAAGGGATGGGTGTTGGGAGGTAACCACGTTTATGACCAAGTCTCAACTACAGTGTCATACTAATATTAATAACTTTCAATGCATGCAGGTGGTATTCTAGAAATTGACAGAATATTATTCAGAATTATATTTCGTATCCAGGGATACCGACCAGCATACCTTTGTCACCCATGAGGCAGGAGACTGCTTTCTCTCCTTTTGCATGTGCTAGGGTAGTCATGTATGACCTTTATTTATTCAGTATGATATTCCCCATTCAAATATATACCTAATATTAATGTGTCCTGTTTCTGTTGAATTCTATGAATTGTATGTGGAATTGTTAAGTTGTGGAATAGATATATTTTGGCACACTCTGCATTCCTAGAGCTTTACTGTCCTTACATGTCATGTGTGAGAGGCTTGACTGAGTTATTATTGTTTTACGATAAGTCAGAGGGAAGAGTTTTTCATGGTTTGTGGAAACAGAAATCCTGCCAAGACTAATTAGCTGTTTACAGCTCTGACCAAGTCTGGACACTAACATCTATTGTGCTTTAGTTAAGGCTCTTTTGATGTTCGTGAAAACGTACAGCTACAAATTCCACAGTTTGCAAGAAGAGGGAGGGAGGAAGGTCACTGCTCATGAAAACAAAATGGCTGAGACCTTAACAAGATGGCTGTTACATACAGCTTCCATGTCCCTATTGCGCACAATAATTACAGTATTCACCACGTCTAGATGCCTAAATGAACTGAGCTGCTACCATGTGATTGGCTGACTAGCAGTTTGTGTTACCAAGCAATTGAACAGGTGTACCTAATAAAGTGGCCAGTGAGCATATACAATACAAATATATATGTATTTCTTATTTGAACAGATAATAGGACCTAGAACTTGGGGACCTCCATTCCAAGACTGAAATTTTGGAGGTTAGCACATTTTTTAAAATTTCAGTCTAACAACAACTGATGGAATTTTCATTAGTTCACTCATCTCTAATGGAAAAAGGTATCAGCTGAAGTGCAAAAAGCTGACCCGAGTTGCATATGCATTACATGCTACATCCCCCACAGAGGTGAAGACAGACAGACAGACAGCTATATATGTTTCCATTCACATCAAAGCTGTAATTTATGAAGACACCAGTCTGTTTCTCTGAAGGTCCAGCAAATGGCATATGGGGTAATTAGAATGCTGATATGGTGTATGGCTGTGATCAGGATGCTGATATGGGGTATGACAGTGATCAGGATGCTGGTATAGGGTATGCTGGTCATCAGGGCACTGGTATGGTGTATGGCAATGATCAGGATGCTGGTATGGCATATGTCAGTGATCATGGCACTGGTATGGGTTATGGCAGTGATTTGAATGCTGGTATGGCAGTGACCAGGATGTTGGTATGGTGTGTAGTGGTGTTATTGTGAGCACTGGTGACATTGTGACAGGTGTTGGCTGCATTGTTTATTAGTACATTGGGGCAGTGATCAGGGACACTTTGTCTGTAACAAGGCCAAACAATCCAGGGTATGTAAACTTTTGATCAGGGCCATTTGGGTGATTTCTGTTATCATTATGATTTAACCACTTAAGGACCGCCATATAGCAGATATACTGCTACAGAGCGGCACCTGTGTGCAGAATCACATATACAGTGGTGTATTTCGGTTTTGTGCTGCCCTAGGCAAGACTAAAATTGGGCACCCCTCCCCCATCTAAATTTGTCCCACTCTTTTATCTGCAAACTCCGCCCCTTCCTCTTTAGGCTCCACCTCTTCCTATTAGAGCTCCGCCCCCTGACGATGGGGCACTATTCCTCCCACTGACACTAATGATGGGGCGCTATTCATCTCACTGACACCAATGATGGGGCACTATTCCTCCCACTGACACCAATGATGGGACACTGTTCCTCCCACTGACACCAATGATGGGACACTATTCCTCCCACTGACACCAATGATGGGACACCATTCCTCCCACTGATACTAATGATGGGGCACTATTACTCCCACTGATACCAATGATGGGGTACTATTCCTCCCACTGACACCAATGATGGGGCACTATTCCTCCCACTGACACCAATGATGGGGCACTATTCCTCCCACTGATACCAATGATGGGGCACTATTCCTCCCACTGATACCAATGATGGGGCACTATTCCTCCCACTGACACCAATGATGGTGTCCCATCATTAGTGTCAGTGTGTGGACTAATCTCTCCACGAAAAGCCGACGATCCCCGCAGGATGGATCGGATCTGCGGATTGGGGAGGATAATGGATCGGACTCCGATCCATTATGCTCAGTCTGCAGATCCAATCCATCCTGCGGGGATTGTCGGCTTGCTTTAAAACTTACCTTTCCGTGCAGTGGGTCCGGTGTCACCCCATGCGATAGGTGTCACCCGGTGTGGAGCGCACCACCCGCACCTGCCTAGGGACGCCCCTGCTGTGTGCTATGTGTGTTCCATGGTGTGTGTTCTGTATTCTGCTTATGTTTTATGATTTGTATGCCCTGTACTGAAATGAGTCTACCCCTACCCCATTTAAAATTAGAAATGCAGAGACTTTAGAGTCTTTGGACCTCAGTGATCCTTAAGACTTGCCCTTTACCTTTTTTTTAATGAAATTGATCTAAATGGTTAATAGGCAGATGTTTCCCTTATATATTTTGGCATATGATAGTCGTAAATTATATTTTTTAATTTGCATGATTTTTTTTTGCAATCCCTTTTTGGGTTTACTCTTACCATCCTTAGACAATTCTTTACACATTTTTTCTGCATTCATTATTTCCTCCCTTTGTGAGTTCTGCTTAGTCTTACTTCTGAAACGTAAGAAGAAAACCTTCTAGCTAGGTAAGAATGACAGGCGATACATTTTTTACTAGTGACGGTGGTTACAAATCAGTTATATAGAGCCAATATAAATTTGCTGAACAAGCTGTGCAGTTTATCATGTTCTCTATTGGCCCAATTGTTGTGATCCTGATAAATTACTACATGTTCTCACCAAAACACAAACTCCCAACTCTCTCTTTCTGACATTGAGTGTTATTTTTCAGCCTTTCCTTTTGTCAAGACAAACTTGTCCATTTTTTTTTACAACACTATAAATCCAACTTATTTAAATGTCTATTTTTGTGAAACTTTGCTCTAACCTATATATTGTAATTGCTATACAAACCATTTTTAATTTAATATTTTTAAAATACATTTATTAATTTCAATTTGCAGCCATCATGATTGTCTAAAATGGACGAAAACTCAATTGTTACTTATTGATATGTCTAGTATGTCAACACTGGTGGAATTTTGTGTGCTTTGTCTGGAGAATTATTAAAGGTTCCTGTGCCATATAAACTAAGCAGATAAACTTGTTTCAGGTCGATCTGTACCACCCACACCAATTTCTATTGTAGGTTGAAATAGATACTGGTGCAGGTCTACTCCAAATTAGAGATTGTGGCAGTTAAAGAAATTTAAAGATTGTGGCAGTTTGCAAAATAGAAAACTGCCACAGATCCGTGCCATGACAGACCTGGTGTATGGGATATGAGCTGTGACAGCTCACACCCCCTTTCTGCTTCTGCAAGTGTGGCCTGTACATCCCCCTTCTTCCTCCTGCACTCAGCTGATGGACAGAGAAATCAACAGCATGCAGCTCCCACTTAACTGTTCTGTATCGTATCTGTCACACAGATACAGCATAGAACATGAGCCAATCAGTCCTATCATGGGGTTGGACAGATGAACTCAGAGCATGCAGTTTCAGTTACTAAACCCAGGTCCTGTTACTAAATCCAGGACCCTGCATTCACTATATCCGGTCTCCCACAGTACACAGAACATGGAAATGCAGTTATTTTAGTAAATACCTTTTCTGCTAAATACCTTTTCTCATCAGCAGTTAAAGTAGTCTTGTGGCTTCTATCAGTGTTCAGCCAAGCACTGGCTAAAGCTTGTAGGAGGAGTTTTCTTTCTGCTCTAGGAGTAAGCAAAACCCCTGACCTCTGTCTGGGCAGTGCTGATTGGTCCTGTGCTGATCACATGCACTTTCCCAAGAAAAAAAAAACTCTCTAGCAATATACATCAAACTGAGCATGTGTAAAATGCCTACAGTTCAGTCTGTTTTATCAGGAGATAAAAGGTGGTCACCTAAACAAGGGGAGGAACAGAACAATCAGGTTTAAACTGCCTTTTTACACAATGCAGAGGATTAACCCCTTAGGCTCCACAGTGAGTATACCAAGCATGCGTTACTGCATATACAGACTGACTTTACTGTTGTGGGTTTAGTAACACTTTAACTGTTCTGTGTCTTTCATAGAGCATGAAGCAGATCCCTCCTCTGTGTACAAAACTCCTCCAGAAATGGATATTAATTTTAACAGGTTTCCTAATGTGGGACATGATTAGAATCCATGCATTAAGTCCAGCATTAGGTTGCTGTATGCCGAACCCCACAAATTAATGCAGCTCTGTAATCATTAACAGCTCATTAAATATATTTTTAAATACATGCAATGTAAGTCCTGAAATAGTTGGTTACAGCCTCCTTCAAGTCTACTATACAGTATGTACAGCAGAGCTCAAAGACGGGGAGGGAGAAGCAGCACAAGATGTAAGTCAGATATTCTGCTGTGCAAAGAGCCATGGTAATAGGGGAAGAGAGCAGAGTGACAGAGAGATGAGTCCATCAGTGTTCTGATTTTCTTTTCACTATCTAATCAAAGGGTGGGGATAGAAAGGGGAGCTGTAATGAAAAGCAAACTTCAGAAGGGAAATATTACGTCCCCTCCCCTGCCAGATAGTACTGCTCTGTGTGCTAGAGCTGCTTAAGTCTTAGGACAAGATGGGCAGGAACTGAAATCCTTTAGCAGGTAGAACAACTATCATATATATTACCACTTGCCTACCGGGCACTTTTGACCCTTCCTGCCCAGGCCAATTTTCAGCTTTCAGCACTATCGCACTTTGATTAACAATTGCACCGTCATGCAACATTGTACCCATATGAAATTTTTATAATTTTTCACACAAATCGAGCTTTCTTTTGGTGATACTTCATCACCACTGGGCGTTTTAATTTTTTTGCTAAACAAACAAAAAAATACCAAAAAGTCTGAAACAAAAACGTTTTCCTATTTTAGAATTTTGCAAACAGGTTATTTTTCTTCTTCACTGGTGATCACTGATGAGGCTGTACTGATGGGCACTGATAGGCAGCACTGATGGGCACTGATAGGCTGCACTGATGGGCATTGATGAGGAGGCAGTAATGAGGCTGCACTGATATGTGGCACTGATAGGCGGCAATGATGGGCACTGATAGGCTGCACTGATGGACACTGATAGGCAACACTGATGGGCACTGATAAGCTGTATTGATGAGGCAGCACTGGTCGGCATTGATCAGGCAGTAATGAGGCTGCACTGATATGTGGCACTGATGGGCACTGATAGGCGGCAATGGTGGGCACTGATAGGCTGCACTGATGGGCACTGATAGGCAACACTGATAGGCACTGATAATCTGTATTGATGAGGCAGCACTGGTGGGCATTGATGACGCAGTAATGAGGCTGTACTGATATGTGGCACTGATGGGCACTAATAGGCGGCAATGATGGGCACTAATAGGCAACATTGAAGGGCACTAATAGGGAGTATTGAAGGGTACAGATAGGCAACACTGATAGGTGGCACTGATTGGCAGCAATAATAGGCACTGATTAGCATTGATAGGCAGCACAAATGGGCACTGTTGGGGCTAGACTGACAAGCAGGGCACTGATATTCAGTGTCCTGATTATCAGTGTAGATGTCTCCTTTCACACTTGCTATTTATCGGCAGTACTTTCCTCATGCTGTGACAGTGTGAGTAAAGTACTACCGATAACCGGCAAGTGTGTTTACATCCTGATCAGCTGTCATTGGACACAGCTGATCATATGCTAAACAGCCACTGTGATTGGCCCTTTACCATGAAATGTGATCAGCTGCTTCCGAAGGACACAGCCATCACAGAGAGCGCCGGGTGCGTGCTGCAGTGTCATATGATGCCCTCCCAGGACTGGGCGACCCTGCTGTAGCTGTCATTTGGCTATAGCACGGTCAGCAAGTGGTTAAACATGTGTATTTAGCCTGAGGTTTAACTTTAATGAAGATTTCTCAAAAGCTTGCAATGTGTATTACTGACCTGAAAATTATTATTTTTTTCATGACAAAAAAAAGGACTTACCCTTTAAAGCTTTTTAAATGTAAATTGTTTTGAAAACTAAACTGTTTTCAAAACTTTTGAACTATATTCAGTACACTTTGCACAGATTGGAAGTGCATTGGTCTCAGGGGCGGACTGACCATTTGGAAACTCGGGCACTGCCTGTGGGCCCGGGGTCAGTAGGGGGCCCCATGAGATGCCCCTGGTACCCTTTTCATAGGCTTTTTTGAGTTTGGGCAAGGACACAGGGGCCTCATGATCCCCTATTGCCCGGGGGCCCCATGAGTTGTCAGTCCACCCCTAATTGGACTGTAATGCATCGCTCATTACCTGCTGAAGAGCAGTTTCAGACTGAGCCCAATTAATTTTTTTTACTGAGTCTTGACTACTTGGACACCCAGACCAACTCAGAAGTGAGCACAAGACACTGGATTTGTAACTGATTTTCCTTTTCCTTCTCATTGTTTGGTTTTTAGTAGGTGGTAAGCTGTAGCTTGGAAGTCTGCTAAAACAATTCGGTGTCACTGATACTTAAACACCCTAAACTTTGCATGCTGAAAAAAGCTGATCTTTTTTATCTTTCTAATTTTCAATACCTTCAATAGGGTCATTTTTAGAAAGATAACCCTTTTTTTCTGTAAAGCGCCATACACACGATCAGAAAATTGTATGAAAATTGCCAATTTCAAAGCGATCATATGATAATCTGATCGTTAGTACAGAGGAATCATCTGAAATTATTTGAAGGGACAAGCACGAAAACTTTTGCTGTGCGATACCAGATCATGCGATTTTTGTTTAACCAGTACAGTTTTCGTCTGAAAATACATTACATCACATCCGAATTTTTATTCTGTCGTATGAGAATTTTCAAAACTATAGTAGCTTTCGATTCGAGACTAGCATGCGAAAAAAAAACGGCATTCGTTCAATATTCTCAATGTTTGGGCTTAAGACCTTAGTGCATCTAAAGCTAAAACCTTTTTTTATTTAAATATGTTCCGTATGCAGGGCTGTCGACAAAAATTTTCCATTTTTTTTTTCTTTTTTTTATAATTTGAATTTTTTTTACTCAGCTGAATGCAGTTTCAAAATATGCTATGTCCAGCTCCGTAAAAAAATGTACTCATTACAATTCTGAATGCAGTGTATTATGTGTCAGTATGCATGAGCATACTGTTGTGTATACAGAATATGAAGTTAAGGAAATCTCTGCAATGGGACACACATATCAAAGCGGTGCGTGCTCTGGGCACAGTTTTGTTTTTGTGTGGGTATGCATAAACAGTGGGTATAACAAGTCTACTCACCCCTGTTAAAATGTCAGGTTTCTGACATAAATCATTAAATCATTAAATGATTTAATGATCAATAAATCATTTCAGAACTTTTTCCACCTTTAATGTGACATATAAACTGTACAACTCAATTGAAAAACAAACTGAAATCTTTTAAGGGGGGGGGGGGGAGTAAACATAAAAAACGAAAATATTGTGGTTGTGTGTATACCCTCTTATAACTAAGGATGCAGCTGTGTTCAGAATTAAGCAATCACATTCAAAATCATGTTAAATAGGAGTCAGTACATACCTGCCATCATTTAAAGAGCCTCTGATTAACCCCAAATAAAAGTTCAGCTGTTCTAGTTGGTCTTTCCTGACATTTTCTTAGTTGCATCCTACAGCAAAAGCCATGGTTCGCAGAGAGCTTCCAAAGCATCAGAGGGATCTCATTGTTAAAAGGTATCAGTCAGGAGAAGGGTACAAAGAATTTCCAAGGCATTAGATATACCATGAAACACAGTGAAGACAGTCATCATCAAGTGGAGAAAATATGGCACAACAGTAACATTACCAAGAACAGGACGTCCCTCTAAAATTGATGAAAAGACGAGAAGAAAACTGGTCTGGGAGGCTGTCAAGAGGCCTAATGAAAGGAGCTGCAGAATATCTGGCAAGTACTGGCTGTGTGGTACATGTGGCTTCATATATCTGGGCTATGGGGTAGCCTTTTCTTATGAAGAAAAACACCCAAGCCCAGATAAATGTTGCAAAAACACATCTGAAGTGTCCCAAATGCATGTGGGAAAATGTTATGGTCTGATGAAACCAAGGTTGAACTTTTTGGCCATAATTTCAAAAGATATGTTTGGCCTAAAAACAACACTGCACATCACCAAAAGAACACCATACCCACAGTGAAGCATGGTGGTGGCAGCATCATGCTTTGGGGCTGTTTTTCCTCAGCTGGACCTGGAGCCTTAGTCAAGGTAGAGGGAATTATGAACAGTTCCAAATACCAGTCAATATTGGCACAAAACCTTCAGGCTTCTGCTAGAAAGCTGAACATGAAGAGGAACTTCATCTTTCAGCATGACAACGACCCAAAGCATACATCCAAATCAACAAAGGAATGGCTTCACCAGAAGACAAGGAAAGTTTTGGAATGGCCCAGCCAGAGCCGAGGCCTGAATCTGATGGAAAATCTGTGGGGTGATTTGAAGAGGGCTCTGCACAGGAGATGCCCTCGCAATCTGACAGATTTGGAGTATTTTTGCAAGGAAGAGTGGGCAAATATTGCCAAATCAAGGTGTGCCATGCTGATAGACTCATACCCAAAAAGACTGAGTGCTGGAATCACATCAAAAGGTGCTTCAACAAAGGATTAGTGGAAGGGTATGTACACTTATGCAACCATATTATTTTAGTTTTTTATTTTTACTTCCCTCCACCTAAAAGATTTCAGTTTGTTGTTCAATTGAGTTGTACAGTTTATAGGTTACATTAAAATTGGAAAAAGTTCTGAAATGATTTATCTCTGTCTCATTTTTTTACATCACAGAAACCTGAAATTTTAACAAGGGTGTGTAGACTTTTTATATCCACTGTCTCTCAGCGTCAAGGCTTACCCACCGACAGGCCGCATATTTGAAGAGGTTAATATAGTAAAGCACTGCAAAACAGCTTAGAAAATAAATAGGAACATTCTATATCATTCACTTTATCCACATTGTTCGAAAAAACAACTTGTCTTTGGTAGAAAACTAAATCACAAAACAGCTGATAAACATTCTTCTGCATCTGAACTAGCACACTTTTTCTTTTCATCTGTTCATTTCATCAGTTTATTAAAGCAAAACCTAAAGTGACTGAAAAAAACTCCTAAATAAGTTTTACCTGTTTATCTACACAAATTTCTTCTGTAGAACCTTATATCAAAGAATTTTTCTCAGCTTTAGCAGGCTGTCGCAGGGATCAGCTGTCACACACATTGCAGAGTTAAGCTGGCCATACACTACAATTTTTTAACAATTTTCTGTCCAATTTCTGCCCAATTTCCTTTAGATTTACCTTCAACTATGTAGTGCAAGGGCCTGCCTAATTGGATACAATTGAAAGTGTTGTTAAGGTTTGACCTCGTATTATATGGTTTTTGGTAAGTCTACAGTAAAATTCTTAAGAAAATTGTATAATGCAGTATACAATTTTCTTTAGAAAATTGTTTTAGATTTACCAAAAACCATATAATATGAGGTAAAACCTTAACAACACTTTCAACTGTATCCAATTAACTTCCCAAGCAGTCTGATTATGTCAGTATTTCTGTAGTCAAAGCTGTACATTTTTTTGCATGGCAATATGTTGTTTCTTTATTGTAGGCCTGTAATTTTTTAGGAATAACTCACTGAAATCTGTCCGAACAAGAGTTTAGTAAACATCCCGGGTATGTTAAAATTTTAAACACAAAATCATAAATTATAATATAATAAATAATCATAAAAATAATAATATAATAAATGTAATTCAATAATATAATCAAACCAAAAACACTGAAATTTGAAATAGAGCGCCAAGTTCGCACATCACTGAGCTTAGTCGCAAAATCATTTTCAGTGTCTGATGACAAATTTCCCCACAAATCATTATAACTCGATTCTGCAAGTAGTTCTAATTTACTATTGCTGTTCTCTAGCTGGTCTAAAACCGCTTTTGACCTAAAGGGAAGCTTTTTGGACACCATGGACTTTTCTCAGTTTCCAGGCAGAAAGAACAGTAAAAATGCAGGCAGGGCACAGGACAAAGCACTAGGGACAAAATGTATGTGAAATGGCTTGATACAGTAATGTTATACTATGAGATTTTAGTGCATTGAGTGAATGTTACATTTGAAAATTGTTTTATTTTCTGCAGGTTCTGTCCCCCGTAGGTCCTGACGTCGCAGGGAACGGAACCCAGAAGACGAATGCCGGCATCGGCCGGAGGAGATGGCCGGGGACCCTGCAGGGGGGACATCGCGGGAGCGAAGGACAAGGTAAGTGCATAAGGGAATCCCTGAACAACGCTACAGGGTAATCCTGAGTGTAGCTCGGGGTTACCACTTCTGGTACTGAAAATTAACCCCGAGCTACACTTGAGAATACCGCCAGGGGGGTTAAGCAGGCCTTTGCATTACATAGTTGAAGGTAAATCTAAAGGAAATTGGGCAGAAATTGGACAGAAAATTATATAGTGTATGGTGAGCCTGAGCATTGGTTCACACTGAATGCAACTTTGAAATTGTGCTACTTTACTTGAAGTAGCGCAATTTCAAAGCTGCAGATCAGTGTGATTTGTACCTCCGATTTCACTGTGGTTTGCAACTTCATTTAATAGACGTCTATGCAAGTCACAAAGAAATCAGAAAAAAGTAGTGCAGAAAATATTTTTAAAATTGCGCTACTTCAAATCGCACTGATTAAGAAATACATTAGATACGACTTCAGGTGCAATTGGTAAATCGCATGTCGCACCTGATGTTGCACCAGTGTGAACCAGGGCTTGGAGCACAGAGTTCTGTAAAATCTGAATGAAGAGAAGGGGCACACCCCTCTCTACACACTGATATAGAAAAACATACTGAGCTGAAGCTATGAGTTACCTGTTGTGTGCTGGAGGGGAGCGGACTGCCTCCCTGCAGGCTGTTGAGTTCTATCAGTGACTCATGCAGATAGCAGACAGAGAAGAAAGCAGAGAAAAACCACACTTACTGCTTTGGATTCAGGCTAGTACACACTACAGAGGGATGTGCTTTGTTCATTTTTCATGTTGGAGGTTTATAACCATTTTACCTGTATCTGAGCACCACGAACTGAAAAAGATAT
The DNA here is from genome assembly GCF_062004578.1 of Staurois parvus. Classification (NCBI taxonomy): domain Eukaryota; kingdom Metazoa; phylum Chordata; class Amphibia; order Anura; family Ranidae; genus Staurois; species Staurois parvus. The sequence goes on along the minus strand of NW_028317816.1, from coordinate 7,182,254 downwards.
TCAATTTATTTTTAGTAGGCAAAGCAAACTCACCCAGTCATCCATGTATCCATGCTCTATTTTGTTGAGAAATTACTTTGAAAAACACCCACAAGCATTTCTAGCCACAGGCATATTGATTGAGGTCAAATGATTCATCTAGCATTTACATCCTGGAATCTATATGCCCTTAGGTCAAGCATGCAGGCAGGAGGGTGTGCTTAGCTGAGCAAGCCCCTCCTCGAGATGAAAGAAAAGTAAAATACCCATGAGGACTTCTGTGACATCATTTTGCCTAGGCCAGAAACCAGGAAGCAACTGAAGAAATGTAAAAAAGAACATTTCAAATGAGTAAATATAATATAATTACTAATGCTAGCAGCATGAAGATTAAAAATAGTTAATATTTATTGACAGAGTTTAGCTCTGCTTAAATGTAATATTTGTCTACAGTATTCATTTATTTCTTGTTTCTTGATTTTACATTATGTAGCTTTTTGTGGTTATATTGCATTCATCTTTTTATTATCTGGATTAATTTTCACCCCTTTTCCTTCTTTTACTTGTCCCCCCCTCTCATTTCTGTTCTGCTCCATGTTTTGTGATTTTATCCCATGTGGGCAGGGTCGGACTGACAACTTATGGGGCCCCGGGCAATAGGGGATCATGGGGTCCCTGTGTCCTAGCCCACACTCAAACCACACCCAAAAAAAGCCTATGAAAGGAACCAAGGGCATCTCATGGGGCCCTATACAGACCCCGGGCCCTTGGGCAGTGCCCGAATACCTGAATGGTCAGTCCGCCCCTGCATGTGGGTATGTCAAAGGTTGTAACCCTGCACGCATTCAACTATTACTAAGACCAGGATTGGCTAAAATGCATAAGCATTGCACTGTTTGTCCCGCTGATGTGAATAATAAAGTTATGCCTAGTGGATTTCTGGCAAGTACAGACATTTTCTACTGGTTCAAATATATCTCCAAGCAGTATAACAGGATCCATATTAGGCACTTATCTCTCTCACATGTGGCAGTGATAGTGCTGCTGCTGCTTCTGGTGGAATGGTGTAGCATAGGCAAAAACATTTCTCAAAAAGGAATATATAGTTAAATCTTACTGTACTTGCATAGCAGAGCAGGTGCTGCATATGGCTTGGTTATTTTGACCCTTTATATTTAGTATTCCTAGCTTTCTTTAATGTGAGGGCGATCAAAGGGTTAACTATGTTCTGGGAGTGTTTTACTAGGGGGCGGTTGTTCTTCACTGTAAGCACGCTGATCGGGATGGCTGTACAGTCATCCCGAGCAGTGTGCTCAAGCTGACAGGGAGAAAGATTGTTTGTAAACAAAACAATCTTCCTCCCCGTCGGAGATGGCTGGTAATCAGCGGGCGTGTGCGCTGTACCCGGAAATGCAAAAATCGTATATATATATATATATATTAAAAAAAAAAAAAATATATATATATATATACACACACACGTGATTTTGCGTACAGGTGCCCTGTAGCAGTATATCTGCTATAGGGTGGTCCTTAAGTGGTTAACCCCTTCCTGCCCAGCGCCATTAGTACAGTGTCAGTGCTTTTTTTTAGCACTGATCACTGTATTGGTGTCACTGGAGATGTCAGTGACAGAAGGCCAGCCCCCCCCCCCCCAGTGCCAGAATGTCCACCGAAGTCCCGCTAAAAGTCGCTGATCGCCACCATTGCTAGTAGAAAACAAAACAAAAAAATCCCATTATCTACAGTATACCACCATTTGTAAATGCTATAACTTTCACATAAACCAATTAATTTACACATATTGGGATTTTTTTTAGCAAAGACATGTAGCAGAATACATTTTGGCCTAAATTTATGACGAAATTTGATTTTTTAAAATTCTTTTACTGGACATGTTTAATAGCAAAAAGTCCAAAATATTGTTTTTTTCTCAAAATTGTCGGTCTTTTTTTGCTTATAGTGCAAAAAATAAAAACCACACAGGCGATGAAATACCACCAAAGAAAGCTCAATTCGTGGGAAAAAAAGGACACAAATTTGATTTTGGGTGCAGTGCTGCATGACCGCGCAATTGTCAGTTAAAGTAACGCAGCGCCTTAACGCAAACAATGGCCTGGTCAGGACGGAGGGTAAATCCTCAGGAGGGCAAGGGGTTAAAAAGGTTTGACTTATTGATTATTATATTATATTTGCCATGTTTTTAGACTTGTCACATGCGTGTATTAATTATACTCTGCTTGGCTGTGGATGGCAAGTAAGTAGAAAACTTCTTTATAACCTCTTCCTGTCTATGTACAAAGCAGCGCAGGTGAGGGCCAACGTTCCTGTATATTAGCTCGCATTGATGGCTCCTGGGTGGCTCTCAGAGCGCACACCACGAAACCCGGTGATCGGTGTGTCACCCGGACACAGCGGATCACATTAATGCTGTGTTCAGGCGATCACATGGTGTTTTATCATGTAACTGATGTAACCAGTCACAGCACTCACATAGTAAACAATGAAACTGAAAGTAAAGATCACTTCTCTCTGCTGTCAGTGTGAGAGCAGGGAGAAGTGATCCTGCAGTGTGTGAGTGTACAGCAGCCTGTCAGGCTCACAACCTGCAGCGCCACCAGCCACCCCAGTGCACCCGGTGTCCCTGATCATTGCCCCACAATGCCCATAATAAATAATTCAGGGAGGTCCTGTCATCCGTCCCAGTGCGCACAAAACACCCCCATACACCATACCAATGTCCTGATCACTTCCATACCTCAAACCAACACTCTGATCACCTCAATACACCATACCAATGTCCTGATCACTGCCATACCTCAAACCAACACTCTAATCACCTCCATACACCATACCAATGTCCTGATCACTGCCATACCTCAAACCAACACCCTGATCACCTCCATACACCATACCAGCACCCTGATCACCTCCATACACCATACCAGCACCCTGATCACCGCCATGCACCATGCCAGCGCCATGATCACCGCCATACACCCCACCAGCTCCCTGATCACCACCATGCCCCATACCAGCACCCTGATCACCACGATACTCCAAACCAGCGTCCTAATCACCGCCATACTCCAAACCAGCATCCTGATCATCGCCATACTCCAAACCAGCATCCTAATCACCGCTTTACCCCATACCAGCACCCTGATCACCACATATGCCATACCAGCGTCCTGTTCACCACCATACCCATACCATCACCCTGATCACCACCATACCCCATACCAACATTCTGATCACTGCCATACCCCATACTAGCGTTTTGATCACCGTCACACCCTATACCAGCATACTGATCACAGCCATACCCCATACCAGCATCCTGATCACCCCCATACCTCATAACAGCCTCCTGATCACCCCCATACCCCATAACAGCGTCTTGGATACTGCTGTACCAGAGTCCTGAGCACCGCCATACCTCATGCTAATGTCCTGATCACTGTCGAATCCCATAGCAGCGTCCAGCATTTTAGGATCTCAAATGATTAATTTTCAAATATATATCCCATAGTTTGTAGACTGTATAGCTTTCACACAGACTAAATAATATATTGTGGGTTATTTTTACCCCACAAATGTAGCAGAATACATTTTGGCCTAAATTTATGAAGACAAATTATCTATTTGCAAAATGTTATAACAAAAACTTAGCAAAAAATGATTTTTTTCAAAATTTTCTGTTTTTTTTTATGTATATAGCAAAAAAAACCCAGTGGTGATCAAATACCAACAAAAGAAAGCTCTATCTATCCCAAAAAAGGACAGAAATTTCATATGGGTACAGTGTTGCATGACTAATTGTCACTCATAGTGTGGAAAGCTGAAAATTGGCCAGGACTAGAAGGGGGTGAAAATGTCCGGACTTGAAGTGGTGAAAATACTGGGCCTGTATAGAGACTGTTATGCTATGGAATAGTTGACAAGCGTCTCGGGTCCTGTTGGACAGTCCTGGTATTTAGGACACTGTACCACAGCACCCTGCTACCTATGTAACATGTTTCAGCTTCTACCTCCTTTCCCCCCAATCCCTCTTGCCCTATGACAGGGGGCAGGGGATCTTCTCCCCACACCCACTGTCACAATTTAAAAACAGCACAGGGGTGCAGAACTCCTCCCACATGGCAGCACTATTCATTCACAGTGTTATGTGAATGAATGAAGTACAGCGGACGGCTTGTAGTTCCTAATCAACTACTAGGTGAGCGCTCTTGTAGTTCATTAATTCTTCCTGTGATTCAGTAACTGCTTCCCTGTATAGGAGGTATGGGAGTCTGCAGGAGCCTGGCATTGCACCAGCGATCAGCAGATCAATACTTTACAGGCTCTAGTGTAAAAAAAATAATAAATGCACCTTTTTTTTACTGAAAAAAGATGTACATTTATTTATTTAATTATTTATTTAATTTTTTTACAAAAGGTGAACTTATCCTTTAAACCTTGGCAGATGTCAAACAGGCATAAGCACTGTATTATATTTTTTAACTGTGAGGTTCTGATGGCAATGTCTTCTCTCACATTTTGTTAAAGAGTAAATGAAACCGTTTTGTCAGGACTACAAGCTTTGCTTCTATCCTGCCGAATTATATGTCTAATTTTTGGCAAAAATCCAAATAATGACCTATCATGTATATGTGATGGGGCTTATTTTCTTCCCACTAACACTAATGATGGGGTTTATTTTATCCAACTGACATCAACTGATTACAGGAGTTGGGGCTTTTTTATTTTGCTGACACCAATGATGGGACCTTTTTTTACTCCCACAGACACCAGTGATGGACTTTCTCTTCATTCTGAAGTACACACAATGAAAAAATTGGATGAAAAATACCACTTTCAGAATGATCATCTGATAATCTGGTCTTTAGTACACAGCTTTCAAGAGCCGATCACGACAGTTCATGTGAAATTATCTGAAGGGACAAGCATGAAATGTTTTTTCTGTACGATGCCAGAACAAACCATTTTCATTTAGTTACCTTTCACACCACTGTGATTTAGAATTTAGAATTGTGTGCAATTTCAGTGCGATTTCAGGTGCAATTTCTTAAGACTTTATTGCTACTTGTGAAGATGTTCAATGATTTCTTGCAATTTTCAGTGCGGTTTCCATTGTATTCTATCTATGTGAAATCGCAACAAAACTGCAGAAAAAGTAATGCAAGAACTACTTTAGAAATTGCGCTGCAGAAAATGAGAAATGTTAAGACACTGACATTCACATTCATTAGATGCGATTCAGGTGCGATTTAAATTCTAAAATCGCAACCGTATGCCCAGGCACTTAATCAGTACAGTATTTGTAAGAAAAAAAATTGAGAGACCAAGACTACGCATGTTCGGACACGAAAGAATACATTACAATACATACAATACATTATTATTATGATTATTATACAGGATTTATATAGCACCAACAGTTTGCTCAGCACTTTACAATATAACGGGAGACAATACAGCACCAATACAGTTCAATACAAGAGGGTTAGGAGGGTCCTGCTCCTTGGAGCTTACATTACTTTGCTTCTGAAGTTATATTCTGTCGTTCGAGAATTTTCCTAATTATAGTAACCTTAATTTTCTATATGAGCCTAGCATGCAAAAAGAAACAGACAATCATTCATCCAGTTTTCTCACTGTGTGTACGAGGCTTAACTCAAAGCCTATTTTATCTACAACATACTGTAGCAAAGCATAGGGGGTAGGGTTTGACACTACAAGCACTAAACCAGGAAACCACAAATTCATTATCGACCCAACTCACTTTCTGTCCATGTCCACACAGGTGGAAGGGAAGCATGGTACATTTTTCTTCTTGAGGTGTCCCTCCTAACCAGGGGTGGACTGACAACTCATGGGGCCCCCGGGCAATAGGCGATCATGGGGCCCCTGTGTCCTTGCCCAAACCCAAAAAGCCTATGAAAAAGGTACCAGGGGCATCTCATGGGGCCCCCTACTGACCCCGGGCCCTCGGGCAGTACCTAAGTTTCCAAATGGTCATTCCGCCCCTGCTCCTAACTATTCTCAAATGTTGGTAACCATGTTATCAAGATCTGCTACAAGAGATTTATGCTTGGGAAACATGCTAGAGAAACACCAGACACACAATATTAGATACAAATGTGCCATAGAGAAAATAGGAGAGATAGAGAGATACATGTCACCAGAAATTATTACCAGGATGTTCTGCTTTGTGGTCTGTGGATAAGTGTTGGGTTTCTAGTCTTCAACTTGTCAAATACTGATTGACTGGACATATAGAACTCTGTCAAGCACTGAGCATAGGAGGGATAATCCTAGACTCTGTATGTATATGTAGAAGTATAAGGTCTAGAGGTCTTTTTTTTTTCTTTTTTTTTTTAGTACACCAATTTCACTTGCCATACTTTTATGTAATTTCAGTGAATAGGTGAAAAATTGCTTGCATATGATATAATGACTAAAAATTTCTGTTCAAAGGGGAATTTTAAGTACACATTACATAATGTAAATAATGTGCACTTAACTACGCCATTACACAGTTAGATTTTTTAACTGTGTGCAATTATTTAGAGCTATTGGAGAAAAATTAACAGTGCTTATTTTATCTCTAGTCTTTTCTTCTCAATCGTTCCTGTGTGCACAGCCTGTGTGTGGGCCAGCATTAAACCATCCATTACAGTGCCAATGCTGCAGAGATCCACAATTACCTACAAACACTAGGTGTATATTTCAATGTTTTCGAAAATAGGGGTATCAAGCTTGTCAGCTAAAACAGAGAATATTTATTAGTCTGTCTAAAAACACATAGAATTCTATTTGGAATATGTGTGACAGATAAAATGAGGAGGTATAATTTATAATAATTTCTACTAGGTGTAGAGAGTCTCAGCATGCACTATGCTGGATAGCTCTGGTTCTATATATTTTTAATACTATGTAGTATGTTTTTAAATAAAAATAGGCACATAGAGTAAGGCAATTGATGGGCATGATGTGCTTTGCTGAATGCCTTTAAGGCCTGTTCTTCATCCATAGACCGCTTTTCAATGTTTTAACTTTTAAAAAAAGATAATGGGGGTTGTTGGTAGAGAATAGGCTTTAGTGAACTGTTGAAGAAACTGGGGAATCCATGAAGTCCAAATCACTTCATGGCATGATCGGAGACATCTCACTGTGCAGTGACAGTATAATGGCAGTGACAGTATATATAAAAGGAAAAATGCTTCTGATTGAGGCAATTCTTTAATTGGCATGCAGTAATATTTCAGTAGTACATTCAGGTGGCAGATTTCTAAATCAGAAAAAAAAACAGGGTGAGAACTACTGGTAAGTAAAAAGAATATACTGATACAGATAACAGTGTATTATTAACCCCTCTGCATGACCATATACTGTACATTCATGATACTCATCTTGTACACTGAAAAGCATCTTTCATTGGTCTATTTCTTTTATTTAGTTATCAAGGCTCAGCTTTGAAAAAGATGTTAATGCAGTCAGTCAAACAATGCTGAAAACTGTGGCTTATGTATGTAACCTGGACTGTAGCTGATGACTGCTATGGAACTTTTTCCTTTGTTGGTGCTGTATTATCCTTCTGTTGTGTGGACAGGGTTAAACTGAATATTGGTAAATAACAAGTGCAGCGCTCACAAGCTCAAAACTAAAATGATAAAAAATAAATAATCCTATGACTCACCAAGATCTTACCACCAAAGTCTCCCATCCAAGTACCAACCAGCCCCAACCCTGTTTAGTTTCGAAGATTGGACAAGATCAGCCACATTCAGTGTGGTGTGGCTATAGGCCTTTCCCCCAATGTCTATCATTATCGGCAATATGTGTAATCAAAATGCTTTACATAAACTGTGAAATGTTGGTAATAAGCAAAAAACATAAATCAACAAAGTGCTTAAATCCAGGAATTAATATAGAGGCATATACAGCAGAAAAAACACTAGGACAGAATAAAGAGCCCCACAAGCTGTGATGAGAAAAATAGGATGAGCTCCTCAGGCTGTCACCTGTCACCATCAAACACTTGTAAAGTCTCCCAGGTGTCACTGATCACACACAAGGCTTCTCAAATAATGGGACCCTCCATATAAGAGTGGTCACATGAGCATAAAGAAATTGCCCCAGGAAAAGGGTGCTCTCTCCAGCCTCCACTCATCCACAGAAACACCAGGAATTCAGTCAGTTGTCACCATATACATTTATTTATTTATTACATGAACCTACTGTATATAACGCAGTCAATTTACGCAGCGCTTTCCATATATATTGTACATTCACATCAGTCCCTAATGTGTGTACAATCTAAAGTCCCTAATTTACATTCATACTTACACATACTAGGGCGAATTTAGACAGGATCCAATTAACCTACTAGCATGTATTTGGAGTGTGGGAGGAAACCGGAGTAACTGGAGGAAACCCACACAGGGAGAACATGCAAACTCCAGGCAGGTGGTGCCGTTGTTGGGATTCGAACCAATGACCCTAGTACTGCCAGGTGGAGGGCTATCCATGAGATAAGAAACATGCCACATAGCGTAAAACCACCCATAAAAAAGGAATTTATTAAGTCTAAGCACTCACAAACATCCAGAAGTAACACAGCAAATCACATGGTACAGCAACATGGATTATCAGCATTAAAGATAATTAACTGAAAATTCATTAATGCAGAAGTGCAACAGCCATCTTTAAGGAGGTCACTTTGCAATGCTTGTCTATGGAGTGACTCTAATGCAGGAGGCAATCATCGTGGCTGGGTCTGGATTGATCCTGAAGGACGGTGATTGGCTGATGCAACAAGGGAAAGTGCTGCTGAGAGGGAAAGTAAAGACAGAAAAAAAAGCTAGTGGGGGTATTAGAAAAGATGGGGCTTCTGCTGTTGGTGGAACAGAACCCTGCGACAGCTGATCACAGTTGGGAGAAACTGCCTATTGCACAGGACCTTGTCTCAGAGATGGAAACTTTCTCCCTGGGAATGTGTGAGGTGTGATTTGGATATCTGGTGTGATCAGACTGTACTAGAGAGCACTCTAAGTGCTTGTAAGGAAGGTAAGGGGGGCTAATCTCAGCAGGATTGAAAGAGAAACATTACAGCAACTCCTTTCCCTGTCTAAGGACTTGGGACAACACCAGAGCATGTGTCCAGAGACCCAGAAGAGGGCACCCTGGGTCTGGAAAGAAACTAACATTGCATGTTAATCTGCTGTTTGCTGGGAACTGTTGTTCTTTCCTCAAGGACCCCAACTTTGCTGGCCAGCAGTTTTTTTTTCATCAATCACAGCCAGTGTGATAAAATGGGGGCTGTTATAAGTAAGGACTGTCTTTATATACTGTTGCTAGGTAAATGCTGTTCAGTTCTATTAATTGCTGATATTCACAATACTGCAGGTGTTTAACCATACCTCTTAGATTGATGTAATTGTCCAATTGATTGTTTGTACAAGTGCATTTGCTAATTCTAACTTCTTTTAGGATATACCTGGCCTAGTAAATTATTTTAAATACTCCAAGGTATGTTGGTAAGTGCTAGATGAACAAGTTGTGCCATTTTTAGGTGGGCAGAGAAACCACAAGACAATTTAATAACTCCTCTGAGGGTAGCTCTGCAGGTACTTTTCTTTTCTTTCTACAAATGGAAAACGCCGCTGTGAAATGCCGTGGTAGTTCATTCATTCCTGCCAGTATATCTGCTTGCACGTACATCCCATACAAGCAAGCAGACATACTGACAGATCTGCAGGACACCTGCATGGCACCAGTGATCTGCTGATCGCTAGTGCAATGGTTTACAGGCTCCTGCAGCCAAAAATAATAAATGCACATTTTTTACTTGCAAAAATGTGCATTCATTATTTTTTTCTAAAAGGTGAACTTATCCTTTATGCTTTCGGAATACAAAATGGATGGACACACTAATAGGAACACAGAGATAATGGGGAGGGGTGAGATTGCCTTGACATCTAAGATGACAGGTAGATAGGATTGGACCTGTTTGAAAAGGACAGCCAAATCATCTGGTCCTATTTGGCTTTTTGTTTCTACAGTTTGCAGCAATGTTTTTTTTAGAATACCATGCTGGAATATATTACTGTGTTCCATAGGTCTTATACAGGGGCTGAGTGACCATTTGGAAACTCGGGCACTGCCCGAGGGCCCTGGGACAGTAGGAGGCCCCATGAGATGCCTCTGGTACCTTTTTTCATAGGCTTTTTTGAGTTTGGGCAAGGACACAGGGGCCCCATGATCCCCTATTGCCCGGGGACCCATGAGTTGTCAGTCCGCCCCTGGTCTCATATGACAAATATTGTATATAGCACAGACAAGGGAGGAAATATTGTGGTCATGGACTACACCCAATATGAATGTGTGTGTTTAGACATACTTACTAATAAGGAATGATATTGCACCATTATATGAGAAAAACTACAAGATTTTGTTTGATTGGTCGGCTCTGAGGGGTTCCCCTTGCTTGGTGGGACTAGTGTGGGCAGTACTTCGGGTAATGTTGCCCCACATGTGTGTAAACAATGATCCATGTCAATGCCATATAATTTTATTATGAATTGCACATATAGATAATGCCTTTTTTCTTTTTTTGTTGTATATGCCAAAGTAGGAATCTTATCTAAGTATCTAAGGATGACCAGTCCAGGTTTATAATATACTGTATATAAGACATATGAATTTGACCAATAGTCAAATATAGTATGGCCTTTTATATTAAAAGCAGGTAGCTGAGGCTTTACTAAGAAATTAATTTGAGAAAAACCTTTTCATTGTCTGGAACTCAAACAAAAAAAATAGGTTTTATTGTTAGATGCCATTAAGTCATGGCCTAGATCAAGATACCTTACTGGAGATGGAGATTCACCCCATTCGGGGCCAGTTTTAGACCTTGCATGGCCTGGGGCACTTCATGTTCTTAGGGCCCTCATACACAGGATTGGTTTTACATTCTCAATGACACACACATTTTCAAAATGCATGACACAACATAAAAATATTACTTCCCAAGATATATTAAATGAAAGAAAGTATGTTTTTATTATTATATATTTTGTTATTTATTTTTTATTACTTTATATAAATGTTTTATATTATTTTTGTATGGGGGGGGCTTCTGTCAGGGGGCCTAGGGCAGTTGCACATTTGCCCTCCTTATAAATCTGGAACTGACCATAAACAAAGTAAGATTTTGATTAACTGACTGGTGTTTAAATTCCAGCCTTTTTCTGTTTGCAGGGATCTCTTTCTTTTGGGGTAAAGTGAGTTATGGACCCAAAATAATGAGTATTTTCTGATTTTCTTTTAACAACGCACCAGGGGCGGACTGACAACTCATGGGGCCCCCGGGCAATAAGGGTTCATGGGGCCCCTGTGTCCTTGCCCAAACTCAAAAAAGCCTATGAAAAAGGTACCAGGGGCATCTCATGGGGCCCCCTACTGACCCCGGGCCCACGGGCAGTGCCCGAGTTTCTAAATGGTCAGTCCGCCCCTGCAACGCAGATATACTGATATCAGTGTGCGGTGACTTTGATCCAAATAAGAGCTTATTGCTGCATTGCTGCAAGTAGAAAATTAGTTATTTACATCTATAAGTCACTGACAGCAAAAGCCATCATCCCACCCACAAAAAAAATAGATTTATGCAATCATGTTTGCTTGTGAAAGTTTCAATCAGTACGTGCACAGATCACAAAAAAATTGTGGAATCATATTACAAACCCTCATTGCAAAAAGTAATGATGAAAAAAAAGTATTTTAAATCAACTCCATATCGAGTTGCTGGTAAAAGAATAAATGCATATCTACCTGATGTTGCTTATTCAGAGATATCTGCTGGTAAGGATTTCACCATATACATCCAAAAAGGTGCTCTAAAGCACTTCTGAATATTTCAAAATACAGCAGGGTAATGGTGTGTTAAAAATGAGAAAAAAAAGGTTTTGGTAACTACACAAAATGCTAAATTTGAGGAAGTTAAAACATTATATTACCAAAATCTCATCCCAACTGTGAATCATGGTGGAAGGATTATTTTGTGTCTGTTTTGCTATTTTGGGGCCTATGAATTCCAAGAAAATTCTACTGCAGAATGCAATGGCATCTTTGATCTGAAAAAAAGGTTAAAATGAGCAAACGAGAATGCAAACCATTTTTCTAATGAACTGCTGTGGCATTCTGAAACAGATCATACCAGAATACACAAGAAGTGAAACAGTTTTGTATGCAGAACTGGACCAAATACCCCTTAATTACTGAACGGATCTGTATGCATAAGACTATAAAAAAGACCGCCCTCACTTTGCTATTATCACATCAGAGGTATAAGGAATATTTGAACATCAAAGTTTCAGCCAACTCGTTTTACTTTTATGATTGAATGTGCATGTTGGAACCACAATACGCTGAAAAGTGTCCATATATAAAATCAAAGATGAGCATTGCTGGATTCTATATCCAAGCTGTAATTTTAATGATTTTCTATTTCTTTTTTAAACTATTCCATAAAATGCGGACAAAGCATAGACTGTACAGATCTTGGCAGAGGCTATAGAATGCATTTGGATACAGTTATTGCCAGTAAAATAGATTTCACTAGTTACTAATTATATGAATTTTTATACTTTTCCATTAATAGTTTTGACTTATTAAAGATGATGCTTGATAAGGATATAACCTAAAGTGTTCTTTGTGCTGTCTTTTAAAGAAGAACTTATTATGACTTGTAGGGAATATATTGTGGTTTTGTACAGTTTCCCTTCATATAGTATAGTCAGAACTAAAAGACATAAATGTAAATACCATTTTACAACATAATTATTTCTTTTTTTTTCATTCATGTAAACATGAAATAATGCTTATAGTTTTACCTAGTATCTACAGTTAAAAATAGCCTGTTGTTTACAGAGTTCATCAGTTCAAGCTGAAAGTTACAAACAAATTTTAATGAGTCAGAGGAGTGTCTCATCCCTTAGCAGATGTATGCCCTTTGAGGTTTTGTTCAAACAAAATGAACCTCCAAGTAAACAGCTTTTGCTGTATGTAACACATTCAGGGGGATGGTTGGGTATGCTGTATGGTCTATTGAGGCTGGCTGTTATGGGATCTATTGTCACTGGGGGGTCTATTGTGTTGGGGGATCTATTGTTTGCCTGTGAGGTCTATTGTTGCTGACGGGGACCTGTTGTTCCTGGGGGGTTAATTGCTGCTGGGTGGGATCCACTGTTGAATTAGGGGGTCTATTGATTCTGGATGCTGGGAGATCTGTGAATGCTGGCAGGGGCCTGTTGTTTCTTGGGTGGATTTATTATTGCTGAGGGGATATTTTGTTGCAGATGGTCTATTGTTGCTGTAGGAGTCTATTTTTGCTAGGGGACCTATTGTTGCTGGGAGGATTATTGTTCCTGGTTGCAGGGAATCTAATGTACTGCCTTTCTTATTATCGGTAACAAATTAAACAAATTACGTAGCCCAAGAAAATGATACTTAACTCTGTAATCTCTAAAGGGGACTGTACTGGGAGGTGGGTAGGGGGTAGAACCAAGAGATGGTACTCAGAGGTGGGTAGAGGATGGAGACAAGGGCTGACTCAGTAGGGGGAGAACCTGCACTTATTTTCTGAAACAAAAGCCTTAGATGTTAGTGTTCTGGGAATACTTTGTCAAACAAGACTGTATAGTAAAAACAGATTTAGACAATTTAAAAAAATGTTTTGCCACCAAAAAATCTGTATTGCTGGGGATAATTTTACTTTCACTTTAAACAATGTACTGACTTCTGGGTAAATCTGGAAGGCAATCAAACAAGCAAAAAAAAGAACATTTCTTGAAGTGTCCTGTACAAAACACTGTATCAATATTGCTTTCATAAGAAATATTTGTGAAAGTTACTCACTAGGTTGAAGTGTTGTTTTTTTTTTTTATTTGCCCCTATTGTATACCATAAAAGTAAAACCTAAAGTATAATTTATGGCCTACAAATATTTGCAAGAATAAGTTAAGACCATAAAAACATACTGTTTAAAAACTAAAACTAACAGACAACCAGGGGCGGACTGACCATTTGGAAACTCGGGCACTGCCCGAGGGCCCGGGGTCAGTAGGGGGCCCCATGAGATGTCCCTGGTACCTTTTTCATAGGCTTTTTTGCATTTGGGCAAGGACACAGGGGCCCCATGATCCCCTATTGCCCGGGGGCCCCATGAGTTGTCAGTCCGCCCCTGCAGACAACAGATGGTCCATCATAGTCTTTAACCTCTTCTGGACCCTCCGTAGTACATTTACTGCAGCAGGGCAGCCATGCAGGCACAATAACATACCTTTTACATGGAAAACAGTCCGCCCCCCCCCCCCCAGGCCTGACTACTCCCCTTAGATTTGACACAGCAGGAGTTTGTCAGCAGATCCTGGCCAATGATTCATGGCCGGGACCTGCTGATTGGCTATGTTGAATCACAGCCCAGAGCCCTGTGTTGACAAGCAACACAGGGCTCTGAACAGAGGGAATTGAAATACACTGATCTGTAGTAAAAAGCACATACAACACATTAACACTTGTTAGACACACAGTTAACTCCTTGATTACCCCAAGATGATAACCCCTTACCAGCTAGTATCATTAGAACAGTGACAGTGTAATTTAGCACTGATCACTGTTTCAGTGTCACTGGAGATGTCAGTGGCAGTTAGTCAGTTCCCACCCTGTGTCAGTTAGTGTCAGATTGTCTGCTATAAGTTGCTGATCGCCACCGTTACTAGTATAATAAATAAATAAGCATTTCTAGTATATATACTATCATTTGTAGATGCTATAACTTTCATGCAAACAAATTAATATTTACTTATTTTGATTTTTTTTTACCAAAGACATGTAGAAGAATATATTTTGGCCTAAATTTATGAAGACATTTGATTTTTTTAATTTTATCATTGGATATGTTTTATAGCAGAAAGTAAAAAATATTGTAATTTTTCTAAATGTTCTGTCTTTTTTTGTTTATATAATAAAAAATATAAAACCCAGTGATGATCAAATACCACCAAAAAAAAGCTCTATTTGTTTGAAAAAATTATTTAAATTTCATTTGGGTACAGTGTTGCATGACTGCACAATTGGCAGCAGGGGCAGACTGACAAGTCATGGGGCCCCCAGGCAATAGGGGATCATGGGGCCCCTGTGTCCTTGCCCAAACGCAAAAAAGCCTATGAAAAAGGTACCAGGGGCATCTCATGGGGCCCCCTATTGACCCCAGGCCCTCGGGCAACGAGTTTCCAAATGGTCAGTCCTCCCCTGATTGCCAGTTAAAGCAGCACAGCTCCGAATAGCAAAAAAAATATATAAAATGTAAATTTTTCTTTGGTCTTTATCTGCTTCCTGACCGCCCTATAGCAGATATACTGCTACAAGGCAGCATGGGTGCACAAAATCACCTGTATATATTTGATTTTGCATTTTCTGGTACCCTCGCCGCCATTATCAGCTGTCAATCACCGGGTCCTGGCCAGTGACTACTACTCGTCGCCCGGTGATTCATGAGCATCTCCGACGGGGAGCAGAACTGTATGTAAACAATACAGTTCTCCTCCCTGTCTGCTCATGCACAGCACAGCCATCCAAAGCAGTGTGCTTACAGTGAAGCACACAGGCACTGCACAGAGTAAAACAGCACACAGTTAACCCTTTGATTGCCCAACATGTTAACTCCTTCCTTCCCAGTGCCATTAGTACAGTGTTAGTGCTTTTTTTTAGCACTGATCACTGTATTGGTGTCACTGGGGATGTCAGTGACACCAAGTCAGTTTCCTCAGTGTCAGAATACATGTCGCAGTCCCGCTATAATTCGCTGATCACCACCATTACTAGTAAAAATTGAAAAAAAAATCCCAGTATATTTTCCACCATTTTTAACCATAGTTTTCATGTAAACCAATTAATTTACACGTATTGGGATTTTTTTTTAGCAAAGACATGTAGAAGAATACATTTTGTCCTAAATTTATGACAAAATTTTACTTTTTAAAAAATGTTTTACTGTTTAATAGCAAAAAGTCAAAAATATTGTTTTTTTTCATAAAATTGTTGGTCTTTTTTTTTATAGCGTAAAAATAAAAAACACATAGGCGATAAAATACCACTGAAAGAAAGCTCAATTCATGGGAAAAAAAGGATGAAAATGTAATTTTGGTGCAGTGTTGCATGACCGCGCAATTTTCAATTAAAGTAACGCAGCGCTGTAATGCAAATAATAATCTGGTCGGGAAGGGAGGTAAATCCTCAGGAGGGCAAGTGGTTATACTACAAAGACTACAAAGGTATTACTAGTCATAGTTGTTTTTCTTAGCAAAAGAAGCTGAAAAATTTAAATCCATGATTTTCTGATAATTTTTAGCTCTTTAACCATGGATTACAAGCATTATTATTATTATTATTATAATACAGGATTTATATAGCGCCAACAGTTTGCTCAGTGCTTTACAATATAACGGGAGACAATACAGCAACAATACAGTTCGAGGGCCCTGCTCCTTGGAGCTTACAATCTAGGAGGGAGGGGCTAGTGGTACAAAAGGTAGTAACTGTGGGGGATGGACTGGTTGGAAGAGTAGAAGATTCCAGTATTAGCTGAGGGCAGGATAGGCTTCCCTGAAGAGATAGGTTTTCAGAAATTGCCTAAAAGTGAGCAGAGTGGGCGATATTCTGATAAATTGGGGTAGAGACTTCCAGAGGATGGGGGAAGCTCTGGAGAAGTCCTGGATATGAGCATGGGAGGAGGAAACAAGGGAGCTAGAGAGTAGAAGGTCTTGCGTGGAGCGGAGAGTATGGTTTGGGTTATATTTAGAGATAAGATCGGTGATGTAATTTGGGGCAGAGTTATAAATGGCTTTATACGTTATTGTTAGTGTTTTGAATTTTATCCTTTGGGCAATGGGAAACCAGTGGAGGGATTGGCAGAGAGGGGTGGCAGATACAGAACAGTTAGTAAGGTGGATGATTCTGGCAGCAGCATTCATGATAGACTGAAGAGGGGATAAAGATAAAAGGGGGTGCAGCACTATAAGAGTGTCCACAATATTGATAAAAATCAAGATTAAAATAGAAAATTAAAAAGCAAATAAAGTGACCATGTGCTCATAAAAAGGCCACTAAACGGTGGCTGAAAAAGTGAAGGAAGTGTAAAGTCAATCAATAAGTCCAAAACAGGAGTGCTATTGAGATCTCAGATGATCTTCAGATGTCCAATATATGGAACCATAAAGGAGGTGATAAATAGTATAAAGATTGCGCACTCACCAGATACGCAATCTTAATGCGCATTAGTCTGGTGTCATCCAACTGGTCTGGTCTGATCTGGTCACGTAACTCTCACTGCCTGGTGCTGTCACACTTAGAGATAGCATTTTGATAGATGTGGCTGCTCTGTGAACCTGGCTGGTTCTCATAAGAACTCAAACAAACAGAGAGTGCCACATAGTGTAGTATCCTTAGGGTGTTTATTCCATATGCAGGCACATATATAGCAGAAGAGGTACCAACAGATCAAAAGAGCAAATATACTGACCAAGTACATATGCAAGATGGCCGCCGGGGCCCCTTGTGGTGCCGGCGGCGTAGCGTCCCACCTGCTGTACCACTGACGCGTTTCGAGCGACTGCTCGTAGTCATAGGGGCTACGCTGCATACTGTATGTACTTGGTCAGTATATTTGATCTTTTGATCTGTCAGTACCTCTTCTGCTATATATGTGCCTGCATATGGAATAAACACCCTAAGGATACTACACTATGTGGCCCTCTCTGTTTGTTTGAGTTCTTATGAGAACCAGCTAGGTTCACAGAGCAGCCACATCTATCAAAACGCTATCTCTAAGTGTGACAGCACCAGGCAGTGAGAGTTACGTGACCAGATCAGACCAGACCAGTTGGATGACACCAGGGGGTTTATTTACTAAAGCTGGAGAGTGCAAAATCAGACTCACTTCTGCATAGAAACCAATCAGCTTCCAGGTTTCATTGCCAAAGCTTCATTGAACAAGCTGAGGTTAGAAGCTGATTGGTTTCTATGCAGAAGGGAGTCTGATTTTGGACTCTCCAGCTTTAGTAAATAAACCCCATGATGTCCAGTGGTTTTCTATTACTAATGCGCATTAAGATTGCGTATCTGGTGAGTGCGCAATCTTTATACTATTTATCACCTCCTTTATGGTTCCACATATTGGACATCTGAAGATCATCTGAGATCTCAACAGCACTCCTGTTTTGGACTTATTGATTGACTTTTCACTTCCTTCACTTTTTCAGCCACCGTTTAGTGGCCTTTTTATGAGCACATGGTCACTTTATTTGCTTTTTAATTTTCTATTTTAATCTTGATTTTTATCAATATTGTGGACACTTTTATAGCGCTGCACCTCCTTTTATCATTGTTTCTTTGAAGGTCTTATATGGTGCCTTTTGGTGCACAGCTGCTGTTAGTTTCTCATATTTATTTTAGCGCTCACTTACTCTGTTTTTATATTGAAGAGGGGATAGCCTGCGATGAGGTGGGCCAATGAGGAGGGAGTTACAATAGTCAAGGCGAGATATAACAAGGGAGTGGATAAGTTGCTTAGCAGTTTCCGAGGTTAGGAACGGTCGTATCTTTGGAGATGTTGCGGAGGTGAAGTCTACAAGATTTGGACAGTGATTGGATTTGGGGCTGAAAGGACAGATGGGAGTCTAGGATTACCCCTAGTACCCTGGCATGAGGGGAGGGACTGATGATTGTGTTATTGATCTTGATGGAAAAGTCAGGGGAGGGGGCATGGGCTGGGGGGAATACTTAGAACTCAGTTTTGGAAAGATTGAGTTGGAGGAAGTGGAGTGACATCCATGCCGATATGTCACTTAATAGGTTAGTAATGCGAGAGGAGACTGAAGGGGTGAGAGGTAGAAAGATAGATTTGTGTGTCATCAGCATAGAGATGGGACTTAAAGCCATGGGAGTTTATCAAGTGACCAAGGGAGGAGGTGCAGATGGAGAAGAGAATGGGTCCAAAGACAGAAAGGCAGTTTCAGTGGAGTGTAGTGAGCGAAAGCCAGTCTGTAAAGGATCAGTGACCTCTTCGGTAGTGGCAAGGTCAAAAGAGGAAAGTGTTGAGGGAGGTTTAGTATAAGGTATGCTAAGTGGGATGGATGTCTGTGCAGTGGCGATACCCCTACGAATTGCGTCAATCTTGTTTTTGAAATGATTTGCAATCTTGTGAACAGTAAGTGAGGTACTGGGTGGGGGTGGAGGTGAAGAAAGTAGAGAGTTAAAAGTAGAGAAGAGACGACGAGGACTGGATGACAAGGTATTAATAAGAATGACAAAGTAGGCTTGTTTTGCAGCATGGAGGGAGGAATTGAATGTTAAGAAAGCAGATTTATATAGGGTGAGTGCTTATTGAGATTTGGTTTTACACCACAATCGCTCCAGCGCACGACTATGTCGTTTAAGATGTCGTCAGTCTGCCAAGGCTGTAATGGTCGGGGCCTGATGCTTCGTGTTGTTAGAGGAGCAAGTGAGTCTAATGTGGATGAAAGCGAACTGTTATAGACAGCAGTGGCCAGGTCAGGGCAGGACAGGGGAGAGATTCTGTCATAGAGTTGGTCAGTTGCATAGTGGAAAAGAGCAGGGTTCAAATTGTGAAGGTTTTTGCGGGTAATTGTTTGCTGCTTGGAGGGATAGGTGTTTGAAGACGAGGACACTGTGAAGGTGATGAAATTGTGATCAGAGAGAGAGGAAAAGGGGTGTTTGTGAGGTTGTAGGGAGTGCAAAGACGGGAGAAAACAAGGTCTAATGTATTCCCATCAGAGTGAGTGGAGGACTGTATACATTGTGCTAATGCAAAAGATGAGGTTATGTTGAAGAGTTGGGATGTAGCCGGGTTGTTGACATTAATAGGGATGTTAAAATCTCCGAGAATGATAGAGGGTAGTTCAGATGAGAGAAAGTAGGGTAGCCAGGCGGAGAAATCATCAAGAAAGCGGGACACCGGTCCAGGAGGCCGATAGATTACTGCAATCCTCAGAGAAATGGGAGAAAACAGCCAGATGCAGTGAGTCTCGAAAGAAGAGAAGGATAGAGAGGGAGGGTTATGGAGGACTTGAAAGGTGCTGAGTGGGGATAGAAGCAAACCAACTCCACCACCTTTCCGACCACTGGGTCTGGGTGAGTGGGTCCAGAGGAGGCCTCCATAGGAAAGTGCTGCGGGAGAAGCAGAATCTGCTGCTTGAAGCCAGGTTTCTGTAATTGCTAGTAGGTTAAGGGAGCGGGAGACAAAAAGATCATGGACAGACGTGAGCTTATTACAGACAGAGCGGGCATTCCAGAGCGCACATGAAAAATGGAGTGTGGTTTTTGGGAGCACAGGGACCGATATTAAATTGAGGGGATTGCGGCTATTCCCGGAAGAAAGAGGATACCTGGTGTGGGGGTGAAATAGTGGAGGACCAGGGTTTGGGGAGATATCCCTAGAGGTTAGGAGAAGAAGAAGGGTGAGGAAAGTAACATGGGAGTGGGATGTACACAAGTGCACATGCCTTCCAGTCCTGGTGTTTGGGTCAGCAGGAGAGTTAAGTATCAGTAGGAGGTGATGAGAGCAGTAGTAAGGAGATGGTAGCTGTGAGGGCGAGATGTACAAGTTTTGGAGTGGAGCAGAGGGGTAAAGAAGTGAGATTTTGGGAACGCAGGAAAGTAATATGAAAAGGAGGAGTAGAGGGGACATGTTAAAAAGGTAAAAAATCATGTTCACATAAAATACAATTATATTATGTCTGCTGATAAAATTAACATACATTTTTATATCTTGTTGACCAATAAACCTAGGATTTCTGTGCAACCAGGAAATTATTATTTTTATAAATATGTAAATATTTTTACATCCAATTGTAAAACCATATGTTAATACTCTATCATCTCTAAAATAATGTGAATTAAAACAGAACTCTGTTAGCTAACCATAGCATATCTTAAGACCAATGGCTTGAGGCAGAAATGTGTTACTAGCTATGAATCAGTTATTGTAAAAAAATTTATTAACATTTTAACCTGTAATATTTAAGGGACATTCCAGAATGTAACACATATTTACTAAAATAATTTATATGGAAGCCAGATAGTAACCTGTGGGTGAGCAAAGACACTGTCAAGATGAGGGTTCTGAACAATGAGCTGACATAATAGTGATGGAGCATGGTCTTTGTGTTGTACTGTCATCTGCAAAAAAGGTCTGTATTTTGAATTCTTGTATTACACAGCATGAAAGTTTAAAACGGAACACAATCAGTTTTCTGAGCCCTTGAGCACTTTCTAATTATTAGTAACACATTTAACAGATCGCCAACAATGTTTAATACCAAATGTAGTAGCATAACATTAGCAGAGGTAAATTTACAAATTTTCCTGAAGCTGCACACTGCCATTCCAATATAGCTCAAAACATGACTTCTATTTGACCAGCAGAGAAAGCTATAATTTTACCTTTTTCTCGATCGCAAAATACTGTGAATGTAGAATTAAAAAAACATTATCCTAGAGTAACACCATGCCTTAATACTGTTTGCAGGATGTTAAATGGACACAAGATGGAAGTGTCCTGCAGCCCAGATATACAGACTCTGTTGAAAAGCGTAATGGGATTTGTAGGCTGATTGCAGGACTTCACTGTCAGGGAGTTAATAAACTACATTTTCCAGAGGAGCTGGTAGATGGGTGGAGGCAAATATATAAAGAAGCCCAGGAACTCGAGGACAGAAAGTGGATGAAGAGAGCTGGAGGAGAGGTGTAAGGAGAAGACCATGCGGGACACTGGGTCCAAGTTGTGCCAGATCGCAGAGGGTGAAGGAAAGAGGAGGAATTGCTGAGAGAGAAACCATCTGCCACCTGACCAAGGCCACAGATCAGATGAGAGAATTCCATACTCAAGCCATCTAATTTGCACATGACATTGCCAAATCCAGTTACTTTCTACTCAGCTTGACTACCATAGTTTCTGAAGTTACATGTGCTAAGGCCCAAGTTGTTCGGCCTACTAGTTATTACAGTTCCAGCATATCCAACCACAAGAGTCTACTGCACTATCTGCCCTCTGCAGGCCCAGCTGTATTATTGCTCCTCTTAGGGCTCATGTACACTGCAGCTGATAAACTCACGTTTAGGAGCTGTTCGGCATTTTTTCAGCAGCCCCTGAACTCACCCTAATGTTTCCCTATGTGTCCATGTACACATTTTCGTTTAGTTGTTTACAGGCATTTGAGTTTTAAGTCTTTTTTTGAATGCAGAAGACTGCGTTCAGCAGTCGATTTTATCAAAGTTTCAAATGCAAAATGCTTGTAAACATGGCTAAATGCGGCAAATCGCGTTTGTAAGCGTTTGCGGTTTAATTTTTTTTTTTAGCTCTTCCAGTTCCCGATGCTGTCCAAAGCCTTTTTTCATCATGAAAAATGCATGCAAAGCGTTCTTAAGGTACTCAAATAAACAAAACACTGAACACAGGATGTTCCTACCAAGCTTGTCACACATTGTAATGACCAAGTCATACCTCAAACCTCTCCCACCATTGGAAACAAAAGATATGTTAATGACCATTCACACCTCAAATTCCTCATGAAGACCCCCTGCCAGGTGGCCTTAATGACTTAAATATATAAAAGATAAATAGTGAGCGCTCTCTTAAATATCAGCAGCTAGAACACTTTAGGCAACCATAATGCCTCAAATACAAACAATCAGTTTCAAAACAATAGAGTGCAGCGCTTAAAAAGATGAAAAGTCAATAAGGTGATAGTACAATATCCACAGTGGTAAACTGTAGATATACGAATTCCCACGACCTCCACTCTGTCAGAATAACAGAAATGCGCACTCACCGGAAACGCATGGGTTATGCGCATGTGTGATCATGCATCACAAGCAATAGGTACATCAGAAGCCAGGCATCTCCCTCACGGTGGGTCATCACAGACTCCTAAGATAGGTCCAGGGGGTCCCCTTAAGGTCAGCCAGGTACTTCAGGAAAAAACCTCGTCTCAGGATGGCAAAGTGCTTTTTCTATGGGAGTGAAAGCTCCAGGCAGGAGCCCCAAGAAACAGATGCCCAAAATAGTGTAGTATGTCCAAAAAACGAGTTTTTATTATAAGAACAATAGGGCAGTATGCAAGTAGTACATCATGTATAAAATAAAATACAGCAGTACTGACCCCAGTGATGGTGACCGCCAGGCCTCCTCGTGGCTCCGGCGGTGGAATGACGTCACGCTCTGCACAGTTCCTCCTTAGGCCTTTCGTGCTAAAGGCACATCATCAGAGGGGAGACTGTACAGGAGCGTGACCGACGCCAGTGTCAGAAATAGGGAAATCGGCACATGCGCAGTGAGCCGTGGCCATTTTCCCGGAGAGAGTAAGCACTGCGCATGCGCGAGCACGGCAGCGCCATTTTGCCGTGGATCCGCGATCTATCGCATAGTAAAGGAGGAGACAGAGAAGTCTCGATACACAGAACCCCAGTACCAATTACTGACTATGCCACAGACCCCAGGGAAACTGGCCTTAATGACTCACTCCACCAGACACCTTTCCCATCTTGGAAACAAAAGAAATGTTAATGAGCAACTCACACCTAAGCTAATCTCAACACATACTGCTCTCTCTGCTTCTCCTCTCTGTATTTCTCTGAAACAGTTTGAAATAGTTAATAATTTACCACGTTTCAGTGCATTCTGGGCATTTGGGAGGTTCTCCTGTGCTTATCTTTAAAAAACCCTTCTAAACGCAAACGCGCATAAACGTGCATAAACGTGTTATGCGAACACGGCTAATCAGACGTTTTTTACCTACGCTTTCCAGAAGTCAGTTTCCATCGTTCAGAAGTGTCCCGTGTACATGGGGTCTTACAGTCTGCCCCATTTGTTAAGGTGCTCTTTCCTTGGTGTAATTTGTCACAGTGGTCCAAGGAAGAACTACAGTAATTTCTACAAAAATGTGTTACTGCCCAATTCTAATTTCTGCCAAATTTTGCACCGCACCCTGTGTATGTCAAAAGGGTATCATTCAAACTCAATATCATTTAAAGGGAAAGCTCCCTTCCTTTGTGTTCAGCCTCTAATAAGGAATTTCTACCTTTGCCTCAAGGAAGATTTGAATCCTTATGTCCACCAACTAGGGCTGCATCGAGAATGCCAAAGACCTGATACTGCAGTTAAAGACATTGACCTAATTAATTGAAGAGCTCTTCTTTTTCACAGGATTAGACTCTGGCTTCAGCCACTGAGAGCCCAAAGTAAGTTTGCTTCTCTGCTTGGCAGGTTTTTTTTACTCATTTGGGAAGAAACATCTCAGGACTGGAGCTATCATTTAAATTCTGAATTGCAGGACCTCTAGATCTGATTGAGATTGTGTTGTGTTGTGACCTTTACTTGCACATATTTTCCTGTTGCTTTACTGTGCTTACATTTGATCTCAATACAACCAAAGTATCAGTTCACTCTAAACTGCGTATGAGTCTATTTTATGGTTGAAGCCAGAGTATTCTTCTGCCCAGAGGTTTAAGGTGATGTCAGCAGGGGTTGGGCTTCCAGAGTGGGGTCAAGAAAGACAGGGATAGGGGTCAAGAATGACAGGGTAGTGCTACACTAGTAAATTCTAAGAGTTAAATAAGAAGTGTACAATGTAATCTCTATATTGGAGAACACTCTTTAAATTGTATTTATCACCCTTGAAAATAAAATAATTTCCTACATTAAAGAGGAACTTCAGTCTTTCAATCAACATTTACTATTTTTAATCCTTCTGCTTTTAGCATTCGTAAATATATCTATTATGAGTATCATATTCACTTATTGTAAACTTTATTTTTTTACTTCTTCAGTTACTTCCTGGTTTCTGGCCTAGACAAAAAGATGCCTCATACAACCCTGGAGTCTTCAAGAGGGGAGGAGATGCAGGCATGTAGGCACACCCTCCTGCCTGCATGCCCAAGCTAAGGGGAGATGGATTCCAGGAAGTAAATGCTACATGAATCATGAAGTGGGTTTTTCATAGTGGTTTCTCAGTAAAATAATGCATGGAGACATGAATGGATGGTTGAGTTTGCTTTGCATATAAAAAATTAATTGACTACTGTTATTGGTTTGTAGTGCTCAGATGCAGCATAGTTCTGCTTTAAGGGTGCCCTGCTGACCATGTCCCTTAAAATATAGTAATCTCTGGATTCCCCTTTTTAAGTGAGAATCTTTATTCAATAAATCAATCACTCAGTCAATCAATATGTATGGATTGAACTAGTGCATATACAGTATGTGTATGTACAGTATGTATGTACAGTATATGTGTAATGTATATATGTGTATTTATAACCAGCCTATATAAACTATACTATTACAATGCAATTAGTCAATCAATCAGTCAATCAATATGTAGAGATTGAACTAGTGCATATACAGTATGTGTATGTACAGTATGTATGTACAGTATATGTGTAATGTATATATGTGTATTTATAACCAGCCTATATAAACTATACTATTACAATGCAATTAGTCAATCAATCAGTCAATCAATATGTAGAGATTGAACTAGTGCATATACAGTATGTGTATGTACAGTATGTATGTACAGTATATGTGTAATGTATATATGTGTATTTATAACCAGCCTATATAAACTATACTATTACAATGCAATTAGTCAATCAATCAGTCAATCAATATGTAGAGATTGAACTAGTGCATATACAGTATGTGTATGTACTGTATTCTCTGTATGTATGTACAGTATATGTGTAATGTATATATGTGTATTTATAACCAGCCTATATAAACTATACTATTACGATGCAATTAGTCAATCAATCAATCAATCAATCAATATGTAGAGATTGAACTAGTGCATATACAGTATGTATACAGTATGTGTATGTATGTACAATATATGTGTAATGTATATATGTGTATTTATAACCAGCCTATATAAATTATACTATTACAATGCTATTATGATGTTCTCTGTCTTGTAGATGGATATATAAATAGATTAGAGTGACCTACTACATGTTAAGTCCTGAAGGAGCGGTCAAAACTTAAAATGCGACAACTGGGTGCTAGTCCATATTTATTACTGTAAACCTTTTTTTTCTCTTTTTTTAATATTTGAATTTTTTAGCTCCACTATCTCTGCTGTGAGATAGTTTGTGGTGTATACAAATAAAAATAATTTTATATATATTTGAAATATATTTTTCTGGATATAGTATATAGCAGCACATTTAAAGTCTGCAGCTTATACTAGACTTGGTGTTGTGAAAAATTTATACATTAATGTGCATGTTTGTGTTAAGAAACTTCATGCTGTGTGTCTTTTTGGAAAAAAAATGGCCTACTCCAGAGGTTTAATTATTGTTTATGGAATCTATACAATGTTTCCATTTCTGTAATATATATAAAGTATATTTTAATATGCATTTTTGGGCTGAAAAGTTGTATGCTGTGTGTCCTTTTGTAAATGTAGCCTAGCTCAAATGTTTAAAGTAGAACTATAGGCAAAACTTTATTTATTTATTTTTTCATTTTGGACAAAATAACCCTTGTCAGTTTATTGGGGAGATTTACCATCACTTCCTGTCCCACAGCCAAAACAAAAATGAGACAATATCTATAATATTAAGGGGATTCCTTGGGGAACCCCCAGGTAACTGGAACTAGTGTCCCCATTGAAACTTTCCCCTCTATTACTATTATGGGGACAACCCAAAATGTGTGATTTTCTTTTGCTTTCACTTTTAATGATGATGGTAAACAGGACATTTAAGGCCAGTTCACACTACATGCTTTTCAGTTGCTTTTTTTCTGCATCCAAAATGCACAGAAAGTAAGATTATATGGTTGTCAATGTCATAGTTCACATCAGTGCTTGCAGTTACAGTGCATTGTGGTTGCAGAAAAAAAAGTAGAGCAGGCTGCATTTTTTTCAGCACAGAACTGTACTGGAACATGGTAAAATGCATCACAAATGCACTGGAACACGCCAAAATGCACCAAAAACGCACTTGTCCCTATTTAAATTGAAGAAAAAGTGAGGGGGAAAAATTGAACTGGAATGCATAAAAAATGCACTGGAACACACCAAAATTGCATAAAAAAAGCACCGGAATGTGTCTAAATCACACTTGCGTATCCGGAATGCATCTGGACTGGGTTTCTATAGTGGGAACTGGCTCTCAGAGAAGGTGAATCTCCCTAACAACAGCAATAACATCCTAACAGATGTTCTGATCCATCTCCAGTCTGTCCAAAACTAAAAAAAAAAGGTTTGTCTTTAGTTATACTTAATTACTGTTTATGGAGTCTTTACAATATTCTCTCTTTTTTTTCTAAGAAATATACACACTTCAAAGTGCACTTGAGCTGAATATACTTTGTGCTTTGTGTTCTTTTGAAAATGCAACCTATGGCAAGGGTTTAAATACTGTTTATGGAGTCTTTACAATATTATCTCTATTTTCTATGAAATATACACAATATAATGTGCATTTTTGGGGTGCATATACTGCATGCTTTGTGTTCTTTTGAAAATGCAGCCCATGGCAATGGTTTAAATACTGTTTATGGAGTCTGTACAGTATTGCTTTCTTCTTTATGTAAAATAAATACACTTTAGTATTTTATACACTTTATTTTTGGTTGAAAAGTTGCATGCTCTTTTTGAAAATGAGGCCTCCTGCAAATGTTTAAATACTAGTCTTTGAAGCTTGTGCAATATTTCTGGCATTTATCTCTCAAACAATACTTTCTAAATTTTATTTCATGATAAAAACTGCAATCTCCTCCTCTTTGGGCTCATTGCAGCCCATTGAAACTACATACATACTCTCCAGCCATTGTGCTATATGTGCTGCTATGTTTTCTGCAATATGGTACTGTACATCTTTTTTAACTATAAAAACTGCTCCATCTGTGGAATGTGGCATTGTGGTTTTGAAGATATTTTGTGAACAGTGTAGTACTGAAAAAAAAAGGAACACCACAAGCTATACTATGAAACTGGGCAATTGTTACAAAGTTGAGGGCTATAAATTTAACTTTTTTGCATACTATGATAAGAGTAAACATTCTCATAGCTTTTGGATCTGTTCAGGCTGCTACTTCCACCATTCAATTAAGGTCTGTTTCTGCTGGATGAGAAATCAGATGTCACAGCCAAAAAGAGCTTGTTGACATACTGCCTATTTAAAGCTTGTTATGAAGTTGCACAAAAAACTGAGTTAATTAATAGACAAAAGCCTTAAAGTGGACTTAAGGGGAAATTGGTGGTCATTTCACCCCAGACTTTTTCCCAAAATTTACTGATAAATATTTACTCTATGTATCTACAAAAAGTATTGGGCATTTTTCCAAGATTCGCCCAATGAAAAATAAATTTCCTGACAACTGTTTTCTTAATAGGAAAATGTATTTTCTGTAACATTTATCCTGTGTAATAAAAGAGTAAATATGACCTGTCCAGCACATTCACCTGATATTGCCTTACCTACATTTTACCAATATTCTAAAACTACCTAGCCTTAGCTGTTGAATTATTGCATTTTCTACTGATGGAGGCATCTAGCTTGTGTGTCCTTCAGCATTAGGAGTTGTTTTCAGATGGGTTCCCCCCAAAAATGGGGGTCCTCTTCCTCAAGTCACAATGCCTGATGCTGACTGACACTGGAATCTTCAGCAGTACTGGTGCACAGGAGAGGGGGAGGGGGTGTCAGCAAAGGAATTTTATGTACCACCTAATTACCACCCATAGGGGTAATTAAGTACTTTCCCCCCTCACTAGTGAACTCATTTTGGTGGTCCCTTGAGCCCATATTCAGTCAACCATAAATGTGGTTACTGTCAGTAAAAGATTTATCAAAACAGTAAATCCATAATAAAAAAATACTAAGGTGAAAAAAGAATGCTTAGGTTAGCAACTTATTAACTATGTTACAGCCACTATACCTGCCAAATACTTGTTCCTTATCTTCTACATTTGGGGTTGCTCAGTCCACTGACTTCTATTCCACTTCCACATCTTTGTTGTAACTATTTGTGAGATCCTTGCATCACACATAGGCACAGAATCATTAAAAGATCTTGTATTTTTTCCTACTGAAAATAGATAGACACGCAGTAGGTTACTCTACCCAATGGGGGTACAGACAGCAATAAAAAAGTGTCAGTGATTTTATTCATTCCCTACTCTATCCAAACTTAAAAAGGTTTTGGCTATACATATACTGAAAGGAATATCCTGTTCAATTCCTCATTCCTTACCTTTGTATTATCACTTTCCAGAAATCAGTTCTGAAATCACATTGTTGCACAGCTGCTACAGATACAAACTTGCTTTTGATGCTTTCAAATTTAATAAACTCTTTTATTCAAGTCTCTAAAATTACAGATGTGTTGATTTCCTTTTTATCCATATTTTTGCTTTTTGCTTTTTACTTTTTACACTTTTGCTCTTTTTTACTGATTTTCTTACTTTTTTTTCGTTTGAAAAGAAAGAGCTGTTCATTGCCAGCTTCTTATCTTAACATTGTGGTTTGCTGAAATATTTATGACAAATTTGTTTTCGTACATGTACATGATTTTTTTTATTTTTGTTCCTCTCACATTCACTAAATGCGAGGACAATGTTTCAGCAATGTTCTCTTATAATACTGTGAAACTTCATAAAAATATGTTTAAACCTGAAATGCATTCCCATTGAATTCTCAGTAAAGGCTGGGTCTTTTTTTATTTTTTTTTAAATTGGATTTTATTTACCAATAAATAGCAGAATGATGATAACTCAGAGGCTGGTCTCTCACAAGCCTTTCTGGAATCCAACAGTGAGAACCCACCAGGAGAATTGTCCTTTCCAGGGGCGGACTGACAACTCATGGGGCCCCCGGGCAATAGGGGATCATGGGGCCCCTGTGTCCTGGCCCAAACTCAAAAAAGCCTATGAAAAAGGTACCAGGGGCATCTCATGGGGCCCCCTACTGACCCCGGGCCCTCGGGCAGTGCCCGAGTCTCCAAATGGTCAGTCCGCCCCGTGTCCTTTCATTGTTATAATTTCGTTAGAATTCAGGAGGTTCATATTTACCATTGCACTGGATTCAAGTAATGGAAGCAGATAAATCTCATTATTGGGATTCAGGGATAAAGGTTGAAATGAGTTTCTATATATTTGAATTATTGTGAAGCGGGGATACAGAATTGGGATCGTAGGTAGGGACACCTTGCTATTAAGAAACCTATATTTGGAATAAGATATAAGTGATGCTTGGAGTAAGACTGACCACTTGGGAGGAGGCTTAAAGAGGGTTGAGAAACATACTAAGAGACATGCCAAAATGGATCCAAAGCTTTGTTCTCTCTTGTTGTTTGATTATATCTGATTTATACAGTTTCTTATGTCTTGATTAATTGTACGTAAAATTTTTAATTCGGTGTAGTGTTACTAAACTAGCTCCAAAGTCACACATGGTATTAAATGTGAAAGAAAATGGTGTTGTCCACCAAGACTAATGTTTTGCTCCTTATTTTTTCTAAATTCTCTCAAAGACTTGTGGGTAATTTGCTTTCCATCTCTGTATGTAATGTGAACATGATTTTGTGCTGTCTGGATTAACAAAACAAATGTGCTGGCTAGGTGTAAAGTAAGTGGTGCTAACAGAGCGAGGAGTTCCCTGCACTGGATCATACTTTCCTGGCTCTGCTTTTTATCATCAGCCAGGAATTTTAGCAGACTGAAAAACACTTATCAGTTTTGTGCTTGGTGTTTAGCATTATCTCCAACTGAGAGTACAGTTCTTCTGGAGTGCATTACACAGCTAGGCTAGTGATTGGAAATGTGATTAAAAAATAGATATATGTTTTTTTTCTTGTTCTAGCCAGAGGACAGGTGTCTGGAAAAATACACAGTACTGCAAAATGCATGGCTTACCTTTAGAAAGATGCATATGCTCGATCTGATTCTTTTCAAATACTCTAATAATAAAACAGTCTTATGCCTATACAAAATGTAATTTTAGCACAATTTATTGTGATAAAGCATAGAGTTTTAAAATTTCAATTTGAGATATAAAATCTGATTTGAAGACACAGAGCCCTTGCAAACATGTGGTAAGGTCTAGGAATCCTTAAACCTTCTCCAAACCTCACAGTTGCCTGACAAAAGCTTTTGCATCACAGTAAACTCCCACCTAATTCTGCCTCTGATCAAAGAATAACACTGATGGAATCAGCAGGAGTTGGGTCCAGGAAGATGAGGAGCTTCTTGATGATAGCTTGTATGTCCATTAATATGGCTGTCATGAACCTGCACAGGATGAATAACAAAACTTTCTTACAGTGGGGATCAAAAGTTTGGGCACCCCAGCTAAAAATTTGTATTAATGTGCATAAAGAAGCCAAGGAAAGATGGAAAAATCTCCAAAAGGCATCAAATTACAGATTAGACATTCTTATAATATGTCAACAAAAGTTAGATTTTATTTCCATCATTTACACTTTCAAAATAACTGAAAACAAAAAAATGGCGTCTGCAAAAGTTTGGGCACCCTGCAGAGTTAATATCTTGTACTGCCCCCTTTGGCAAGTATCACAGCTTGTAAACGCTTTTTGTAGCCAGCCAAGAGTCTTTCAATTCTTGTTTGAGGTATCTTTGCCCATTCTTCCTTACAAAAGTCTTCCAGTTCTTTGAGATTTCTGGGGTGTCTGTCACGTACTGCTCTTTTAAGGTCTATCCATAGATTTTCAATTATGTTGAGGTCAGGAGATTGTGAAGGCCATGGCAAAACCTTCAGTTTCCGCCTCTTGATGTAATCCCCCGTGGATTTCGAGGTGTGTTTAGGATCATTATCTATTTGTAGAAGCCATCCTCTCTTTAACTTCAGCTTTTTCACAGATGGCATCAAGTTACCATCCAAAATTTGCTGAAATTTTATTGAATCCATTTTTCCTTCTACTCGTGAGATGTTCCCTGTGCCACTGGCTGCAACACAACCCCAAAGCATGATTGATCCAACCCCATGCTTAACAGTTGGACAGAGGTTCTTTTCATTAAATTCTGTGCCCCTTCTTCTCCAAACGTACCTTTGCTCATTCCGGCCAAAAAGTTCAATTTTAACCTCTTCGGTCCACAGAACTTGATTCCAAAATGCATCAGGCTTGTCTATATGTTAATTTGCAAAGTTCAAACGATGATTTTTTTGGTGAGGACGTAGAAGAGGTTTTCTTCTGATGACTCTTCCATGAAGACCATATTTGTACAAGTATCTCTTTATAGTGGAATAGTGTACCACAACTCCAGTGTCTGCCAGATCTTTCTGGAGGGATCGTGCAGTCAAACGTGGGTTTTGAATTGTTTTTCTCACAATCCTGCGAGCTGTTCTGTCTTATATTTTTCTTGGTCTTCCAGATCTTGCTTTAACTTCCACTGTTCCTGATGACTGCCATTTCTTAATTACATTCCGAACAGAGGATATTGACATCTGAAAACGCTTTGCTATCTTCTTATAGCCTTCTCCAGCTTTGTGAGCGTCAACTATTTTCAGTTTCAGTTTTCTAGACAACTGCTTAGAAGAACCCATGGTGCTGATTGTTGGGTCAAGGTCAGATGAGTCTGGGCATTTAAAACCTTTGAGCTTGACATCACCTGGTCTTCCCAGACGATGATTGAGAACAATCCATGACACTGGCAGGTCTCAGCTTGGCAAAGGGGGCAGTGCATGCTATAAATTCTGCAGGGTGCCCAAACTTTTGCAGACGCCATTTTTTTGTTTTCTGTTATTTTGAAAGTGTAAATGATGGAAATAAAATCTAACTTTTGTTGACATATTATAAGAATGTCTAATCTGTAATTTGATGCCTTTTGGAGATTTTTCCATCTTTCCTTGGCTTCTTTATGCACATTAATACAAATTTTTAGCTGGGGTGCCCAAACTTTCGATCCCCACTGTAGGTAAAAGAACAGCTATGGAATACCTACAGCTATATAATTTACGGCTGTGTTCACATCCATAAATAAAAAATGCTTGGAAATGTATTTTTTATGGCAGTGTGGATGACGCCTAACTGTAAATAGGAAAAATGTATCCAGAAATCAATGTCACAAGAAGTCAGTTGAGTTGTTAGTAATAGTAACTTTCAGTAATTTTTTAATAAACAAGCTAACATTAGAACGTTTACATTACTGGTTTAATAAACCATCTCAACAGCCAAAGAATTTCAGCATCAATTTTAATCACTCTTATATTGGGTTTTCACTTACTTGCACTCTCTTGAAATAACAAACCTTTACTCTAGGATGAATTATGTCATAGATTTAATATCTTATGGTAAATTAAATCTGCGGTGTCAACCTTTGGTTTATTAGACAGAAATAGTTTATTTGTGCAATTCTTTTTTGTACTTAACCTTGTTTTCTCTGGGGATTTACATGAAGAATTAAATCTCCCACATCATCAAAGCAAATACTTAATATCCATTAATGCTGACAATGAGGCGCTAAAACAATTAATCTGATTAAATGTTGTTTCCCTGAATGCAAATTGATATCACGCATATGGCAATATTTTGGTTGCATACTACCTTTTTGATGTGAAATATAACACAATGGCTGTGAGTAAAACGTTTTTTATTAGTAAAGAAGGGTGGTGTACATTTATTAATAGCAGGCTGCAAGCTATGGTCTAATGAATTACCTACCATCATATGAAAAACAACCTTTGGCTGTAACTTAATATGCTTTTCAGGTCTGCCACACACAGTGTAAATAGGACATCACAAGAACCTAGAAAATTGCTTACTAAATCCTGTAAAACAAAATTTAAAGCAGATTGTTACTAAATTTGGTTTCCTTATTTTGAAATAGTAAAAAAATTATTACTTGTATGTCTCTTGCATTATGGTAAGATGAAGGTGCCCATAGAATGGATATGGATAGTGTCTACATGTCTAGAAGCAGCAACAATTGATTGTTCTCTTGGAAATCATTAGCAGATTTTGTTGGATTTTTGGCCTGATTACTATTACTTCCAAAAGATCAGGTCAGTGCAGGAGGTGTGGGTCCCCCCCCCTCCCCTCATATTGCATTGGCATGTGTGGTCAGATAATATGAGCATGTAATGTGTGTTGTGGTGGTGATTAAAAGAATAAATAAAATATCTGTCAAATGTTCCCAAATTGTCAAAGCATACTGAGCGGTTTCCTATCCCTAGTACTTACTGAAGTGGTATTTTCAGGAAAAAAAGTTTAAAATAAATAAATAAATGCATAAAAAAATCAACATGTAAAGCAGTGGTTGTCAACTTGCAATGTGTGGGTTCTGCTGATGTCATCAAAGGGCAGCACGTAATTTTCAGTATATGTACTGCTACAGAAGGTTGTCATGGGCAACAGATGCATTACAGAGAAGGGTTACATGCTGTAGGTGTGGGTTAGAGACTGGGAACATATTACATAAGACTGCAAAAGATCATTGTCATTACATCCCTATCTTCAAAACAATCACTTTCACTGTGAACCCAATGGCTAGCACCAAAGGACAGAATTGCCTTGAGCCCCTGTTTCTGCAGTTTATGGAGGTGAGCAGACAGGAATGATAACGCTGCAGTATACACAGGAACTAACAAGCTTACTAGAATTCTAGAAGAATCCATAGATATGGGTGCCACTGTCTGAATACATTGTCCTACTGTGAGGGAATTTTATTCACCTTGTTTGTGTGGAGGGAGGAATTAGTTAGTTATTTTTTTGTTCAGCCTGATGGCTGAGGGAAAAAAAAAACAGTGTATGGCCAGTTTTATAAAAGCAGATTGTGGAAAGGGGGTCAACTTCTACACCTCTACAACTGGTTTAGAGTGCTTTATGGAAATTGTCCCTGGAAGATGATGATGAAGGCTACCTTGTTATCTATGAGAGAATCACTAAATGTGAGAAGCTACCTAAGGAGCAGTGGACTGATGCGTTAGCAATGAGGATGAGCTAGTGCCTCATGTGGAGTGACATACTGCTACAGAAAACTATCTTTCAGGAATTGTCCTGCGAGTCAGTAAACCCTGGATACAGGTAACATCAATCTTGGTTAAGACTCCTCCTTTTTAATCAAAGGGGTAAACAGGCTTCTAATGGTTGCCAGATATGAACAGATATGGTGCTGCCAATTGCTCCCTATTACATGAGCCCTTGAAACATAATGGGAATGTAACTATTTGCCAATTCTCTTTTCCCTGCTCTTTAGGAATTGAAAATAGAAGGGAAATAGAAAACTGTCTTAGTACCAGCATTAATAGTTGTGTTGGTGACCAGGAAAGTATTAAGGACACACAGTTGTGGTAACCCAACAACCAGAAATTAGCCTGATATAATTTCATTTTACAATGTTCCATGACTTACTGTATTGTGTAAAGAATGAAGGGGAACTAGTTGTGAAGCAGTTAATGGTTCCCCAGTGAGAAGGTTTTTGAGAAAGGTGTTCTTAAAACCCCTGAAACTATGGGTTCCTCCTTCTCCTCTCTCTTTTCACTAGGGTATGGCTCAGCTATCCTTCTCATTATGCTATTCTCGGTATTGAATTCCAGTATGTATTTCTGAACATCAGCTGCTATGTGACTTAGTGGTGCTCACTCTACCTATATACATGCATGTGTTCTTTTTAATTATAGACTGGAATTAACAGTGGCACAAATACAGTCCGTTGATGTGATATGACATACTTGGATATTTGTACCTACTACATATTTGTATGTCTATGCCTAATACAATGTTATTGCTAAAGTAGTTTTCTTATGTGGTGTGCTTACTCTGCATATTAAAAATTAACCTAGGAAGCAAAGACCTAAACTTGGTACCAATTTAGAGAGTAAATTCCTGGCAAAGTAGAAGAGAACCTATGAGAGACAAAAAGAAAATATCAGTGATGGCAACTACCAGATATACCAGCCTGGAAAAAAGCCCCTCCAAATATATCATGCACAGTATACCTAAAAAAAACCCCTGGAAATATCAGGAGTTTCCATCAGCAGAAATCACCAGCAAAAAGTATACCAGAAGTCAGGTTGTCAGAGACCTTGTCTGCTTGCAGTAGTAAGTGGCAAGTGTGTCCTATTACTGATAGGCAGCGCACATGTTTCTGGCCAGTCCAGAGAACAAAAATCAAGATGGCAGACAAAAGTATTAGTGCATGCATGGAACAGTGTGTGGTGATGAAGATTCTTGTGAATGAAGATGTAAAACCCGGATATCTAAAGAAGACTTCAAGCACAGTATGGTGATGAGATGCTTAGATGCTTTAAGACATTTGAATGGTGTAAATATTTCAAAGATGGCCATATGTCCATCAGTGACGACCCCATTCGTGGTGGTTGCCAGCCCACAGCAGTCATTACTGTAAACATTCAGCACATGGAATGCAGGATCCTGGATAATCAAAGCATAACCTATCTTTAAATTGCACAAGAGATTCATTTTTTGTGTGGGAACGGTAAACAAAATGATGACGAAGTGAAGCAGGCTGTCCTAGGATGGTTCAGGCGTACTGACAAATCTTTCTATACCAAAGTTTTCCAGGCATTAGTTAAATGCTGGGATAAGTGTATAAATGGAGCAGGGGAGTATGTAAAAAATAAATGCAGTTTCCACTCCTTGAAATTTGTTCTTTTATTATATAAGCTCAAAAGTCCTGGTTTGACTTGAACGCCCTTCGTATATATACTGTGTATGTATGTATATATATATATATATACATACTATATTGCCAAAAGTATTGGGACACCCCTCCAAATCATTGGATTCAGGTGTTCCAATCACTTCCATGGCCACAGGTGTATAAAATCAAGCACCTAGGCATGCAGACTGCTTCTACAAACATTTGTAAAAGAATGTATCACTCTCAGGAGCTCAATGAATTTGAACGTGGTACCATGATAGATTGTCACCTGTGCAATAAGTCCATCCATGAAATTTCCTTGCTACTAAATATTCCATTGTCAACTGTTAGTTGGATGAGAACCTTCTTCCCTCAGGCAGAATACTGAAGATGGGTCTTGGATGAGTCTTCCAGCATGACAATGACCCAAAACATACCGCCAAGGAAACAAAAGAGTGGCTCAAGAAGAAGCACATTAAGGTCATGGAGTAGCCTATTCAGTCTCCAGACCTTAATCCTATAGAAAATTTATGGAGGGAGCTGAAACTTTGAATTGCCAAGCAACAGCCAAGAAAACTTAAGGATTTAGAGACCTGTAAAGAAAAGTGGACCAAAATCCCTCCTGAGATGTGTGCAAACCTGGTAACAAAACTACAAGAAACGTCTTACCTCTGTGCTTGCCAACAAGGGTTTCTCCACCAAGTACTAAGTCATGTTTTGCTTGGGGATCAAATACTTATTTTACTCACCGAACTGCAACTCAATTCATAACATTTGTATCGTGTTTTTTCTGGATTTTTGGTTGATATTCTGACTATCATTTAAAATACGTGTGTATCAGGGGTGGACTGACCATTTGAGCACCCGGGCACTGCCCGAGGGCCCGGGGTCAGTAGGGGGCCCCATGAAATGCCTCTGGTACCTTTTTTATAGGCTTTTTTGGGTGTGCTTTGAGTGTGGGCAAGAACACAGGGGCCCCGTGATCCCTTATTGCCCGGGGGCCCCATGAGTTGTCAGTCCACCCCTGGTGTTTATTATATATTATTATGATGCCTAGTGTTATTGTGTTATACTATAGTATTGAGTCCACACTTTACCACCAATGTGAACCTACAGCTGCCCCTAAAAAGTGTGTGAACCACTTAACTGTGTATAATCATAAATAGGTAGGTGCTATACAACTAAACAAACCATATACATTTCATAATACACAGACATAAGTGAATATGCTTAATCTTAATAAATACAAATAAGTGAACGTGAATTAAATATTAATATTGTAGTGACAGTCCTTTCAATCCACAATGCTGTGGACCAGTATTATGTGTGCCTTCACCCCGTGCATAGGAAATAAGTGAATTGCTCACTCACCAAATTTATTTGACCCCAGTTAAGGTGGTCAATAACCTATTGTTTGATTGTATGCAGGAAGATCCGCTTATGGCTTTCCCAAGATATTCCTCCGAGTTATCAGCACATCACAGATCGTAAGCCCAGGTGCATAACATATGGTTTCAAATAGATCAGTCTTAAGTGGACTTGTATCAGGCTTTCCTTGGTATTGAGAGGATGATCCAAGCAACTCAAATAAATCATTTAAAATACATCTATGATAAAAATTATAGACCCTTCATTTCTTTGTAAGTGGACAAACTTACAAAATCTGCAGGGGATCAAATAATTATTTCCCCCACTATATATATATATATATATATATATATATATATAGTATATATAATATAGAATGTACACACACAATGTATACACAGTGAATAAACAGAATATATAATATCAGTTAAAAACAACACTTAAAATTAAATTCAGCTAAAACTAATATAGTTTCCCTTTAAGCTAATAAGGATTTATGTTATCAAGAATTGCACACAAAGATCCCATTATGTTTTATGCCAGAAATTACATGTGGAGCAAAACATGTTTAAAAAAAAATCCCACAAAAACACTCACTTAAATAATGGAATTAAAAAAAATAACTAAATAAAATGATATTAAGATAAGAAAATAAAACACAGCTAACCACACTGTATTACAGTTGTTACACAAATAGGCCAGTTGACAGTCTGCATGATCAGAAACAGCTTTAGTTTTAATTGTACTTTAGAGAGTAAATCTAAGGAACAGCAAAATGCATTGCTAGTTAAAATGCATGTTTATAAATAGGAGCTGACATCTAAATAGCTAATTAGGTTATTTCCCTAATTTTGAAACTGGCAAATGAATGTCTCTCATGGTCAAAGCTATATTATAAGAATCTATCCCATTTATTTGTTTATCTTACAATTTTTATAAAAACTGTAAAGTGGTAACTGACAGACTATCAGGCTACTTACAAACGGCCAGGAACTGGTGTTGATGATTTGGTTGTTAAAGGAAACCTGTGACCTGTGACAATAGTAAATATGTAAACATGTTGTGCAGCACAGTGGCTAAATGGTTAGCACTTCTGCCTGGCAGTATTAGGGTTGTTGGTTCAAATCCCAGCCACGGCACCACCTGCCTGGAGTTTGCATGTTCTCCCTGTGCCTATGTGAGTTTCCTCTGTGTGCTCTGGTTTCCTCCCACACTCGAAAGACATGCTGCTAGGTTAATTGGCTCCTGTCTAAATTGTCCCTAGTATGTGTATGTATGAATGTAAGTTAGGGACCTTAGATTGTATACCCCTTGAGGGTTAGGGACTGATGTGAATGTACAATATATATGTAAAGTGCTGTGTAAATTGACAGCACTATACAAGTACCTGAAATATAAAAATAACAAATGTAAATACACAGATGAAAACACCCCTCAATTCTCTGCTCTTATCAGGTAGGTTCCTTGTCAGCACATGTGCATGTAGAACACTGGACTGGTTCCTAATGCTGCCCCTCCTTCTCCCTGGCAACTACCATTTTTAGAAAAAAAAAAACAATGACAGTCATTATGGTTTGTCATGACAGATTTCTTATACAGCTGCAAGATCAGGGGCTGTCATCATCCTGGATTTACTACCTAGTAAGTCACTGACCTAGAAGAAGCATGAAGTACTGGAGTTCATATTTAAGCAGCTGCATGTTTGTTCCAGGTCAGTGATTTTAGGTAGTTAACCTAAGATAAAAAAACAACACAGGTTTCTGTTCAAGATGAAGGCTTTGAGGACTGTCACCCTGATTCCGGCTTTTATGCTTGGACAGATAATATAACGGGCCAATGTGTCTGAGTGCAAAGCAAGTATGTGAATCAACACTACTAAAAGCATAGGCAAAACTCTGCACAAGAGTTAAAATATTGACATTAAAATGCATAGGTATAAATGGGTCTGTAATGATTTTTAAAAATAAATATATAACTGCATTACTTTATTTCTAGTATCTTGTGCTTTTTTTTAGCTTTAATCATTTTTATCAGGACTGTTCCAAATGACCCAACACCCCCCCCCCCCCTCAACACGCACACACACCCCAAGCATAGCAATAAATAGAAATGATGAGCTGAGCAAAACAGGTCGTTTTTTGTATGAGCCAATGGATTGAGGTTGGTGATTGTTAGATTGATCCTGCATTTTGTGTTCAATCCTATTTTATTGACTTTTGGTTATATAAAACATAACGAAACATCCAATACCAGCTGTGGTGGAAAAGAAAAAGGTTACAAAAATGTACATCTTTGGCAAAGAAAAAACAGAAGGTGACCCAAGAAGAGGTCACAAAAAATATATATAATAAGAGGAAAGGCAAAAGTAAAAATAAGACAGAAATAAGCAAAGGTATACATTAATAGGCAAAAATAAACATACTGCATGGGCATCTATAGGATCAGGAGCACTGCACAGCTCTAGGAGCAAGTGCTTAGAATATATATAGTATAACATCTGAGATGGGAGGTCTGCAAAATAAGATGGTGTGGTACTCTACAAAACAAGAGCTTTGTGTATCCACATTGGCGAAGGAGGTGAAGGGCAATGGAGTTATCAGTAACTGTTAAAAAATCCCCTACAGTCCCAGGGTCTGGAAAAAAAATGGGGGGGGGGACACAGCCCAGGGAATGGCACCCAAAGAACAACAACACCAAAAAATAGGTGAAGGTTAAGGTGAAGGTTAACAGGTCATCACCCAGCCAGAGGATCTCGTAGCTCAGGGGATTCCCTATACATATTCTAGGGGAGCCAAGTCTGGTGACATTGTTCATGAATCTTTACATCCTGTGCCCAAAAGGACTCCATATGCCCTCTACTGTACTTTAAAGACAGAACTTGTATCATTCGCCATTGACAAGGAAGGACCAGTCATGCGGTGGTCCAGCAGTTTCACAGAAGACCTTGTTTAATACACTTGTAGTAACCAGGCAGAACAGAGAGTAAAACTACCTGAGGAATATTGGGAACACTGAGATCCATGACAGCAGTGTAAATATGCAAAATTAGGTTCCAAAAGCCATGCATTAGGAGGACAAGACCACCATATAAGTGGTGATGACCTCACATCCATGTGGCAACTCCAACAGAGAGCAGCAACTGTGGGGTACAATCTATAAAGCAAATTAGGGCACAGGTACCACCGAGTAAGCAGCTTGAAATTTTTTTCCTTACTGGCCAACAACAAGCGGTGTGTGAATGTAAAAGATTTCTGCCAGTCCTCCTCGGACAGTAGAACATCTAGATCTTCAGCCCATTTGGTTGTGAACTCTGGAAGGTCAGGATGGAATCGAGAAAGTAATATTTTTTGAAACTGCGGAGAGTGTATGCATAGGTGGGAAATCCTAAAGAAGCATAGCTTCATAAGAATCT
Source organism: Staurois parvus (assembly GCF_062004578.1). Classification (NCBI taxonomy): domain Eukaryota; kingdom Metazoa; phylum Chordata; class Amphibia; order Anura; family Ranidae; genus Staurois; species Staurois parvus. Next base: position 7,140,791 of record NW_028317816.1, on the reverse strand, counting down.
GGGTTCCTAGTTAAGAGCCTGAATTTTGGTTACTTTAATAATTCAACCTAATATTGGGCTCCATTCACAAAAGCAGATCACATGTGATATTTAAGTGTTTTCTCAAATACCGCATGTGATCCTGAAAATGTAAATTCACTACTGCTTTCTTTACCGCATAAAACAAAAACGCTTGGTAAATACTGCATAAAATAGGAGTTGCATTCAATTCACAAATAATAAATGCATGGGGTAAATAAGTAGTGGTTCCAGCATGTGATAGTTCAGGATCCGGCCACCAGCAACCTTAATAAACAGTAAACAGCATGGTTGTTAATGAGTGGGTGGCCACCGTGTCCTTAACAACTTATGAGTCGTCAGCTTTCAGCGGGGTTCCCCATTGACAGCTGAATGTAAAGAAAAGAATTGCCTGCATTTAAAAATTGCTGAGAAAAAAGGTGTGGAGTCCCCTCAATTCATACCAAGTCCTTCAGGTCTGGTTTGGATTTAAAGGGGAACTCCACTCCAACATCCATTCCAGACGCTTATCCAAGCATGCAGCTTGGCAGGCCAGGAAAGGGGGGGGGGGCGAGTGAGAACCCCCCTTCTGAACCATGCCAGGCCACATGTTTTCAAAATGGGGGGGTGCTCCAGGGCAGAGTGGCTCCCACCCAAAGCACCTTGTCCCTATGTTGACGAGGACAGGGGGCCTCCTCCCCTCAACCTTGGCAAGTGGTTGTGGGGTCTGCGAGTGGGGGGCTTATCGGAATCTGGACGCCCCCAGATCCTGCTCCCAATGTGAATGAGTACTCATTCTCCAAAAAGAAAGTGGTAAAAATGTAATATATATATATATACACACTCACCGCCCACTTTATTAGGTACACCTGTTCAATGCTTGGTAACACAAATTACTAATCAACCAATCACATGGCAGCTACTCAATGCATTTAGGCATCTAGATGTGGTGAAGATGACTTGTTTAAGTTCAAACCAAGCACCAGAATGGGGAAGAAAGGGGATTTAAGTGACTTTGAATGTGGCATGGTTGTTGGTGCCAGAAGGGCTGGTCTGAGTATTTCAAAAACTGCTGATCTACTGAGATTGTCATGCACAACCATATCTAGGTTTACAGAGAATGGCCGAAAAAGAGAAAATATCCAGTGAACGGCAGTTGTGTGGATGAAAATGCCTTGTTAATGTCAGAGGTCAGAGGAGAATGGGCAGACTGGTTCGAGATGATAGAAAGGCAACAGTAACTCATGTCAATATAAACCAAACTTCTGAGGAATCTTTCCAACACCTTTTTTAAGTTATGCCATGAAGAATTATAGCAGATTTGAAGGCAAAAGTGGGTCCAACCTGGTACTAGCAAGGTGTACCTAATAAAGTGGCCAGTATATATATATATATATATATATATATATATATATATATATATATATATTATAGGCCTTATGGATATATATATATATATATATATATATACATATATCCGTAAGGCCTAACATTAAAAAAATATGGCCCATTTGCAACATTTTTTTCTTACTTCTTTTGTGTTCTGAAGTCTTCTGTATCTACCTGTCATGACCTAAAATTTCTTTAAGGATCATTTGACAAATTGCTTAAGACCAGAGTTGTTTAAACATTTAAAAAGAAGAGCAGCAGTCTGATTGATTATTATGGGGTAGCACAAAATTATTTCAAGCACTTCATTAATCAATAAATGTCATAGTGCTAAATGTGTATGTTCTAGTCCATTCATGAACAAGACCACTATCTCCCACCTCTGTAGTGGTACCACGTTCCCAAGCACAGTTATTGTAAAAAAAACCCCAACCTTCTTTACTTTTGCTATTTATGTTGCATTTTTTTCCAGGCTGAAATAATAGGTGCGTATGAGAATTTATATTGCCTATGAGCCTGACTGATTTCTTTTTCTTAGCATGCCCATAATGCTTAGTAAATGCAACTATTATGCAAATATTATGCATTTAGTCTAAAATCTGTATTACTATGCTATGGTTTATAGACTAAAGGGTTAATTTACTAGAGGCAAACGGGTTGTTCACATTGCAAGGGCTTTTTAACTTAGCTTAGTAAATGGAGTGAAACTCTACTGATGTCATCATACAATCGTGCACAATTATGGATTTTTCTATTTTCCTTGCAGTAGAATGGGTGCTCTTTGCAAAGTGAATTTTCAGCACATCCATTAATCTAAGGAAACATTCCCTTGGAAATCTGATGCATCTACCATAGAAATCTATCCACTATCTATAAATACAGTATTTCAGAAAATATTAGGGGGAACCTGAAGTGAAAGACAATGGAAGCTGTCACTTCCAAAATGTTATGTTGCTTCAATAACTTCAATCATTTCTAAACCATGGACATTGAACAACACTGTAGATCAGGAGTACTGACCTCACTCTAAATGTTTTTGCTGTATGTTTGTTAGGTCAGTAACTCAGAAATATTGAAGTCATTAGAAGCTTAAGAACTAGACTTAAAAAAAATAATCAATGGCAGCGGCCATTTTTTCCTGATAATATAGTTTTTTTTTTGTAACTGATATCTAAGGACTGGTTGAGATAATCTGAATGATTTTAAGAGTCAAAAGAAGAAGTATTGACTTTGGCAAAACGATCATAAAACATTTTGGCATACATACTCACATGATCAAGTAGTACGTCTGAAACAATGCATTGCTCAATTTCTGGATCTGAGTTGACCTTGTGTTTATTACATTGGAGTGTTGCTCTGATCGGAGTGGTGTCGTTACATCATGCTTATACACTCCCAGCATGATAGGACCAGCCTTTCCTATTTTTTACATGCTATGATTCCTGTACGGATCTTTTACTGCTGACAGAGAATAAAATGATATGTTATTGAAGATAAGAAGCAGAGATATATTTTTATTTGACTTGAAAATAGTATTTGGCCAAATTTAAAGACTGATGTAAATATTTTTATGGAAATATAAGCCTGGCCACATGGTGGGATTCTATAGAGGTTTTATTATTTGTGCATGAAATTTCCCAGGCTCTGCAATGCTCAAATAGCTGTAATATTGTGTGTGCTTCTCTGCATGAAATGGTCGGATGGTCTTTGTGAAGCAATTCAGAGATCTTTAGTTCATTACATAAAACGTCTTTTCCAGGTTCATGGTGTCTTATTAAAGATTGCTTAGAGATACAATCCTGCTGCATTTCCATCTAATAACCTCCACCAACTGTATCTACTTACTGAGGGTGCATTATGCTGCCTGGTCAAATACATAACTGTACTGCTTTGTGTGGGCTTTGAAACCAATATTAACATTCTATTGTATAATGATCAGAAACCAGTGATACTGTCAAATGATATGTAATGACCTTTTAATGAACTAAAGTGGGTTATAGCACGTCATAAAGTCTCTCCAGATCTAGGGAGAGATAGGTGTTGAATTTTCGACACTTTGGCAACACTTGTTTAAAACAAGCTGCTAAGGATTTCTTCAGACTTCCTCTAATCCCACTTCACTCAGCACTTCCTGGTAAGCCTAAATCAAATGTCTGATCCCTCTTTTTTCAACATAAACCCTCTTCAGAAACTCATTTTTTTGGATCAAGCTGTACTGAAAAGCTAAACCAGCAGAAAAAACCTCTAAAACTCCATTTGACATTTTTCATTAATACATAAGAAAAATATGTGTCCAGGAAATGCAAACTATATATTAGGATTTATTGCAGTGGTTAAAATTAAATCACAACCGTTCAGCTGAATACTTTCTTACATTTTTAGAATAAATATGTGTTTTTAACATAATGCTGTGTTTTAGTTATATTTTGGAATTATATTCTACAACACAGTAAATTTAGTAAGTCTTTGACTAGCCATGGACAGCAAGCTACGTCCTCAAGCACAATGTGGGGGAGATGTCTGTTCATCATCTGTAGTACTGAGAATATAAAAAAATACTCTGGTCAGGTTAGGATGATTCATTCATCTATAGAAGGGGTCTCCAAACTATGGCCCTCCAGCTGTTGAAATACTACAAGTTCCATCATGTCTCTGCTTCTGGGAGTCTTGCCTGTGGCTGTCAGTCTTTTAAGGCTTCATGGGACTTGAAGTTCCTCAACACCTGGAGGACCATAGTTTGGAGACTCCTGATCTATATACTTGGAGATAGTACACACAACCTTCTAAAACACAGAGCTTTAAAAAATGTATACGCAGTTAATTTTAGTACAGAAAAATACAACACAAAGTACTAACTAAAAACACGTAGAGTAACGTCAAGCAATAGTCCCTTACAAATGCAAGCTAATCTCTTAAAACATTTCTGAAAAAATTAAATTATGTGGCAATCTCATATACTGTATGATTAATTTCCCTATTGGGTTGTTATATAGAAGATATACTGGTTTGCACATATTTTCTGTATTTTATTATGGTCAGGACTAAAATACCTTTTTAAAAATTGTGTTATTTTTTGTCTAGTAAATAATGAAATATTATGTCAGGTAAATTTTATTGTCAGGTAAATAGGTGAAAAAGTATGTATTCATATGTTTCATTGTCCTTAAAAGCCAACATATTTTTTTTTACAAACCTACAGGCCTTCATTAGTCTGTTGTTTAGAAAACTCAGTAGCGTAAGATAAAATGTACACACAAGTAAATGAACGATGGTAGTGACAAATTTCTTATTACATGGCTCAGACCAAAGCCTTAATCAGTCAAATCGAGTCTCGAAGTAGACAGCATCATTTACTGTGTTTTCCTATTATCTAACCTTTAGTGCTCTAGGGATCCTTTTTGTCGTATTAAATGTTTATTACACTTTTATATTCATTGATTTGTATTCACCAAATCAGGTTAGCAAATACAGGGGACGCTTTACTGCATACATATTCTGCATGCAATAGCCATAGGGGCATATGAATAAGAAGATTCTATTTTCTATATTGTTATACAGATTTTTTCTCTTCCTTTGTTGTTTTTGTACCTGTATTACCTTCATCCTTATTTTTGTTAGTTATGTGGTATTTTACATGAGTTGTATATTATTTTATCATATTACATATATTGCCATATGTCCCCAAATAATGGCTTTTGCTGTGACATATAAAAAGGGCATGTTTATACCATTTTTTAAAACTAATAAACTGGCTTGTCTATTTGTGTGGCTTATTGTTCACTCTTTTGGATTGCTCAAAAAAACAAAAGTACATGTTGCTGTTTAGCCCTTTTTCAGTATGGGAAATAATGGTCACATAGGCTGCAGAGGCATTGGCCATTGATTTTATTGTCAGCTAACCATATATATACCTGGAAACTAACTGATAGTGATTACAATTGCTTGTAGACCCTCTATAATTAAATAAAAACTCAAACCAGAAAGAGTCCCTGTGCGGTCTTTATCACTTCCTGTGCATTCCTACAGAAATCATAGAACACATGCTATAAATGATACAAACCAGAGAATATGTTTCCAACATTGAAATAAGGAAAAAATAAAAAAAATGCAATGTCTCAAGTTAACATATGCATTGCAGCGAGATGGTACAAGGATAGTAGAAAACATGAAGTTGAGCTCAGAGACCAGAAGGATGTGGACACCCATCTGAACTCTTTCACAGGAGACAGATAGTTTGTCAATACCTGTGTCTTACTTAAACACATTTGGTACTAATCTTCACCCTTATCAATGTGTAGCCACCCTTAACTGACTACTACTGTACCTAATTTGTACTAATGGCTACTAGTTCTGTCAAGTCAACTCAATTGATTCAAAACTACGAATGGCCAAGTTTAGTTACAAGGCCAGTCTTTTTCCTCTATGGTAATTTACCCCTTCTGTGAGAACAACATGGTCAGTTGTTGCTTGTGCTGTTCCATACTGTACATACATGTAGCCAATACATGTATAATTTTCATAAGTCATGGAAATGAAATCCATATAGCAGGGTCATGGAATAATGTATATTAATTAACAATAATTGGTTATTTTTCCCTTAACTTCTCCAAGCCTGTTCAATGACAACCTTGAAAATGGCATTAGGTGTGATCATACTAAATACCCCTCAGGATCCAACTATTATAGCATTCAAGCACATACACTGCTCAAAAAAATTAAAGGAACACTTTTTAATCAGAGTATAGCATCAAGTCAATTAAACTCCTGGAATATTGATTTGGTCAGTTAAGTAGCAGAGGGGGTTGTTAATCAGTTTCAGCTGCTTTGGTATTAAGGAAATTAACAACAGGTCCACTAGATTGGCAACAATGAGACCACCCCTCAAAACAGGAATGGTTTTACAGGTGGAGGCCACTGACATTTTTTTCCCTGCTCATCTTTTTTGACTGTTTTTCACTAGTTTGGCATTTGGCTAAGGTCAATGTCACTACTGGTAGCAAAAGGCGATACCTGAACCCTACAGAGGTTGCACAGGCAGTCCAATCCTCCAGGATGGCAAGGAGGAACAGGATGAGCACTGCCAGAGCCCTACAAAATTACCTCCAGCAGGCCACTGGTGTGAATGTATCTGACCAAACAATCAGAAACAGACTTTATGAGGGTGGCCTGAGGGCCCGTTGTCCTCTTGTGGGCCCTGTGCTCACTGCCCGGCACCATAGAGCTCAATTGGCATTTGTAATTGAACACTAGAATTGGCAGGCCCACCACTGGCGCCCTGTGCTTTTCACAGATGAGAGAAGGTTCACCCTGAGCACCTGTGACAGATGTGAAGGGTCTGGAGAAGCCGTGGAGAATGTTATGCTGCTTGTAACATTGTTCGGCATGACTGTTTTGGTGGTGAGTCAGTGATGGTCTGGGAGGCATATCTATGGAGGGATGCACAGACCTCTACAGGCTGGACAAGGGCACCCTGACTGCCATTAGGTATTGGGATGAAATCCTTGGATCCATTGTCAGACCCTACGCTGGTGCAGTGGGTCCTGGGTTCCTCCTGGTGCAGGACAATGCCTGGCCTCATGTGGCGAAGGTATGCAGGCAGTTCCTGGAGGATGAAGGAATTTATACCATCGAATGGCTCCCACCTGACCTAAGTCCATTGGAACATCTCTGGAATATCATGTTTTGGTCCATCCGACATCACCAGGTTGCAGATCTGTGAGGAAATATCCCAGGACACCATCTGTAATCTCATTAGGAGCATGCCTCAATGTTGTCAGACATGTATACAAGCACTTGATTTTTGGGGTGTCTTTGAATTCACTCCTCTGATAATTTTTATTTCCATCAAACGATGGGGCATCCTTACATTCCTAAAACATTACCCAATTCATATCAGTATAGATATCTAGCACAATATTTTTCCCCATGGAGATCTGAAGTGTTTTCAAAGTGTTCCTTTAATTTTGTTGAGCAGTGTACTTTGTTCATCAGTACCAATCCCTGAGGAAAGAAGATTCTTTTATCTCCCCAAATGTTTTGGGTTTTATGACATAGGAATTTGAATACAAATTAGCTCAAGACATAAAACATTCTACTTTTGGCTTTTTCCTCTTTGGAACTCAATTCTCGAAAACATTGTCACTGCGCTAAAGTTGACAGTTGACCCACTTTATGTCTGCACCACAAGAATTTGTAAATATCTCCGCAAGGTGGGAAAAGTTCTTGGAGGTTGGCAAAACACAGATTACTAAAAAGGCCTGATATCCTGGCCGTTCAAAGACAGAACTTTGTTAACTATAGACAAGCTAGTCTGCAATGATCCACCCTGCAAATATTCCCCCAAGTCTGCAAATCCATGAAAAGCTGCTATGAGTAACACAGTGCACTACAGCAACAAAGGAGGAAGCGTGTTCTTCTTTGAGTATGTCCAGAAGCAGCTGATGAAGAATACGTGACCATATTAAAAAAAAGAAAAAACACAACTCTTCAACATTAACCTCACATCCTCACAAACAACCAGTACTATTCTTCATGGCATATGTTTGCTAATCAATGTAATTTAGCATTTTAATAACCACTAATTTGTGATTAATATCATTGCACCAATTTCATCTGCACAAACCTCACACTCTCTTATTATAATTCAACAGTAATGACTTATATAATGAAATTCTCATTTATCCACTTCTTGTCGGTTGTATGCATATGTACAGCCTCTCGGTGGGTAAGCTTTAATGTTGAGCATCTGCATATATCTGGCCTTGTGTAAACAACTTACTGTGCTGAGAGCATGAGCCCTGCACACTCCCAGCACTGTATGTGGCAGGGATCAGCAAGCTCCTGGTGCATACTTGCTCTCAGGACCCTTCTGATCATGTGATCACTGTGATTGGCTATTTTAGAGTTCTTAAAGGGCCAGGAGGTGGTCGGCGGGAAGGGATTAAGATATGATGTAACATTGCAAACAAACAAACAAAAAGTCTAGTAATTTGGAGGGTAAATGTTACCCCTGAACTTTACCATTCCTCTTCTAGGTTGGTTCTAGGGTTGAATGGGTTCAGTAGAAGCAGAAAGTACATATGACCACATATTCATGAAGATGTAAGATGAAGTTGTGCAACTGCATCTGTTCAAGCAAATACCTATATAATTATGTGTTACTTTACATGTGTGCAGGGAGTCATTATCAGTAGATGTGGATTAAAATGACATATGGTGTAGTGAGATCATATGAGAATAAAGATTTATTTTACAAAGGCAGTATCGAAATCCTGGAAGAAAAGAAGAGGAGAAAAAAGTGAAGTATTATTAAAATACTGTTACTAATGGGAAACACTTGTAAAACCATTTTGGAACCATTGCAGCACTAACATAACCACAGACCTTTAATGCGACATAAATCCAGTTCCTTCTGCTTTTTCACATTAGAAAATTGTGGTTATTTGCATGTTAACTGGCAGAGTAAACAAATAAATAAAAACTAAAACAACTATGCAAAACGTTATGTCACTACTAAATAATAGGCCACCTTGCAGCTAATTGATCTTAATCTATTATTTCAAATATGGGAGATGTGTTCCAGTTGTGGATAGGGATGAGCTTTGGTTTTGGATCGAGCATGAGTTTGATATGAACCCAGCCAGTACACAGTTCATCCTAGAATCTGGAAGCCCCGTTTTAATAAGGTAAGTATCCAATCTTACCCATTCCCTAAAAAAAATTAAAAAAAAGTAAATAAAGACACTCACATCATGTTTCCTTTATTTAAAATATTTTATTAAAAAAATTGTAAATTCAGCATCAATCACATCATCCAGGGATACAGATCCAGCATCAATCATGATGACCTGTTACCAGAATGACTCGCTGCCCGATGATCTTGCCCACTGCACTACCACCACAGTGACAGATCCCAAGCTAGCTTCTGATTGTAAACAAACAGGCTGGGGATCTGGCTTTTATTTAGTTAACTCCTCCAGGAAATGGAAAACCTTACCAAGATCCTAAAAGAACAGGAGGACAAGTATTGGAAGATGGACGATGTACTACTTTTTTAGAGACCAGACTCCACTTGCCTCTCAGTCCTAATCTGTTCTTTATACATATTTCTGGTTACCCTGTCTTATGAATGGAATCATCCAAGAGGAGAAAGGGATCCCCCCTTTTTTTTCAGTCCCCACCATATCCTGTCCTATAACGGTCCCTTCCCTTGCACCCTCCTACTTTATACTCCCTCCTACTCTTGTCCCTCCCTCCCCTTTCTTCTGGTTCTCATCTTCTTTTCCTATTACTACTTTTTGTATGCTATGCACCACCATTAGTCTACTGTAAAAGTCTTTCTCTTGATAAACATAGAATAAAACACCTTTGGAATTCAACATTCACTGTTACCAATTAATAAACTAATGACATACTATGCAGCCTATGTTTAATGCCATGACCCATTATCTCCTTATGTCTGGATATCTTGCACTGCTCGTTATATTATATAGACCTACTTGGGTCGTCTTTCTGTTATTCTTGACAAGGTTTCTCAGTGCTGCTGTGAACATATTCTGCTCTGTATTGCCGAATTCCTTGACCACTAAATAAAGAATTTATAAAGGGAATAACTCCTTCTGTTCCATAACTTTATGTGCAAGAATTGTGTATTTTCAAAGTTGCCTTTTAGTCTAGGTTCACATATATGAGATTGTTTTGAGCAACATCTGCATTTTAATGGTCTGCTGTATTTGTCGGAAATGCATGGACAAAGTCCCCTACCCTTGATAAATGTCCTCCATTATAGTACCAGCTCTATACTCATGCACTTTAATCAATGGATAGTAAATTATGTTTGAAAAGGCCAGACATAAAGGAAGATTTAGCTCCCATAGACTTCAGTAGGGTTTGGGAATATGATCAGAGTAATCAGAGTTCTTGCTGGATTCGCATTATCAAACTTTGCTCATCCCTGGTAGCTAGTGGGAAATATTCAATATTAAAAAAAAATGTGACAGTGGGCAGTTGCATATTCTATGAGTTACAGCTGTCTTTGTGGCATATTGTACAATTTGCATTATTTCATTCTGTTGGCTGGTACCTAACCTAGATGCTGTTATGTAAAAGAGAGGTACATTTTGTTTAGTATATCTTCTCATCTTTTACATGTTCATAAAGCTTGCAAGTGGCAGACTGAACCCTTAGACAAATTCTGAAAAGAATAGACCATTTGATGTTATCTCTAATTGTCTATACAGACTGTCAAGATCAGAGCTCCAACCAATATTTCTACTTGAAAGACAGGAAACTAAATAACTATTAACATAAATACACTTGCATGGATGTTTAAAATCCTTTCAAGATGTGTGAACCTGCCTCATCCTCATTTCAGCAATCTGAAGCCATCCTCTTAGCAAAATACTCTTCAATCATTTTGATGATTTACATTGTTCACATTCTTGAGAATTATTCTTTTTTCAGAGGATGGATTAATCACTTGGAATGGGGCAATTGTTATATTTAAAATTCTCTCAGCTTTATAAGTTCGTATACTATATAAGTACTGAACACTATGCCAAAATCAGATACCAAATAGCAATTACCTGAAATAAAAACTGCTGGCATTGCATCTGTGTTTGTCTTTTTAGTTCCTTTTCCTATTAAGTTTCTCCACACATCTCAGATACTCAGCCTTGATAAGAATCAAGGTCAAAGCAAGCACTTTGTGGAAAACTGTTACCGAGACTGTCAGCTTAAGTCCATTTCTTCACAGAACTATGAACAAGATTCAGTATGATGACAATTTACTATATATATCAACAAGGCTTGATTTACAAGACAAACATTCTGACAGTTACAGATGTCAACATTTAGAAATGTTAGATTACATTCATAAGAACCTAAACAGTTTTTATTCTTATGCTGTTCATTAAAAAAAAAAACTAGGCCTATTAAGTTAAGCTTTGTATTAGAAAATATAGATCATCATAGCCTATTTGCAACCTGGTGTTTAAATACATTTTCCTTAGTGTGTTGGACATCATGTTTTTTCTCCTGCAGGTCTTCCAACAAGGATATGAGAGTAATTGTCAACAAGAAAAAGCCCAGACAGCTACATTTTTAATCTGTTTCCAGAATGCTATGCTCACAAATAGGTGTGGACTGACCATTTGGAAACTCGGGCACTGCCTGAGGGCCCAGGGTCAGTAGGGGGCCCCATGAGATGCCCCTGGTACCTTTTTCATAGGCTTTTTTGAGTTTGGGCAAGGACACAGGGACCCCATGATCCCCTATTGCCCAGGGGCCCCATGAGTTGTCAGTCCACCCCTGCTCACAAAGGTGAGTTACTTAGAGACACTGACACTTTGCCTCTTCCCTTACCTCCTTCCCATTCTGGTGTCTGGTACTCAGGCCTGAGAACTGTCACATGGGAGATCACATGCTCCTTCATACTGTACTGTCACACGCAGTTTGGAAGTGAAGTCATCCACTTGGGTAAGCTCTGATACCATTTGACATAAATGCTTATTCATGGTGGACTTCTGCAGCATAGAAGTGGTTAGGTATCATGGATATTTACACTTTGCTGAGGAGAACATATCACCTGGCTCAATGGGCAAGTGAAATTATCTCTTTATTACCAAAACAGATCAGCGCCGATCCAAGCCTGCAGTATGGATGAAACATGTCAGACCAATGGGCTGGGATCTGAGCTGAAGCCTGGCTTTCATTTACCTTACATTGGAGTTGAATACAGTGTGCGGTTGTACCTGCATATTAACTAATAATGGTGTAGCGCTATATAATAAGTGTCAATAAATAAATATATATTAAAACATAAATTAGACACAAATAAGTGATAAATCCTTCAAGGATCTATATGAGTGATTCATCAAGTGATATAGTGCAAAATATATCTGGTCCCAAAAATGGACCCATAATGCAATGCAAAAAAAGACACATACAATCCCAATTAGGGATAAATGTGATACAGTGAGTACCAAACAATAAAATCACTGAAAGTGACTGGTGCTAATAACTCCCAATAAATACGGTATATAAAAAAACTGTCAAATACATAATGAATAAAATAGATACCAACAATAAATTAATAAAGTCCAAAAATTGTGCAACAAATATGTGCAAAAAATCAGTGCAACAATGCAGATAATTGTGCTTAAATTTTCCACTTCAGGTGCTTGTAGTGCTTGTGCGACACTCAGGTGGATCAATATCCTTAAATGGCTAAAATGCCTCTTCACCTCCTTAGATAAAAAGATAAAAGTCGCCAAATGAACACTCACAGTAATGTATTGGCATTTAATAAATACAGTTACACTATGGAGGTTTCTTCTGCTTACTTTTCTATGGCCTTGGTATAACATTATGTGCCTATGAGCTGTACTGCGGTGACCAGCGGTTGAAGGGAGAGTCAGAGCTGTAAGGAAATCATCAGTAGAGGTTAAGTGAAGCCATTAGAGCCTGGTTTATGTGATGCTGCATGGTGTGGAACTATCTGCTGTATAAAACGTTGTGGCCCTTAGGGGTTGCGGTAAGGAGCTGAGGAGGCATTTTAGCCATTTAAGGATATTGATCCACCTGAGTGTCGCACAAGCACTACAAGCACCTGAAGTGGAAAATTGAAGCACAATTATCTGCATCGTTGCACATATTTGTTGCACAAATTTTGGACTTTATTAATTTATTGTTAGTATCTATTTTATTCATTATGTATTTTACAGTTTTTTTATATATTTATTGGGAGTTATTAGCACCAGTCACTTTCAGTGATTTCATTGTTTGGTACTTACTTTATCACTTCATTTATCCCTAATTGGGATTGTGTGTGTCTTTTTTTGCACTGCATTATGGGTCCATATTTGGTACCAGATATATTTTGCACTATATCACTTGATGAATCACTCATATAGATCCTTGAAGGATTTATCACTTATTCACGTCTAATTTATGTTTTAATATATATTTTAATATATATTTATTTATTGACACTTATTATATAGCACTACACCATGATTAGTTAATATCATTTTACACCTCTGGTATAGGTAAAGGTGGTAGCAGCTTGTGTATATATATTATTATATCTGTTTAGCGCAGGAGGATTCTATCCGATTTTGGTTGTACCTGCATACCATAGTATCTTTTTAAGTCACATGAAGTGAACCTTTGTAATTGTCTTGTCATTTATATATATTACAAGGACTTTTAGAAAAAATCCAACTTTTCTATTTCCAATTTCCTGCAGCCACTTCCTACTTTCTGAGTTCGGAGTGTGATCCTGATATAGCTACACAACCAGCCCCAGTATTAGAATAAATTGAACCAGTTTACGTGAGTCAGAACTTATAGTTGACCAGACTGGCGCACTCTGAATATACATTTGGTTCAATCAGTTCTGTATTTTGTATCGGCCACTTTGTTCTGTAAACTGTTAAACTGCTCCAAATTGGGGTTAACTTACAATGAAAAAGAGGAAGAATTTTTCCTCATGATGAAGCAGGTGCAACTAAAAATTGGGGACAGGAAATGGACTCCAACACATTCTGAAATTTAAAATATTAAATATTAGAATTAAAAATAATTAAAGTTTTTTTTTCTTTTGAATACAGATCCTTCGGAAGAGTGCAATAATACATGATTTAAATAATTATATTTTTTATTCAGAAAACAGGAATGGACAAGTGTTTTGGGTTGAGTTTGCAAGGGCATTAAAAGAAATCCATCTTAAATTATTGATGAATTGCAATGGGTAGTGCAGTGCACATATTGTATAAGCTGCTTGGAAATGCTTGTCTATAGTTTTTAAATGACTTGTTGAAAAATTTTGGAAAAAATCAATTAAAGACAAAAGCTTCATGAACACCTTATATTCATTTAAGGCATGTTTGGCATTTGTTTGGGTTGTGCTGTCATTAGCTTGCATTGAGGTGTTTCGCAAGCTTTGTAAGTTGTCAGTGTCTGACAAATGTTGCTGACAAGATAAAAAAAAATACAAAGCAAAGTAAATGTATTCTGAATTATATGTGTGCACTGGACTGGTCACTGTTATTTCATAGAACAGGCAATGACTCTGCAAAACATTCTGATAGCTTCAATAATGTAAAGTGTCTGTTCAAAATATCTGTTCTTTATGTCCATTAGGCTTGGGCTTGATGTTTGAGTCAAACATCAGTTCAACTCAAACATTGGCCATTCATGTGTTCGGCAAGCACACAAACGGTTAGGGCCTTTGGCGGGTTGTTCACCCGCTGTGCACCACCATGCACTGCACCCACCATAGCTCAGGTGCAATGCTTTGGCCAATTACAGCGCATTATGACATCACAAAGGGGTGGTGCCACCAAGTTAAGTCACCGGTGATCCCGCCCCCTTGTGACATCATCACAGTATTCAAGAACTGTCAGGCCAGCGCAGCATTCAGACTGTGGGAACCAGCTTTGAGAGCGGAATGTTTCTTCTTTATTTTCGGTTCGGCGGTAGTGGCAGGTGGCCATGATTGATGTTGGATCTACTTCAGGGGACATTTTTTTACTTTTGTTTTTAATAAAGGACTTGTCTAAGTCTGCCTTCTGTCATTTTTTGCACTACACTTTTTTTTTGTGAATGAGCATGTACCTTGTTAAAGGGGGCTTCCAGATTCTGATAAGCCCCCATCCACAGACCCCCACAAGCACTGGCCACAGTTGTGGGGGAAAGGCCCTGATCCCCATCAACATAGGGACAAGGTGCTTTGGGGGGAGCCCCCCTGCTACAAAGCACCCCCCCATGTTTGGGGAAATGGGGCCTGGTATGGTTCAGGGGGGCCACTCGCTTGTCCCCCCTTTCCTGATCTGCTGGGCTTCATGCTTGGATAAGGGTCTGGTATGGATTTTGGGGGGAACCCCCGCAATATTTTTAAAAAGTTTTGCTGTGGGGGTTCCCCTCAGAATCCATACCAAAGGGCTTGGTGTGGATGGGGGGGTGTACCCCACATCTTTTTTTTTTTCAATTTCTTAATTGCCGGGAAATGCCGCCAATTCTTTTTACATTCAGCTGTCAGCGGGGAACCCGCGGGAACGTAATAATATAACTCATGTGGTATTTTAGTAGCTGTGTGGTATCTTACAGCATAATCAGATGCGGTAAGATACTGCTTAGTGAATTGCCCGTTTGAAGTTCACGGTTCAACTTTCGTTAAGTTCGAATGTTCAACCGCAAACCAAACAGGGGGTGTTCGGCCCATCACTAATGTCCATGTAAATGAGGCTTTAACGAACAGAAATATGTCTGGAGCACAACAGCACAACCTCAGCATAAGCAGAACACAAGAGTTAAAAAGTCAGAAAAGGGAAAAAAAGGGGGAGTATGTCAACGTCATGGAAACTAGTCTACTTTCTTGCCTTTCAGCATTATTTTAGCAGTTTCTGTAATATTAAGGTGAAGTAGATGACATATTTCAAGCTACACTGAAAAATCTGGATCACCAGGTCAGAGGAACAGAGGTGACATCTTTTCAATGCAGGGAAATTAGGTAAATTATATGTCCTAAGAAAATAGATGATATTTCAGACAGTTTAGATTTTTTTATTTACAGACAGAAATAGAGGAAATCATTTAAGTCAGTCACTGCAAATGTTTTATTTTTCACTGCCATCCAGGTTTAATGCTGTAATTTAATATGATGATGACTTTATTCATACCCAGTTTTTCCGACCTACAATTTTTTTTTAGAGAAGCTATTTCAATTTCTTTTTTCTTTGAGTTCCATTAGCAGCAGTTCTGCTACCTGATATGTTCAGCTTATGGGAGAAAATATAGCAACAGCTCCTGTATAAGGACAAATATATATATGGTAAAATGGATTTCCTAAGAAATTAATGAAACGGCAAACATTTGCCAAAGCAAACTTCAAGGCCGATAAAAAAAATAAAAATAAACTGTCCTTATTTTTCTTTACTTAAGACCTCATTCACATGGGCAAACTCATCTGTACATCTTTGCTGGCATGTGTTCTGTGCATCCGAGTACAGACAGCCCAGTTCAGCCGTTGGTTCCAATTTGGAGTGTCCCTGAGTTCAGACAGTGTGTGTTCGGGGACAGCTGTGTTTAAACAATGTCTATGCTAACAAAGTGCTAATGGTGTAGAGGATGGACTTCTTGCGTTGCATGTCAATGAGGACTGACTTGGGTCAGGCTGAGACTTAGGACAGGCTCACTCTAACATTGTTCAAAAAAAACTTTGCAGTCAGCCATGACACCTCCTCTTGAGAGAGGCTTATAAAGTAAGAAATATTTTTAAAAATATAGGTATTCTATGTGAATGGAAGCACATAGCAAACATATAATGGGATCTTCTCAAATTTGACTGCAAAAGAGGAAATACACTTTAAAAATTCTCTTGTTAGGTCCCTTGTTAGCAGTTGAAGATTACAGCCCAATTGAATGCTCCTTGTGCTTCTCCTCCCATTCTAAGTCTCCGTTCTGCTGTACTGGGGATTTCAAATGCAGATATGCATTAAATCCAGGTATATACACTGGTTGCTTTTAAAAATACACTTACTTTTTTTAAACACTGGCATAAATTGGTGTTTTATGTCATATCTGGATGGGGTTATGCTTTAACCACTTCCCGACCGGCCGTTGCATATAAACGGCCGGATGGTGGCAGTGGCAGTTTTTAAACGGCCTCCCCGCACCCTGCTTGTGTGCGCTCCCTGGGAGCGCGCAGCACCGCGATCCGGTGCCCGCTGTGTCCTCCGGACACAGTGAAACACCGATCGTCGGACGGGACCTCTGTACGAGGTCCTGATCATGTGATCACTGATTGGCCAATCAGTGATCACATGCAAAGTAGTAAGCAAGATGTCACTTGTTACATCATTGCTTACTACGTGTGAAATCTGTGAATGATCACAGAGGTCACATGGTACAAGGCTATTCACAACAGCCTTGTACCATGTGACAAGCTGTGACCAATCACAGCTCACTCAGTACTTCTCAATGAGTGCAAGAATGCACACAGAGAGAAAGAGAAATTATTGCGTTTACATCCTATATGGGTGTAAAAGCAATCAGTGTAAAAAAAATAAATAAATTCTTCATTACCCCCCACAAGTAGTACAGTGTCACCATAAATTTAAATTTTTGGTTATAAACTAATTTGGATTTTTTTTTACTAAAAAGATAACAGAATAAATTTTGGCAAAGATTTATGATGAAATATTATTTATTTGCAAAATTTTATAAAAAAAACACTTTTTTTCAAAATTTTTGGACATTTTTATTTACATAGCAAAAAAAATAAAAATCCCAGCGGTGAATAAATACCACCAAAATAAAGCTTTATCTCTCTCAAAAAAATTCATTTGGGTACAGTGTTGCATGACCGCGCAATTGTCATTCAAAGTGTGATAGCGCTGAAAGCTGAAAATTGGCCTGGTCAGGAAGGGGGTAAAAGTGTCCGGTCTGGAAGTGGTTAAATGTTTTTTTTTTTTTTTTTTTGCTGTCTTTTTTTTTAACAAAAATGTAAAACATAAAGCCAAGAGACTTTTTTAGCACAAGAATACATCAAGGATATTTGAAATTAGCTTCTCTAACCCTTATAACTCTTCTCTAACCAGTTTTGGAGATTGGGAATGCTATGTCCACCCTAAAAAACTTAAAGTACAGAGAACATGGGTCCTTCTCTCCTGCCGCTGTTCCCCTCTCTTTGCATTTGCCCCCAATTCATAGCTGTCAAAATGACAGTGTGTGGCTTTAGCATCACTTGTGTAAAAAGACTGAACTTCTGGCATAGTATTTATACATCTCCTTCTCCACTTAGATTTTATTCTTTTTTTGTTTATTACTATTTTTCTAAGCATTTAAATATAAGCTGTGTATTTTTTAAAATGTGTATTTTTTAAAATGCTTTGCACCAGAATTATAAATTGTGTGGCAAGTACCTTGTATTTAGTTTTGTTCCATTTATTGTCTATGGATTGCATAAAAATTAAAATAATTTTTGCAAGTTAGTATTACCAAAAGAAAGTCTTGTTTTTCCAAAAACAATATACATGTTCTACATTACTTTATATTAAGTAATAGCAAAGTTATTGCACAATAAACAGGTCCATAGCAGAAATGTTAAAATTGCTATGTTACACATGTATAGGGGTACACAGGTGTAAGAGCTAAAGTGGTTAAATCCCATTGTACCCTTTAAAACTGCCAAAAAGAACCCTTATTTTGCCTTACTTGTTGAAGAACAATTTGTACCAGAATTACACAGGAATATGGTTTGTGTTTCAGTGGAATTCCTGCATGTTCCCCTGCAGTGTGATTTTGCAGCCCATTCTTTTAAGTAAAAAAACAAAAAACAGGAGCACCAACCCCAACCAGAATTAATAAAAAAGAAAGGAGACAGCAGCTCTTCAAAGTGTGCACCACCTTAAACCAATATCAAAAACAAAAAAAATGCCTATCTCCAATAAACGTAAATAGAAGTACGTATCCCTTTACCATATCCAACTAATTGGAGCATGATGCCTCTTACCAGATTTGATTGATTAGGCCTTATGGTAATCCGTTACCACCCCTCTGTGATGAGGGTATAAAAGGAGTTTCCAAGATGGCGGCCGCTGTGCTTCCTGATGATGCAATTCCACGAAATGCATTGAGGCCTGGCCACTGTCGTCATTTCCGGTCCCTTCTACACGTCACTTCTGGTGGTTGGTTCCTGAATTGTGGAAAGCATTCCGGCTGCAATATAGTGAACTGCATGGCACAGCACTTTTGATTCAGCCTGTGCCTTATTTTGGTTCCTGGGGGGCACAATACCATGTAAGTGCAATATTATTATGTATTCAGATTAATTCCATTAAACATATTACACTATGGGAGAAATCTGTTCTTTTTTTTAACATATATGGGGTTGATACCCCCTTTGGACCATCAGAATATTGCAAGAGTCTCTGCTGTTCCTTTAATTCCCCTTCAATATTATGAGGTTATGTGGATATTGAATACGTTGGTTATGATGGGCATCTGGGAAGTTGCCAATCTTAGTACACGTGATGAAGGAATATTGGATCACTTACATTGTATGTGTTTCGTGGGCACATGAAAAAGAAGTTCTCTATCAATATATCACAGCACTGATTATTTATGTTATGGACACTTCACTTATTTATTTTATGTAATTATATGAATTAATATTTTTTTCACTGACTTATTTGGTCTACTCATGAGCAGTTGATACATACAATGTTTTTTTATTGTTATTATTATGATACAGGATTTATATAGCGCCAACAGTTTGCTCAGCACTTTACAAAATGATTATGCATGTGTTTTGTATTATTTAGAGATCACGGCATATATGAACTATTTTATTGTTTTATCCACATCCAATTGAATTTTGAGAAGGCACATTTATTGGAGATAAGCGCTTTTTTTGTTTTTGACATTCCTTTAAGTAGGCTGGTAATTGCACTGAAATGCACAAAAAGTAGTGCATGCACTACTTTTGAAACATGAGTTGCACCAAACCGATGTTCTGTTGCCCGCAAATTCACTAGATTTGTGATCTGCGTTTGGATTGCTAAATAGCAATGTATTTTCACCCGCTGCAGATTGCAAAGGCAGTGCATTTTGAAATGTGCATGGAACTCTGTGTGAGCAGTGAACTCGCTCTGACTCCAATATATTTCAATGCCAAAAAAATGAAAATTCTGTTTTAGTCATCCCTACTCATATTCTCACACTCCAACCTCAACCAATTGTACACATGTTGTCTATTACTATATAGTCATTGCCATCTGGTTTAGACACATCACACATACAGTAAATAGTATTATAATAAAAAGGTAACAGAAGTTGTGGCATCAAATGCTCATTGGCTATTCATTTCTTAATATTACGATCCCTCCAATTATCTCTAGATAAAAATTTTGTGATAACATTGTTATTGGCTGTCCTAAAAATGTCAAATAATAATAATTTGTAATTTAACTGAAAGATGGCATCAAACATGGTGTCCTATTGGTAGAGACACTGTAAGAATAATAGTTTATTGTTGCAGCCTAAAATGTGTGAAAGGCAAGATTGTACTTTTAAGTGAATATAATTAGTTATACAAAATAGTAGATATGGGTCTGTTCAAGATAGTTGGGTTTGAATGGGATTGAGACACTGCGGAAACAATATATTTTCATTGTGATCTGAAATGGGTGAAAAGTAAATACCGGTAGTTCTTTTTAATTTTTTCCCCCCAGCAGATATCTAAATGGGGTTGGCAACTGAGCCATGTGCAAGAAACTGTTATGTAGACAGCTTTCCAGGACACACATACCACAGTTCCTTAAACCTATAAAAGTCAATAGCAGTGGAGGTAAAGTCAGGACTTTTCATTTGTTTTTTTTTTATTTGTTACAGGTACTTATATACTGCCATCAATGTATGCAGCACTTTACATATGTGTATATATATATATACATATATACACACACATATATATATATATATATATATATATATATGTATACATTGTACTTTCACATCAGTCCCTAACTCTCAAGGAGCATACAAGGTCCCTTACTCACAATCATACTAGGGCCAATTTAGACAGGAATCATTTAACCTACCAGCATGTCTTTGGAGCATGGGATGAAACTGGAGTACCAGGAGGACACCTACACAGGCACAGGGAGAACATGCAAACTCCAGGCAGCTGGTGCTGTGGCTGGGATTCAAACCAACAACCCTAGTACTGCCAGGTGGAAGTACTATACATTTAGCCACTGTGTGTGTTGAGAGAACATATCTCAATAGATTGATAAAAACACAACTTTATTACATTAATAAAATATCGCTAAACTCACAAAACAATTGAGTTGCCAGTTGTTGTTTTGTATAACAGTCAAGTGTCCACAATTCAAAGTTGGCATGATGTATTGACGCGTTTCACAGTGATCTCGTTTCTTCAAGATCCATGCCCTCTTATTTGAAAATAATATGGCTCTACAAGGATAAGAGCAACAGATAAGTATTCAACAATTGTACAATAATGTAAAATTACGTTACACACACAAAAAAAAAAAAAAAAATATATATATATATATATAAATATATATACTGCATATATGTATCACAATCTATAGAAAAATACCCAATAAATAAGGTGGTTAGTGTCTGGAGAGTGAGATTAAAAAACTCCACTCTGATCCCATGTGTGCCTTCACCAGTTTCCAAATCTTGGAACTGGTGGCAATTCTTTGGAATCTGTCACTGCCATAAGAACAGTTTATTAAAATGGTGGTAGTTAGAGGGCTTGGGTCAATCAGACCTACAGCCCTCAGTGTATGGCCACACTGTGGATATTTTATATCTCATATTGTTTGTTCTCTGTCCTGTACCCCCTGCATGGGTGATCAGTTATATTGCCATTCTGCCTGCAACAATAAAAAATGATTGTACCAGAAAATGGTGGTAGTTAGAACTACTTGAATTTGACACAAGTGATGGTAATGTTACTGAAACTGGTTGAAATGTGTGTCTGAATTAGATTTAAGTAGTTCTATAGGAAAACTACCACTATGAAAGTGTCACTGCATAACCCCCCGATCACATCAAGCCCGACTTTGAAATCGTGCGACTTACAGTGAAGTCACATGATTTAAAAGTCGGGTGAGATGC